>NC_138169.1:74016372-74194921 GCF_964165515.1 Mesoplodon bidens
CCGTGGGTGGTAAATGTTGAAGAGGTAACAGGAAGAGAAGGGGGAGTTTAACAAGGTTTGTTTGTACAGAGTTCTTGGCCCCAGTTTCCCCATCTCAGGGCCTTCCCTCCTCCTGGTACAGGGGACACACCTTTCACAGGGGAGTTTTAGGACCTGTTTCAGGGAAGAAAGGCGAGGGGGGGAGGTCAGAGTGATCCTCCTGCTTCTTCCCTTTAAAAAAATTCCCTCTGGGCTTCCCTGGTGGTGCAGTGGTTGAGAGTCCACCTGCCGATGCAGGGGACGCGGGTTCGTGCCCCGGTCCGGGAGGATCCCACATGCCGCGGAGCGGCTGGGCCCGTGAGCCATGGCCGCTGAGCCTGCGCGTCCGGAGCCTGTGCTCCACAACGGGAGAGGCCACAACAGTGAGAGGCCCACGTACCGCAAAAAAATAATAATAAAAAAAATTTTTTAATTCCCTCAACTTAAGATCTTCCATATGCCAAGGTACCATATTTGGGGGTAGCGTGTCCTGAACCCCATCAGCTCTTTCCTTTCCCCTCAGATCAGGACTCAGTAAAGAATATAACAAAAGGACTATATGCATTGCATAATTCAACCCACAACTCTTTATCGAATTCCTGTTGAGAGGGCGCTGGCCACTGGCGGTCTAGCAGGGAACAGATCCTACAAGTTTCTGCTCCCATGGAACTTACCTTCCGGTTGGGGGAAACTCACGACAAAGAAAAATACAAATAAATATATACCATGCCAGGAAATAACCCAAGGGTCCATCAACGGAATAACAATTCTGCTAGATCCAAACCATGAAACTGAGAAACACTGCTCAGCCATAAAAGAAATGAACCACTGACGCACCAGGTGACACAGATTATTCTCGAAATAATTATGTGGGGTGAAAGAAGCCAGCTACAAAAGAGTACATGCTCCACGATCTCATATATATAAAAACTCTAGAAAAGACAAACTAGTCTCCAGTGAAGCAGATCAGTTGTCGTGTGAGGATGGGTGGACAGAGAGGGCAGGAAAGTGGGGGTGCAAAGGGGCATCGAGAGATCTTTTGAGGGGATAGATACGTCCACTCTCTTGATGGTGGTGACGGTTCCGTGTGTGTGTGCATGTGTCAAAGCTCACCAAATTGAACACTTTAAATGCGTAGAGTTCACTGTATATCCATCATACCTACGCAAAGCTGTTAAATGTGTGTGTGTATACACATACATACATACATTATGTCACATGCTACATGAAAAGTAAAGCAAGATAAGGAAGGCAGGATATGCTGGGGGCAGGCAGTGAGTGCTATTTTGTTCGTTTTTTAAATTTATTTATTTAATTTATTTATTTTTGGCTGTGGTGGGTCTTCGTCGCTGCACACGGGCTTTCTCTAGTTGCAGCGAGCAGGGGCTACTTTCATTGCAGTGCACAGGATTCTCACTGCGGTGGCTACTCTTGTTGCAGAGCATGGGCTCTAGGCGCGCAGGCTTCAGTACTTGTGGTGCATGGGCTCAGTAGTTGTGGCTCATGGGCTCTAGAGCGCAGGCTTAATAGTTGCGGCACTCAGGCTTAGTTGCTCCACAGCATGTGAGATCTTCCCAGACCAGGGCTCAAACCCATGTCCCCTGCATTGGCAGGCAGATTCTTAACCACTGTGCCACCAGGGAAGCCCGTGAGTGCTATTTTTTCTGACCAGATGGCTGGTCAGAGAAGGTCTCAGTGATCAGGTGATTTTGAGCAGAAACTTGAAGGCAGTAAGAGAACTAGCCATGGGGTTATCTGGGGAGAGAACATTCCAGGTAGAGGGAAGAGCAAGGGCAAAGGCCCTGTGGGCCTGAGTAATACTGGAGCTCAGTAATGGCTCAGAATTGAGTTAATACTTCAAGATCTGGACCGAATCATTGCCCCAAGCTTCACATACAGTCTTGCATCTGTCCTGCCTACCTGGGTAGAGTCCATGTCTTTGGACAGAGCCTGGCTTCTTAACACCTATATAAGCAGCGGTCACACTATACCAGCTCTGGAATCTGCGCTAAGATTCTCATTCAAGAATTCCAAGATCTGCTTGACCTCATCTTCTTTGAAATGGGCAGGCAGCCTGATTCCACTTTCAAACTCTTATGACTGAGAGTGACTAACTGTGTCAGACAAATCACAAAAGACCTCAGGGTAAAAAGAGTGAACATTTACCTGGCATTTGCTAAGTGACAGGCACTGTTCTAAAAACCTCATGTGTATTATCTCAGGTCATCTTCCCTCAGCCTTGCAAGGTAGATACTGTTATTATTCCCACTTTACAGATATAGAAACTGAGGCAGATAGAAGATAAGCTACATGCCCAATTAAGAGGCTGACACTTGAACCTGGGAGGTATGACTCTGGAGCCAGCCCTTGTAAGTATCCACACATGGCCTCGTAGAGTGCTGCAAATCTGATTCTTTTTTTTTATTTTAATAAATTTATTTATTTATTTTTGGCTGTGCTGGGTCTTTGTAGCTGCGCGGTCTTTCTCTAGTTGCGGCATGCGGGGGCTAATCTTTGTTGCAGTGCACGGTCTTCTTATTGGAGTGGTTTCTCTTGTTGCAGAGCATGTGCTCTAGGCACACGAGCTTCAGTAGTTGTGGAACGTGGGCTCAGTAGTTGTGGTGCACAAGCTTAGTTGCTCCATGGCATGTGGGATCTTCCGGGACCAGGGCTCGAACCCTTGTCCCCTGCATTGGCAGGCGGATTCTTAACCACTGCGCCACCAGGGAAGCCCAAATCTCTGATCCTTAACCAGTGGTACCCCATATACCCCCACTGGCCTGGTTCAAGCCTGTCCCTGCACGTGGCTGGGACACCTTCCATATCTGGGGCAATCCTGTAGACTGAACTGTGTCCCCCTAAAATTTATATGTTGAAGCCCTAACTCCCAATATGATGGTATTTGGAAACGGGGCCTTTGGGAGGTGATTAGGTGGGGCTCTCGTGACAAGATTAGTGCCTTTATGAGAAGAGACACCAGAGAGCTTGTCCTCTCTCCCCCCACCGACCCCCGCTTTCTCTCTCTATCTTTTCAGTCCTCAGAAATGTCAGCCCATGATTCTGTGATTACAAAGTGAGACTGAACCCCAGTTGGCCCAAGAACTTCCCTCATGTTATTGGTCCTCTCTAAGTTCTCAGAAGGTGTTGACGGAATGGCCGTTCCAGAGCCATTCAGCGTGTGTCCAATTTCCAGTGACCAGTGCATCTTTCTCTGGCTGTCCCACCATCTGGGAAGGGGCTCTGGGACTGACCTGTCACCTGCCCCCAGACTAGCATAGATCTGCCCTGAGAGTCAGCACCATGGTGGGAGCAACCGCCGCAGTCTGGTCCCCAGGAAAGGATGAGCAAGCACCCAGGAAAAGCTGAGTGTCCCGTGGTGTGGTCCCCATCACCATCCACTCCACCGAGACACTTACCTACCAAAGTGAAAACCGGAATGTGACAATGGGCAGCAGATTATCAGCACGGACCTATCATCCTGGGGACCAAATGGGTGTTTCTCGTCAGACCCTTGGGACTCACTCCAGAAATGTTCCAGGCAGTGGTCTGAGGAATGGCCACAAAGCATATCAGCTGAATTCATTCAGGAAGAATGCCGCAGGAGCCTGTCCCAGATCCGTGCTGGGAACACAGAGGCCTTCCTGGTGCCAGAAAGCTCTACCACTCCTCCTTAAGACTTGTGACACCTACTTAAGCTCACGGGAACACGAAGTTCACAAAATGCTTTCTGACCTTGCATGAAATGCCTTTTCCCTCTTAGCCAAGACATAGCAATAGCAAGATTCAGTCATCTTTATTTCTACCCGGTGAGGCCTTGATCAAACGTGTTAATTATATTTTATCCTCCAAGAGGCAAATAGCAGAGAGGAAAGACACTGCCAAACTAAGCTACCTTTCTTTTTTTTTAAAGTTAATTTTTATTAGACTATAGTTGCTTTACAATGTTGTGTTAGTTTCTGCTGTACAGCAAAGTGAATCAGCTATACGTAAACATATATCCCCTCTTTTTTAGATTTCCTTCCCATTTAGGTCGTCACAGAGCACTGAGTAGGGTTCCCTGAGCTATACAGTAGGTTCTCATTAGTTATCTATTTTATACATAGTGTCAATAGTGTATATATGTCAATCCCAATCTCCCAATTCATCCCACCCTCTTTCCCCCTTGGTATCCATACGTTTGTTCTCTACCTCTGTGTCTCTATTTCTGCATTGTGAATAAGTTCACCTGTACCATTTTTCTAGATTCCACATATAAGTGATGTTATACAATATTTGTTTTTCTCTTTCTGACTTACCACATCTCTGCAAATGGCACTATTTCATTCCTTTTTATTAAGCTACCTTTCTTACCTCTAAATTGTCTTGTTTTTAATCAGTTCCAAAATTATAGTTCAGTGTGGGGAACATGTTCAGATGGCACAAAGTAACTATTATTTATAGAGTATTCTAAATTCTTTGCATGTGTTGATTTAATCCCTGTGCCAACCCTATAGAGGAGGTACTATCTTTATCCCCATTTTGCAAGTGAGGAAGTGGAGGCCCAGAGAGGTTAAGTAACTTGCCCAAGATGATACAGCTTGTAAGAGGTAGATCTGGGATCTAAATCCAGACAACCTGGCTTCAAATCCTTGCTTTCAAGGGTGGATATAATCTCCTGTCCTTTGTAAGTGAAGTAGATGGTAACACTTCTACCTTTAGCAGGATGCGTGCCTTGAGGTGTTTCTTCCAGGAATGGAGATATTCTTAACGGATTCACCACTACTCATTTGCCCAGCCTCATTTATAACCAGCAACACATGTTTTTTAGATGTTTGGGAAAGAATCTGTGTTTCCCTGGGTACAGAAGGAGGCTGAGGGTCCCTCCAGAGGCCAAAGTCTTTGGCTCAGACAACAAGCACTTATGAACAAGCTTCTGCCAGCTACAAACCAGAGTGGCTTCAGGAATATAACAGCGTCCCAAGACTCCTGGCGTCTGTCTGTCCATCCAGATGTGAGGAATAACTGAGAAGGCCGAGACTTCACTAAAGTCACAGATTCCACCTTCTAAAAACCATCCAAACAGGTTTGGAGTATAAACACGTATGACAAAAACATCTTCAACCCTGTGTCTGGGTTACAGCTCTCCTGTTAAATATCCATTTCCTTCTTGTCTTTCAAAATTCTCCACTGATTCTAACATTTTCAAAACTATTCATATAAAATTATTCTGGCTCTAAACACACCTGGTATTATATGCTAAGACAGAGTCATTCTTTCAGAGTAATTCTGGGAACACAAGACTTTCAGGAAGTGATAATTAGTAACAACTAATATTTGTTGCACCGACCTGCACACTTCACTGATCATTTTGCGTGAATCATCTCAATACATCATCACAAACACTCATTTTATGGATGAAGAAACTGAAGCTCAGAGAAGTTAACTGACTTGCTCAATGCCACACAGCTCACAAGCAGCAAAGCTTATTTTAAACTCTTATGGTTACAGTAGATTACAAAATGTGGCCACTAATTCCTCTCATCCAGTTATGTACACCCTGTTGCAATGTGACATTCCTAGTCCACTCTTTAAGAGGTGGCATCTCTCTTCCTGCCTCTTGAATCTGGTCTGGCCCTGTGACTTGCTTCGGCCCAGAGGATGGTGTTGTGAAGGAGCTTAAGAGGGCTTGCAGCCTCCTCCTGGATTGCTCCCCTGAGACCGACACATAGGAAGCCAGTTCCAGCCAACTTGAGGGTAAGAGCCTACGTGGAGGAGAACTGAGGCAGCCCAGCCAACAGCCAGCATCAACTGCCAGACCTGTTGGTGAAACCTTCTTGGACCTTCCAGACCAGCCAATCCCCAGACTGACTCAAGTCCATGAGTGAGCATGAGTGGGCCAGGCAACTCCAGGAGAAGAACCACTGCCAGCCCACAGATTCGTGAGGAATAATCAGCTGCTGCTGTTTCAGGGCACTCTGTTTTGTTTTGTGGTGGTTTATTACACCGTTTCTCAACCTCAGCACTGCTGGCATTATAGAATGGATGGTTCTTTGCTGTGGGGTGTTGCCCTGGGCAATGTCAAACATTCAGCAGCATCCTTGGCCTCTACCCCCTGGATGCCAGTAGCACCCCTTCCCAGCTGTGACAATCAAAAATGTCTCCATGGGGGCTTCCCTGGTGGCGCAGTGGTTGAGAGTCCGCCTGCCGATGCAGGGGACACGGGTTCGTGCCCTGGTCTGGGAAGATCCCACATGCTGTGGAGCGGCTGGGCCCGTGAGCCATGGCCGCTGAGCCTGTGCTCCCGGAGCCTGTGCTCCGCAACGGGAGAGGCCACAACAGTGAGAGGCCTGCGTACAGAAAAAAAAAAAAAAAAAAAAAATGTCTCCATGGGCTTCCCTGGTGGTGCAGTGGTTGAGAGTCCGCCTGCCTATGCAGGGGACACAGGTTCGTGCCCCGGTCCGGGAGGATCCCACATGCCACGGAGCGGCTGGGCCCGTGAGCCATGGCTGCTGGGCCTGCGCGTCTGGAGCCTGTGCTCCACAACGGGAGGGGCCACAACAGTGAGAGGCCCGCGTACCGCCAAAAAAAAAAAAAAAAAAAAAAAGTCTCCAGACATGGTCAGGTGTTCCCTGGGGGCAAAAACATAAGTGACCCAGGAAATCTTCATATTGATTTTTTTCCTTCAAAATCTTGAGTAATCAATACCCAGTTATGGTAGAGTTGGAAAAACGTTCTTTGCCCTTTGACCACAGACACCTCCCAGGTTACCTGGATGAACTCAGCTGGTATCTTCTTGGGAACCAGCTCTATGTTATCAGGTAAAGCTGGTCAGCCCTATGCCAAGGTAGGTAAATAGCAGCATTTTTTTAGAATGCTCAGACACATCACGTATTAGTTTCCTAGAGCCGGCATAACAAGCTACCGCAAAGAGAATAGCATAAAACAAAAAGTTGTTCCTTCACAGCTCTGGAGGCCGCAAGTCCAAACTCAAGGTCTCAGCAGGACCGCGCTCCCTCTGAAGGCTCTCTGGAAGAGTCTCTCCTTTTGCCCCTTCCCAGCCTCGGGGGGCCACTGGCAATCCTGGGCTTTCCTCACCTCACAGCTGCATCGCTCCAGTCTCTGCCTGTCTTCACATGGCCGTTTCCCCACTCCGTCTGCGTCTTTATAAGGATACCAGTTTTCCGTTTTCTCTCTTTATAAGGATACCAGTCAGGGCCCATATTAATCTAAGTATGATCTCATCTTCATTTAAATAATTACATCTGCAAAGACCCTATTTCCAAACAAGGTCACTTTCTGAGGTTCCAGGTGAACACGAATTTGGGGCGCCATGTGCAACCCATACTCATATGAGCAGACTGGCTTGTGATGACTGTGCAGTTCTCCCGGCCACTGTCCCCACCAGGCCTTCTGCAGGGTCCGCCTCCAGCCCAGCCAGTTCCAGGGCTGAGCTGATGAGAGAGCAAAAGGGGCTGCTTCCACGTCCCTCTAACCCTGTGGGCGCTCCTGTCCTGGCCATCCCCCTCGCCTCCCTCCTTTCTGCCTCACTTGTAATCTGGTCTCACTCTCAGCACTGCTGGACGTGACCGTGACCATCCAGAGAGGCCTCCTTGCTGCGGAGAGGAGTCTCTCTCTCTAGGTGTGGGTTCCTGGACCGATTTTTATCTGTTGCTTTGCTGCCTGTGTCTTTAAATTGTGTTCATAAGAGACCACAGTTCCCCATTTGTATACACGTCCTCGTGACTTGCTTTCACTATGAGGTAGAAAACATCTATCGATATTTGCATTTTCTTCCCCTCCTCCCAACCCCTATGTCTTTAGGGAAAAAAAAAAAAAATGTCACGCTACAGTGCAAACCATACTGTTATCATTGATGATTCTCTCTCTTGGAATGCTTTCTTGGCTTTCCATGGCTTTTGTCTGCCAAGCACACTTGACCTATGGTAATGGAAAGGTCACAACAGCACTGATCAATCTCTCCAAGGAGTCTCATTTGCCCGTACGAGATTAGGGTGGTATGAGGAGGAGAACGCAGGAAGGACCGGGGGGAGAGGTGCTACCTGGTTGAGGAAAGAGGGAAGATGAAGAATGTGGATAAATATGGAAGCAGGGCTCTTGGCCTCAAAGCAGAGCTGCAGATCAGGTTTATTAAACCAGAAAAAGCTGGGAAACACAGAAACAGGAGCTTTCAAATATCTAAGAACTCAGATTGAATGACTGAAAGACTAAACCCAGGTAGGTGAAGTAAAGTACTTTTCTTTGGGAAACTATGAGCTCATCAGGTGATTTATGGTGCGTTGATAATAGCAAGAAAATTCAAGACTAATATTGTAACTAACACTCACTTTCAATCTTTGAAAGGCATTTGCACAATATCCCACCCATTTTCTTATCCAGCACTTAACAAACGGGTAGAAGTCAAACTCCTTTGCAGATGAATGTTTTCGGATGTAAAGTATTTTGCATCTTGGACAACACATTGGAATCACCTTGGCTGGGGACTGGCTTTGTCAAGGGTGAAGGACAAGCATTGGTGGGTTTTATTGCCCTGCTCATGGGCAGCTACAGCTCAGAACTACTAGTGTAGAAAGCCAGAACTTTTAAAGATTATTAGTATCTAACACTAAGCAGAAAAAAATGCAGCCACACCTTTTGTTATATTGCCCTACTATTTTCCTTGCCTTAGGTCTGAATACTTTTTCCCAGTAGGGGTCTACTTTTCAAAAGGGCAGGCCAGGAACTTGGAAAGGGTGCATTCTGTCACATTTAACCTTTCATTTTTATGATAAACCACTGCCCTGCTGTACTTCAGAGCAGAGAATGAGGACCCCCCTGCCCCTTTCACAGCACTAGCTCCCTTGCTAACTTTCTCTTCCCTGTGTTGGTCTCTCCCATGTAATCTGCCCACCTGACCCTGGGGCTTCACCATGGCTACTCCTCAACCACAATAAGTCCGCACACTGCAACGAAGAGTAGCCCCTGCTCGCCGCAACTAGAGAAAGCCTGCATGCAGCAACGAAGACCCAACACAGTCAAAAACAAATAAATTAATTTTTTAAAAATACATCCTTCAGGGCTTCCCTGGTGGCGCAGTGGGTGAGAGTCCGCCTGCCGATGCAGGGGACACGGGTTCGTGCCCCGGTCCGGGAGGATCCCACATGCCGCGGAGCGGCTGGGCCCGTGAGCCATGGCCGCTGAGCCTGCGCGTCCGGAGCCTGTGCTCCGCAACGGGAGAGGCCACAACAGTGAGAGGCCCGTGTACAGCAAAAAAAAAAAAAAAAAAAGAAAGTCAGTGAGACCTGTACCATGGACAGGACCTGAGTGGGGCTCAGGGGACCCTCTCCCTTCCTCTCTATGTCTCTTCTAATTTTGGGGTCTCCCAGCTGCGCTACCTCTTTCCTCCTCCTCCAGGTAAGCGCCTGCAGAGTTGGTCCCTGGTGCCAGGAGCAGACAGACCTGCGTGCAGGGACACATCTCCAGCAGCCGCTTACCTGAGTCTCTTTCAAACAAATGACTAAACCACCAAAAATGAGCTTCCCTGAAAAACTATCAAGGAAGCTGCTGATCATATTTCATTTCTGCCTGTTCTTATCAGACTTCTCTTCCCATTCCCATCAGTTTTATCAGATTCCTTCTTAGGAAGCATTTAATTGCTCCTTTTGTGTGTGTTCCTGACTTTTATTGAAGCCGTTATATCAAGTAGGCATGAGCTGAGCCTGGGGAACTCATTCTGATCTCTTGGACTCCAATGTTTCATTTCAGCCAGAGCAGGGCTGATTGAGTCCCCTGGTTTCTTACTGGCTGACTGGTTTTTTCCTTTCGTGTGGTATAGAGCTGAGTAATCAGCCCCAAATGAGACTTGCACAGGGAAGTGGTATCTTGTACCTTGTGGGTGGTTCTCTTTTCTCCCTCTACTTGCTGGAAATCTCACCCCAAAATCCTACCGTTGTTTTTTTTTTTTTTTTTTTTAAAGAGTCAAGTTTATTTATTTATTTATTTAGGCAGCATTGGGTCTTCATTGCTGCACATGGGCTTTCCCTAGTTGCGATGAGCAGGGGCTACTCTTCGTTGTGGCGTGCGGGCTTCTCATTGCGGTGGCTTCTCTTGTTGCGCAGTACGGGCTCTAGCTGTGCACAGGCTTCAGTGGTTGTGGCACGTGGGCTCAGTAGTTGTGGTTAGCAGGCTCTAGAGCGCAGGCTCAGTAGTTGTGGCGCACAGACTTAGTTGCTCCGCGGCATGTGGGATCTTCCTGGACCAGGGCTTGAACCCTTGTGTCCTGCATTGGCAGGCAGATTCTTAACCACTGCGCCACCAGGGAAGTCCCTACTCTTGTTTTTTAAGCCTACCTGCAGGTTGCATATTGAGAGCCACCTTCAGAACATTTCACAAGTATCTGGCTAATGTGTGAGGGGGCCGGTAGCCAAGGTTAGGGTCCACCCAAACACCGGGGCTTCCTAGGGAGACAGGGGGCTACTCTGAAGGCTCAGTAGTGGACTTGAGCCCATTCCTCTATCTGGACGCCTATGGACAAACACCGAGAAAGAGGTGGGGCTGTGCTCTCGGCCTGGGCAGTCTGGGTGCACAGTCCTACACCCAAACATCCACACTGAAAGGTGAGATTTTATTTTGACTTCGGCTAAGGAAGTGCAGCCATTTCAGAGGCTGGCTCTTCTCCTCTCTGGACTTAGAAAAAGGGATCGGGGGCAAAAAGTTTTCTGTCATCCCTCAGGAAAGTCCATCAGTGCCCTCCATGTTTTCAAGGGTAGACATAATCCAAGAAAGAAAAGAAAACAACTCACAAGGTACAAGATATCACTTCCCTACCCAATTATTTTACTTCTATTTTCTTTTAATAATAAATCCCTTTTCCCACGGTGGGCACCAGTTCTGGAGTTCTGGGTTATTTATCCTCCAGTCAGTGGGAATTCCAGCCCTCTGCTTCCCCTCCACTGGGCATGCCTGTCTTGGTTTTAACGTTTTCACTGCTGACCAGCATAGCTGAAGAAGGCAAGCAGTGGGGAGATGAATTTAGGCAGGCGGGGAAATCAGTAAAAGGTGATAAAGGAGAGTTCAGTAAATGGTTTAAAGAGAAGTTATTTATGCCATTCCCATGCACCACAGGAAATTAAGAGTGGATTCTAAAAAAAAAAAAAAAAAAAATAGTTGTGAAGAACCTAGGGGCAGGACAGGAATAAAGACGCAGACGTAGAGAATGGACTTGAGGACACGGGGAGGGGGAAGGGGAAGCTGGGACGAAGTGAGAGAGTGGCATGGACATATATACACTACCAAATGTAAAATAGATAGCTAGTGGGAAGCAGCCGCATAGCTCAGGGAGATCAGCTCGGTGCTTTGTGACCTCCTAGAGGGGCGGGATAGGGAGGGTGGGAGGGAGACGCGAGAGGGAGGGGATATGGGCATATATGTATACATATAGCTGATCACTTTGTTATACAGCAGAAACTAACACACCATTGTAAAGCAATTATACTCCAATAAAGATGTTTAAAAAAAAAAGTTAGAGAACAAAACATACCTTTTACATATATTTATATTCTTATTAAGGATTAAATACTTTGCACAAAAGGTGTGATTAATAAATATATGTGTGTGCAAAAAACAAAAACAAAACAACAAAACAAAAAAGAGTGAATTATACGGAAAAAGAACCAGTGTGGGAGTTGCCTAACCAAGAATCACAATGGGTAGTAAAGGAGATCACTAAAACGTGTCCAGAAAGGTATTCAAAGAAATCTTCTAGAAAAAAAATCATAGAGGATTGAGTTGCTCAGTCAGTTGCTCAGAACTAATTTCCCAGGTTATTTTCCCAGGGGATGCTTTAACAATGCCCTTGTGAACCAAAAAATCTGGTCTGCAGGTAGATTTCAGAGGGTGATGAGCTAGAGATGCTTACCCGATATTATGCAACGAAGCACAGGGTCTGACTTCTCAGGAACTTTCTGGGAAAGCAAAGTAGATAAAAATCAAAGTGTGCGCCTCTGGGGCCCTCCTGAGTCTGTCGTCTTTTCATGCCACATGAACCTGAAAAATAAAAGTCCCCAACATCACCATTTGTTCTGGGACGTCTCTGACTTTTCTCAGGAATTTGAGAAACCCCACCACCCCATGAGTGGTCCTTAAGGACAGAAGGAGCATGGTCCCTTGGCTGGGTGTTGCACTCAGTCTGGCGGGTGGGTTGGGAGTCCTCGGGCAGGCTTTCTCACCCACCACTGCTGACATTCCGGCCAGAAATGTTGTTATGGGGGGCGGTCCTGGGCATTGTAGGATGTTTAGCAGCATCCCTGGCTTCCACCCACTAGAAGGGATAGCACGCCTTCCCCAAGTGGTCACAATCAAAATTGTCTGCAGATGTTGCCAATGCCCCAGGGAGGGCAGCCATGGTTTTAATCTCAAGTCCTAGTGGATGGCAGGGCGGCCACAGCCCAGACAGAGAGGGAAAACTGCATGAGCCTACGGCCAGTGCCACCTCTTTCAAAGTTTTTTTCCTATTGGACTCCAAAAGTGTGTGCATATTTGCCTCCCAAAAGAGGAGTTGATTCAATACAAAGGAATTTCCAGGTGGGAGGTATTTCTCCAGGTGAAACTGGGAAACTACTACTCCTTCCGAGAAGCAGGCAGGTGCCCCGGGGAGGGCAGCGAGTGGGCTGGCATTTTTGAGTAAGCGCGGATTCATCAGTACAAGTCGGCATTAAATGCTTGGTTAGTCACCAGGTATGTTATTTCACTTAATCTCCTTTAAGTGACCTAAACGGTTATTAATACCACCTACATCTTACAGATGAGAAACCTGAGCCTCAGAAAGGTTCGGCAGTGTGTTCAAGATCACCTAGCTCCAGTGGTCAATCCCCTGGGGCCCCCTCATAGCCACAAGGGCTGACATCTTCAGCGTGTGAGGCAGCCCTGGAGCTGTGCAGCGCACAGCTCACAGCAGCCCTAAGAACACCAGTCTGTCTGAACCCAGAGGACACTCTCCACTCTGTCCTCTGGGTATAGAGCTAACATCATGCCTGTCCTTTGTGGAGCCCCAGGCTTGGAAATAACATTTCGCTCTATCCAAACAGTGGAAATTTAGAGACAGAGTCTTAGATTTAGGATCATCTTCCACGTAAATATATTTTGTGTATTTATTTCTGATGTGGTAAATTTCCCAAAGATGAGAACTGTGCGACCTACATGGTTTGTATCTCCAACTAGTATACCGATTTGGACGTGGCATATAGTTAGGGTCATCCAAGAAAAGCAGCAGACTACGAGTAAGAAGTTTTAGTTCTAACATTTCCATTTGTCACTTTTGATGCTGTGCAGCTTGTGGGATCTTAGATCCCAGACCAGAGATTGAACCTGGGCCCCCTGCAGTGGAGTCCTAACCACTGGACCACCAGGGAAGCCCATTTAACATTTTTGAGAAGCAACATAACACAGGTGGCTAAGAGTTCTAGAGCCAGATGCCCTGGGTTCAGATTCTGGCTCCACCCTTTCCTAACTCAATAAGCGTGTCACAACTATTTTGTGCCTCAATTTCCTCATCTGTAAAATGAAGGCATAATAGTTGTATATTCTTCAGAGGTGGTTGTGAAGATTAAATGAGCTATTGCCTGTAAAGCACTTAATCCTCTAATGTATGTAAATAGTCTAGGAAGAATCTGTTACATAATTGGTTTTCAAGATGGTCATCAGTAGGCTTTAAGGAAAGATTTCACTCATTTCATCAATTTCCTTTTCTGCTGTGGGTTACCACAATGATTTTTTTTTAAAGTGATAGACCAATTAATGTCTAAAAATTTCTCCTGGTATAATATTCACCTGTAATAGTGATTTACAAGAGTTGACTATTCCCATTCCCAGGGACCACTGCTGTGGATGGAGAGAGAAGAAAGGAAAAAATGAAACCGTCAAGAGTTGGGGTGACGTCGAAGACCTTGTGTGCCATCCGTGACTCCTCCCAGCTGACGGCTCCCTGATGGCAAAGTCCCACAGGTTACAACACTGACAGACACGCTATTTGACTCACGTAGTTGGTTCAGTCACCACATATCCTGGCCATGGGGCACTGACTATAAAGGAAAGGACAGTTAAGTCAGGCTGTGGTTCATGTTTCCTTGCTTCTCCGAAGGCGAGAACCCTTGAAGACAGATTTATCATTCTCTGCTACAGATGGATAACTAACGAAATACTGAAATTAGCAGAGGGGTCCAAGGTGGGGTTCATGGACAACCCTGGAGTGATAACATATCAACTGGAATGAACACAAGATTTGCATGTTTTTGTTTTTGTTTTTTTAGCTGTGTAGTCCAGAGCAAGTTGCTTTCTTTTTAAAAATTTTTGTTTACCTTTAATTAGACAGAGCCTAAATACACACATTTGTATTCTTTAGAATACACAAAAAAGATGGTCTCCCACAAGCACTATTCCTCCATCTCAGTACTTTCTCAAGAGGAAGGGTTTGCCGTCCTTTCAGGCATTTTTCTATCCATTTACATATAGTCCTCTAAATATATATATATATTTTTTTTCTGTTGTTGTACGTACGTCATTAAATTGTACTTACTTGCCATTCAGTTGGCTTATCTTACTTATCAAGGTTCGGCGTCTTACAATGTCAGTCCAATCCATAAAGGGCTGCATTCTTTTTTTTAAACGCTTGAGGATATCAGTATTGCATAAAATGGCAATACCATGTGTAATCTGTCTGTTCTTGTGTTGATGACGTGTAGCTTGGCTGGAGTTCTTCAGACTTACAAATGTGTTTCAAAAAACTTCCTGGTACATGCCTCCTTGGGCACATGAGTGGTTCTCTAGACTAAATACCAAGACATGGAATTGCTGGATAAGAATATTCACATATTACATTTCGATAGATACTCCACGATGGAGTATCTACTCCTTAAGAGAATAGGAGAAGGAGGTGATGATGAAGGGCCCGGGTTCCTGGGTTCAAATCTTAGCTCTGCCACATTCTAGCTTAACTTCTCTCTTCCTCAGTTTCAACTGTAAAATGAAGAGAAGAGCAGTATCTACTTCATTTGGTTGTTAGGAAAATTGAGTATGTACTAGCTCTTCTGAATAGCTAGCGAGTACTATGTAAGTGTAAGCTGCTAACAAGAGCTTTGGGTTTAATATCAGCAAAGTTACAAAAACATCTCCCTCTCACATTGGTGGAGAACAGGTAAGAGGTAATAGGAGAATTCTTGGAACATTTCAAGCCCTCGACTAATGCCAAGTTTTGTTTTGGCTAATCTGCCCTCACACAGATAGCCAGTGGCATGGCTGCTGTCAGCAGGAAAGCTGTTGTCAACCGAAGGGGTCAGGGAAGAGCTCTCAGCCCATATGCAGATAATGGGTAAGCAGCTCTTCTGGGGCTTGCAGGAAAGCTAGCTGTCCGTGCTTTCTCACTGGGGACAGGAGGGATTAGTCCTGATGACTCAGCCTAATCCAAGGGCAATTGGGTTCCTGAATTTGCCGTTGTCAGTTACTCCAGATTCGGATGCCACACCCACTGTCACTAAGTACCCAGTCCCAGGTTAGCGAAAAGCACCCTTCACAAAGATGGGTTCTGGACATCTGGGGAGCAGGGAGGCAGACCAGGTGTGGAGAGACAATTAACATGTTTTGGATGCCTTCTATGTGTCAGCCCCCGGGCTGGGCACTTCATAAACATCATCTCATTTAATCCTCACAGTGAAACGACCAGGAAGGGGTTCTACCTTGTTTCACAGATAATGACTTGGAAGCTTAAGGTGACTTTAAAGAGTTGATGTAACAAACCTACTTCCTCACTGCCTGCAGGTGGCAGGGCTGGGATATGAGTCCAGATTTGCTGGAGCGCAAGCATTGTGCTCTTCCTTGGGTATGATTTTAGGGTTGTATGTAAGAAATAGAGGCTAAATAAATAAATAAATAAGCCCATGAAAAAACGCTCAACATCATTAGTCATTAGGGAAATACAAATTAAAACCACAATGAGAAAACATTTCACACCCACTAGGATGGCTATTACAAAACAGAGAGTCAAATGTGGGCGAGGCTATGGAAAAAAACAACACTCAAACACGGCTAGTGGGAATGTAAAATGGTACAGATGCTTTGGAAAACAACTTGGCAGTTTCTTAAAAAGTTAAACATCAATTTACCAGAAGACCCAGAAATTCCATTGCTAGGTATCCACCCAAGAGTAATGAAAACATACGTCCACACAAAGACTTGTACATAAATATTCTTAGCAGGATTACTCATAATAATCAAAAATTGGAAATAACCTAAATGTCCATTGGAAACAACCTAAATGTCCAACTAGTGAACGGACAGACAAAACGTGGTCTAGCCATACAACGGAATACTATGGATAATGAAAAGGAGCAAAGTAGGATACATGGTACAACACAGATGAACCTAAAAAAATTCTCATTATGCTCAGTGAAAGAAGCCAGAAACAAGACACCACATAGTAAATGATTTCATGTATATGAAATGTCCAAAAAAAGCTATTGAGGCCAAAAGTAGATTAGTGGTTGCTGAAGGTGCAGGCAGTGGGGAGAACACTAATTAACAATAAACATGCATGCGGAATCTTTATTTTTAACTTCTTATTTTATATTGGAGTATAGTTGATTAACGTTGTGATAGTTTCAGGTGTACAGTAAAGTGATTCAGTTATACATATACATGTATCTATTCTTTTTCAAATTTGTTTCCCATTTAGGTTATTACAGAATATTGAGCAGTTCCCTGTGCTATACAGTAGGTCCTGGTTGGTTATCTATTTTAAATATAGCAGTGTGTACATGTCAATCCCAAACCCCCAACTGTCCCTTTCCCCGACCCTTCCCCGCTGACCATAAATTCATTCTCTAAGTCTGTGAGTCTGTTTCTGTTTTGTAAATAAGTTCATTTGTGTCATTTCTTTTTAGATTCTGCATATAAGCGATATCATATGATATTTCTCTTTGACTACACTCGGTATGACAATCTCTAGGTCCATCCATGTTGCTGCAAATGGCATTATTTCATTCTTTTTAATGGCTGAGTAATATTCCATTGTAGGTATGTACCACATCTTCTTTATCCATTCCTTTGTCAGTGGACATTTAGGTTGCTTCCATGTCTTGGCTATTGTAACAATGCTGCAATGAACATTGGGGGGTATGTATCCTTTCAGACCATGTTTTTCTCCAGATATATACCCAGGCGTGGGATTGCAGGATCATATAATAGCTCTATTTTTAATTTTTTAAGGAACCTCCAAATGTTCTGCATGAGGAATCTTTGGCGGGTGAGAAAAATGTTTTAAAACTTATCTATAAAGATGGTTGTTCAACTAGATAAATTTAACTAACAACATCATTGAATCGAACACTTAGAAAGGGTGAATTGTACAATATGCAAAACATGCCTCAATATAGTTAATTTTTTAAATGCAGACAAGAAGGAGACAAACAAGTAAGCACCTAATATTCATTGCAGCATTGCTTGTGGTAGCAGAAGACTAAAAGTAATCTAAATGTCCATCAACAGGTACCTGGTTACAGTATATCTATACAATGGAATTTTAAATTTCTAACAGCAATGAGCATTAAAAAAGAATAAGGCAGTTCTGTATGCACTGATATGGAATGATCTCCAAGATATATTGTGGAGTGAAATAAAGTGTAGAAGAGAGCGTAGCATATGCTATCAATTGCACAAGCAAAAAAAAGGAAGAATAAGTATTATAATATGCTTACTTATACACATAATGATTCTAGAAATAGACAAGAAACTGGTAACCTGGTTGCCCCTGGGAAGAGGCCTGAGTACCTGGGGAAAGGAGGGGATGCTAGCTAGGAGCACTGCTTGTCTTTGCACATCCTTTTGAATATTTTAAATGTATAGATGTTACCTAATAAACAAATATAATTTAATTTTTAAACATTAACAGTGAGTGACTCCATGTGCCCGAGACTGTGCCTGGCACATAGATACGTGAACACACTGAGCTATAGCTGCTACTTGGCTCTCTCTGGATTTGTTTTGAATTTTTTTTTTTCCTTTGGTGGGCTAGAGAGTCTTCCCATTCCCCTCTCCTTAAAATCTGTGGCAGTTTGAAATTCTTTAAAGGAGGGTAAAAAAATAGCTCAAGGTTAAATGAAACCTGTGAGAGAGTTTAGTAACTCCCCTGATTTTACAATTGAAAAACACCCCTGAATCACAGGCAGGTCAAGTGACTTTTCCAAGGTCACACAGCTTGTTAATGGCAGAGTCCAGGTTTCTTGATTCTGATTTTCGGCTTATTGAAAGGATACATGTCTCTGCCTTTCTTATCCTCGTCCTCTTCCCTCAGGGTAAAGGGAAGACAGGAAAGATCATGACGATATAACGAAAAACCCAGAGCAACTCTGAGTCAACCCTCTTTGGAGACTGTTTATTTATTTTTATTTTTTACAGTACGCAGGCCTCTCACTGTTGTGGCCTCTCCCGTTGCGGAGCACAGGCTCCGGACGCGCGGGCTCAGCGGCCATGGCTCATGGGCCCAGCCGCTCTGCGGCATGTGGGATCTTCCCGGACTGGGGCACGAACCCGTGTCCCCTGCATCGGCAGGCGGACTCTCAACCACTGCGCCACCAGGGAAGCCCTGGAGGCTGTTTATTATTCATGGACCTAGATGTGACATCCTGTGGAATTTCAGGCATCAGCCAGTGTAAGGAAGGACCTGGGAAATGCTCTTCTGTTTCTCTTCTGTCCCACTCCTTGCCCTGTGATGCGCAGGAGTAACACTGCCCCTGGTGTAATGAGCTGAGCCTGGATTAATTATGCTGAACAAACCACCTCTCAGGGAGCCAGCACAAAGAAAGCCTGGGTGGGGGGGACCGGGGACACGGTGCTGTGGAGAGTGTCAACATTACCTCAGCCTCCTCCTACCACCATCCTTCAACCCAGCCAGTCAGAGGGTCTCAGGAGAAAACCTTTTATTTTTGCCTCCAATTGTTTTGTTTTCAGAAGAATGTTTTTAATCGTTCTTTATCTAATTTTTTTTTTTTTAGTAAGAGATAAGGAGCTTCATTCCATTCAAAGGCAGGACTATTCTGTGGGAGAATAACTTGTCTGCGCTGAAGTATAAGGCAGGCCCATCCTAAATCTTTGAAGTAAGAATGCTGCCCACTGCTAAACTTATGACTAAGGGGGGAGTTCATGTGACTTTAGAGGCCTTTCTCCAAAATATGCAAAACCTCCCGAAGCGGCCATTTCGCCTGTCTTCCTAACTCCATTCCACGCCTCTCCCATCACTCAAACCTGGTGACGGGTGGGCTGGACTTCGTCCTTCCTGCTCTGTGGGTTCTGATTGGTCTAAACTGATCAAGCCCTCTTGCTCGGGGATGGGTTCACTAACTAAGGTCTACGCCAATCAGCACATGGCTTTCTGCAGAAAGTAAATTCCGCGGTTATCCAATCAATGCCAAGCTTAAGTCTTTCACTCTGTCCTCTAACCAGGAAGAAGAAAGCGAGCTGACTCCAAGGGAGGCTGGGACCAATTGAGACTGAAAAAGCCAGCCTGAGGTTGAAACCAAAGCACACAAAAGAGCAGTGTCTCCAGAAATGCAGAGACCGGACCTGGGATCCTGACCAAACTTCTTGGACTTTTTAGTTGCGGGAGCAAAGGAGAGCTGATTTTTTGATTGTTACTTCTAAAAAGCATACCGATGCATCCATACTTCCCCATGGTACCTGAAATTCCTACCATTAGCCCTCCGTTCCAGATTGCTGTGTCGGACATGCCTTCACCAAGTTACAGACAGAAGTAAACGATTTAAGATTAGACGGCTTAATCAAAGAATGCTTCTGCAAGAAAGTTCTAGGAACAACTAACCAAACCAACCTAACAAATTTCTGATTTCACTGGCATCCTGTCTCTTTCTGCCCTCCGTATTTTGTTTTGGTTTTTGTTATTGTTGTTTCCTTTACGGAAAAAGACCACCTTCCATCTCTATATGTTCATATCCCAGCAGTTTCAAACCCCAGCTCAAGTGCTGACTTGGCCTTGAAACCTCTCCCATAGCCTCAGCTGGAAAAAACAGCCCCCTCCAAAATAACGGACTGCTCACCTCAGTGTGTCTTCTCCACACTCAGTATTCCCAGCAGACAGCTGCAGGCTGTTTGCCTGCAAGACACCTGATAGGTTTATCTTTTGTGTTCTCCACAGCTGTTGCATGTTGTGGCTGGGCCTTCTGCATCTCTGAGAAGTAGGCAACTTTAGCGTTGAGAAGAACAAGCGCAGATGGGTTTTCTTCAGGAATTACAGGCCAAAGAAATGGCTAAAGTGGTTTTCAGAGTGCTGGTCCCTGGACCACACCATCAGCATCACCTGGGAACTAGTCAGAAATGCAAATTCTTGGGACCTTCAGAATGAGAAGCTCTGGGTGTGGGACCCAGGAAAATGTGTTTTAACAAGCTCTCTAGATTGTTGCACTTTGAAGTTTGAAAACCACTGGACTAGAGAAAGGTCTTAAACTACTGACTGAGGAGCGAATGAACCTTGTTTTCTAAGAGCAGGAATGAAGGCCAAGTGATGATCAAGGGAGCTGGGTGGCCCCAGATGTGCTGGTAGCAGCCATGGAGGAAATGGCCCTGGGGGGGTAGGGTACTGTGTATTCAGAAGTGAACTCTCCAGAACTGACATCTCTTCAACCCATGTCCAAAGTCTCCTGGTGGACAGTAGGATGGGCCAGGTGGGTGTGCATTGGCAGAAACCTTAATGAAGGCTCCAACATATTTAAATGCTCTTTTCTCTCATATAGGTTGGGCATTTATTCTTTCATTTTTGCCTCCTAAGACGACATGATTACTTTCTTCCAAGTTTGTTTACAGTTCTGAATTTCCAGATTTCCTTTTTGGCAGAATTAAGCACAGATTATCAGGGTTCCTTGCAAACCTGTCAGTAACTCAAGCAAAGAATTTATCCAGATACCCCAAGGTGCCTGGATAAAAGCTGTGCACTATCTCAGTCAAGACCACAAGGGCAATAATAAAGACGTTGGTACAGCTCTTCAGAGCTGTCCCACGAGCCCTGCTTGTGATTCTTGTCTGCTCCATTCCTCCGTGCCTGTCTCGCCCTCACCCCAGAACAAGGGAGCACCCTGTTCATTATGAACCTTTATCACTGACCTTGAAATTCCAGCCATGGCTCCTGAGGTGGCCCACCCAGCTGCCATCTCCACGCAGCTCCCCCAATGGCGAGTCCATTTCCCGAGCATCCTCACCCGCCCCCCCACTCCCAATCCCCCCACTCTACAATGCTCATATCTGAGCAAAAAAGGGAATCAATGCAAGGCTCAACTATAATCTTTGAGGAAAGACAGGTTTGTGCCTAAGTTTTCACAATAATCACAGACATCATCTTGTATGCATGGATTTACCTTTACCTTCCATTCCTATGGATATGTGAAAACTCCTATTTAAATATCATACTGATATGTATTAAAAAGCATCATCAGATGATGCTGATAAACCTCTGCTTTTTAGATAACAAGTACACCATCAACCATTTTCAGGCAAAAATAATTTTTCTTATTTATTGCAGATCCATTCTAAAATATAATGGTTTTTCTTTTGCTCTCAAATGTTTTCAAGTATAGAATTTTCTTCAAAATATCTAATTTTCTGTTATTTTTGTTTAATCATTGCACTGGTGTCAAAATATGTAATTTTTATTACTTTAATGATTTATGTTATGAAAGCATTCTGAAATTGTAGCAAAAAAAAAGAGAGAGAAGCTTTTTAATTAACTAAGGGGAGGAACTAGTCTTTGTGGAGAAACTACAATGTGACAAGACACTTTAGGTATATTTATTCATGTAATTCCCCCATCAATCCTGTCAAAGTGGATGTTATCTTCATTTTACAGGTGAGAACACTGGAGTTCAGACAGGCTGGAAACTGTGCTAAAGTCAGGATCTGGTTCCAAATCTGCCTCCAGAGCCTGGGCTTTATTCCTCAGCTGTACCCTGCTTCCCCAACCTCCATCTGGATTAGGATACTCAACTACGTCCTCTTTCCATAGGCTGATATCCACAGGTAAGTGTGTGTGTGTGTGTGTGGGGGGGTGATGAAAAATGAATTAAATTGGGGGGGGGGTGTCTTTGCAAGTGATGAAAATAGGAATTCCACCCTACCTAAAAATCTTCCCCAAATTGTGATTACATGTTTTGCAAAAACTTCAAAGGACTGTAGAGTTTGGGAGCTAAACTACATTTAAATTGGTTTTAAATCTGGATTTCCAAAAACTGATCATGTTTCTTGACCATCAGTTGCCTTTTACTACAGGATTTGTCAATTTGTCCCTTCAGAAGGCAGCTCACAACATCCGGGGTTTCAGTTAAGAAGGATTACAGCAAAGAAGCTCGTTCGATCTACCCTTACCTAGTATGCTGTTATAAAACGTTTCTGACCGTTCCTGGTCAACTACTCTTCAAACATGAAGGCTACCTAAGGAAAAGGTTGCGGAAGGGAAATAATCAGAGCAGAAGCAGCTCTAAATGCTGCTCTTGCTTTTATCTATTTTTAAATGATTGCCAGATGTCTGCAACTGACACCCTTAATCAGTAGTTTCAAAGTTTGGATGTGGTCGTCAAAATGTAACATGACAGTGCTGCTGTTTTATCGATCTCTCTGGGGTTGACTTTTTGCCTTAAATTTTTTTTAAAAAGCTATTTAACAACTCAAGTATAATGCCTTGCCTATAGTTAACAATACTGTATTGTACACTTAAAAATTTATTAAAACAGTAGATCTCAGGTTAAGTGTTCTTAACCCAATTTTTTTTTTTTTTTTTTTTTTTTTTTGCGGTACGCGGGCCTCTCACTGCTGTGGCCTCTCCCGTTGCGGAGCACAGGCTCCGGACGCGCAGGCTCAGCGGCCATGGCTCACGGGCCCAGCCGCTCCGTGCCATGCGGGATCTTCCCGGACCGGGGCACGAACCCGTGTCCCCTGCATCGGCAGGCAGACTCTCAACCACTGCGCCACCAGGGAAGCCCAACCCAATTTTTAAAAGAGGAAAGAAAATATTTTAATGACTCAGTGGATGTTTGCATCAGCCATTCTGAAATGCCTGATAGCTTTTCAGCAGCTTTCATTCCCATTGTCAGACAAGATGCTGCTGTGTCCCCTCAAAAAGTGGAGATTTTCAATCATCCAGATAATCCAAATAAAAGGAATAACTTTTGACTAAAACACTAAAATATTTCAGGCAGAAGGACCTAGGGCCTGAGTTACCTGGGTCATTACCTCAGATTTTCATGACACTTTACTTTGCAAAGCCTTCACAGATCACTCCTTTGAGCCATCCTAGATGTTTATTTTTTCTAGTTATTGACATAGCCATGAGGTGAAAGACTCTTTTAAAATTATTGTCAAGCCAAAATAAATAAACAGACATTAAAAAATAATAATGGTTTCTCAAAAGGGTCAGAATGGACCAAAATTTAAAAAGGAGAATTTGGCCACTTTAAAACCCTGTAATGTACCCAGGTATGCTCTATAGACCCCACTTGTTTCATCTCGTTCTAGTTCATAAGGAAACAATCTGCTTTGTTCCCTATTGTAGAAAATGTAAACAACTACATATTTAAAGCACAGCCATTCCTCAGGTAAAACCCAAAATCTAGATACTTACTTTTCAATACTTTTCGTCCAAGAGATGCGCTAAGAGGGCCGGCTCAGCTGTGGGCTCCCCAGGCTGTGTGTGAGGCATTGATTGGGTGTCCCTGTTCCTGGGATTGGGGATTCAGAGGAGTTACAGGGTTCAGGGTCTTTTCCAAAGTGTTTCAAAGCGCAGTTGGGTCTGCTTCCAGAAAAGCTCCTATCTTCCTACGAGGGAAAATTCCGTGCACAGGGAAGATCTGGAAGAAGAGCCTTTTTTCCCCTGCCCTTGAATGAACTAGACCATTGCTGAAGCTGGAGAAGATTTTTTAGCATCACTGTGATGAAACTCGAGGGCTGTTTCTGCAGTAGGTGCGACACTTGTTGACGCTGCTGGGGAGGCCCTGGCAAAGCGGCCTGACGAAATGCAGCCCCGGGAGAGCGGATGAAACCCAGATGAGCTGTCACTGGTGGCTTGGAAACAGCAGCGTCTGGCAGGGCCCATGCAGGACCTCAGGTGCAGGTGCCTGCCTCCTAGAAAAGCAAACTCTCGCTGCCTTATAAAGTGATTAAGGCCAGAGGAACACCAGAGTTCTCCTACCAAGGCTATCAGGCACTTGAAATACACATAGGAAACCTGAAGGGGGGTGGGGGGAGGGGGGTGAAAATAAGAGTCATATGTTGCTCATTTAGAACTGGTATTACAGTCGTTCTCTGAAGTTCTCTGAGAAAAGCAGAAGCCACAGCAAGGCAGGATCCACCCTCCTCCCACAGTGGTCCCCGCTCTCCCCACCTCACACCTCTTTCTCTCTCTCTCAGACACACACACACACACACACACAAACACACACACACACTCACACACATTCTGTCTCTTCCTATTTTGACTGCAGTAGTAAGAAGAAAAGGGAGGAAGACCCGAAGAAATCCAGAGGAGAAATACCATGAGCCCTTTTTTTTCAAATCGTTCATGTTGGCAGAGTAGGTTTTGTAACGTGGACATTTCTTTTCTTGAATTTTGTCCAATTCCAAGAAAGAATATCGAAAATCCCTAAGTATCATTCTGTAACCACTTTGCCTCTTTGCAAAAGTATTTTAATGTACCGTACCTGGAAACTGACAGCTGAGAAGGAAACCTCTTATGAGACTCACAGCTAAAATTAGCAGCTTCAAGTGGGGTGACTTTGAAAGGGGCCTAACTGTAAATATTCACTCCCTACTGGGCACTATAATCCTCAAAAGCAAATTGTTTTAACACAGAACAGGGCATGCATCACTACACCCTGATGGAATTAAACTTCTCACAAGACGAAAAATCATCATCTAGAATTATTAGGTATCAAGTGTACTGTGGATGTGTTCTATTTATTTCAGTTTTACCTTCATTTGAGAAGAAAGATACTGGCAGCTGAGAGACTTTAAAATAATGACAGTCTCTTTTGGAACACGTGTCTATGAACCGCAGCAGAATGCAGAAATTACCAAACTTTTGTGATTGTAGATATCCACTGGATTTATTTAAAGCCCAGTCCTCTTCACAGAAGAAGGTCCTTTCCAGATAAGAGGAGATAACTTTAAGGTGAGATTGAAGAGAGAAGGAGGTTGTGATGATAAAAAATAAACAAATGTTATCACACACAGCAGGACAGGATAAAGCCAAAAGGGAACCAGTGTCCCAACACAGTAGGTAAATGTGATGTGATCCTGAAAGAAGAGTTGCCTGGGAGTTCTTAAATGGAAAAGTTGACCCTCATTATGAAACTTAATTTTGTTCTTCACAAACAATTTGAAAGATGAACTCCCTCAAGTCCTATATAAATATATATATACATATATTTATATATATAATGGATTAGTCATCTCACAGCCTGCAGCCATATAATTTTTGTTTTAACTCTTACATTTGGGGGAGCAGGAATGGAAGGAAATCAGAAACAGAGACCTTGGGATTAAAGTCAGGCTAGGTTCTGAATTTTTTATGATTATTTGAAGGAAGGAATAGAAGGAGGGATGTTGAAGAGAAAAAGGAGGGCATATGTTTATTTGTGTCCCTCTAATAGCATCAAAAAATATGTGACTTTGTGATGAAAAATAAAGACCTAAGAATGTTTGCCATCATTCCAAGTGAAGTAACGTGGAACAGAGAACATATGTTTGGGTAATCTCTTTTTCTGAAGCTACAGGAGAAGGAAACAAGTTTCATTTGAGAGGAGATTTTCCATCTAAGGAGCAGAACTGGAAATGTATTTTTTTTTATCAGAGCTGGAAATATCTTTTTTATTTAATTGCTTCCCTGAAAGGCCTCTGGGGCTGTGTTAGTTCCTTGGCGTCTGGAATGAGAATGGGTGCCGTGCAATTCACCAGCCACGCTGGGCTTGCCAGGGACTGGGATCTAGTCAGTTTCCAACGCATCTGAATATTTCAGGCAAATCCATTAGGTTCTTAAACTGCTCTTCACTCCCATATCTTGAACTGAGATCAGTACGTGAGGGGTTCATCACTCACTTTATTTCTCCTGGCACAGAAGGTCTTCGAATGCTCGCGTCGAATGGTATGAGTGTTGAATGCCCTTCCCAGCAGAGCGCGTTCTTAGCTGAGGTTTGGTACCAACCGCATGTCAGGTCAGATCAGATTTTCTGCCAGGGTCCTTGGCCAAGCTGGAAGTGGGCAGGTCAGTCCAGCTGCGGGGAGCAGTCAGTGTCTGGGGAGGGTCCCCCACCACGGAGAGCAACAGTTCATCCCCATCCAGGGTCCAAGTTTCTCAGAGCTTCTGCAGTATGTGTGGTTCCTTGCTCAGTGGCCATGACCCAAATCGGCCTTTGCAACCTTCATTCAGTTCCCTGTATATGAAGCGGCTGCTAGTCACTCAGGTGGGTTGACTCCACAGGTACTCCTTTCCCTCAGGTACAATGGCAAAAGAATTAATACCGTAAATAAGATTCTGTTCTCTGAGCGTTTTTCATCCCAGGGAACAGATTTCTATAAAATTCTTCATGAGAATATGAAGTTTTAAACTACTTGCAAAATTAAAATTAAAAATGCAATTTTTCAGAATTCATTTATTCAAGAGGAACTTTTCCAAACATATGAATGTTGTTTGGAATTTGGAATTCATTTTTCCCTGGGGTATCAAAATCATAAATGGTAGGTAGGTTCACAGAACAACTTACAGAAGTACTGTATTTAATCCATCGTGTTCCTAAAGTACCTATTTCAGCTACCTAAAATCCCAAGTATCGAAACCAGGTTAAAATTCAATTTAACTGCATATGACAGTCTAAGTATCTGAAGACAAAATCCGAACTTCCATGATAAAGTTCCAGCACAGTTATTCCCGTGCTTCAGTTTCATTTGAAAACAGCCACCAAGAAAGCACGACAACTGTCAGAACAGGAGAAAATTCCAATTTTTACAAATTTGTAGGTTGAGCCCGAGGTCCAATTTCACAAATACTAAGTCAAATTAATTACTTGAATGGTGTATGGAAATTTAAATTTTAAAAAATATTTGTGGGACTTACCTGGTGGTGCAGTGGTTAAGAATCCGCCTGCCAATGCAGGAGACACGGGTTCGAGCCCTGGTCCGGGAAGATCCCACATGCTGCGGAGCAACTAAGCCCGTGTGCCATAACTACTGAGCCTGTGCTCTGGAGCCCGAAAGCCACAACTACTGAGCCTGTACGCCACAACTACTGAAGCCCGCGTGCCTAGAGCCCGTGCTCCGCAACAAGAGAAGCCACTGCAATGACAAGCCCGTGTACCACAACGAAGAGTAGCCCCTGCTCACCGCAACTAGAGAAAGCCCCCGAGCAGCAACGAAGACCCAACGCAGCCAAAAATAAAAAATATAAATAAATAAATTTTTTTAAAAAATCATTCAATTTCAGTGAGACATTAGTGAAAATAAATTTGTAATTTAAAAAATATATATTTGTGTATAGTATGTATAGTATTTTATAAAAGTTTCATTTTTAAGGCTTTCCTTCTGATTATAAGAGCAATACATACTAATTACTGAAAATTACATACCCATCACTAAAAATTTTTAATATTTTGATTTCAAAAATTTCAAATCTCCCGCTACCCAAAGATAACCACCATTTTTGTGTATTCCTTCTACTCTTCTATTTTCCGTTTGTGCATGCTTACACATACAGTTTTCTTTTCTGTTTTTTTTTTTGTTTGTCTGTTTGTTTTTTACTTAACATGGGCCTCTCATTAAGAATTCTTTAGGAAAGCCTACATACTAATCTGTTAGATGAATGTGTTATACTTTATGTAGCCAGTGTTCTACTGCTAGATATTTAGATTGCTTATATATTTTTGCTTTTATAAACAATGATGGGATACACATTCTTGTAAAAAAATCTTTGGGCACATCACTCTTGTCTAAGGATAGGATGTTAAAAGTGGTATTGGTGAGTCAAAAGTTACAAATATTTTAAGGTTTTGAAATATATTGCCAAACAAAACTCTATCAGTTGTATTGTGCTATGTTTCCACCAGCAGGTGTAAGCCCGCCCATCTTACTGAGAGAGTAATTACTCTTGGCACTGAACGCTGTCACTGACAATGTTTTTGCCATCTTAGAAGCACAATTTCTTTGATCGCTAATGAAGTTAAATAGTGTTTTGTAAGTTCTTTGGACCTTCTTCTTTCACGAATTGTCTTTTCAATTTCAGGGGTCAACTTTGCTATTTGAGTATTTTCCTTTTGCACATATAAAAGCCCTCCATATATAATTTGCTGCAAATAGGCTCTACCTTCCAATTTGTGGTTTTGATACATAGAAGTTATGAATTTGTGAAGTTTTGATATATAGAAGCTGTGAATGTTTATTTAATAAAAACTACACAGGAAGAAGGAAAAGGGATTTGTTTTTTAAAGGGTACAGAGTTTCAGTTTTGCAAGATGAAGACATTCTGGAGGTCTGTTTGACAGCAGTGTGAATATACTTACCACTACTACATTGCACACTTAAAAATGATGAACATGACAAATTTTATGGGGTTTTTTGGACCACAGATTTTAAAAAGCTATTTCTTTCTTGTGGTTTCTTCCTTTGCTTATTAAGCCCCATCCCGACATGTACTTATCCACTATCCCATACTGCCCCAAGGCAGAGTAGAGATTAGAGTTCAAATCGAGCCCTTCTCCCTCTTTGTCATGTTATTTGGTCTGTGCTAATGTACCAGATCAATTTGTGCCTTTTCCCTTAGACTCCCAGACATCTAGGATTCTCAGTTTCCTTGTTGCTTTAGGGGCTTCCACCCTTTACAACTAAGAGAGTGATCTACGTATAGGTATAGTAGTTAGGATTTTGGTTTGAAAACTAGATTTTTCCCCCCATTAAAAACAGAATGAAATGGGAGTTAGGACTTTCAGCCATGACTGAATGAGGAGGCTAGAAAATCTTCTCCCCAAAAAGCAAATATAAAGATAGACAATAGGGCTTCCCTGGTAGTGCAGTGGTTAAGAATCTGCCTGCCAATGCAGGGGACACGGGTTCGAGCCCTGGTCTGGGAAGATCCCACATACCGTAGAGCAACTAAGCCTGTGCGCCACCACTACTGAAGCCCACATGCCTAGAGGCTGTGCTCTGCAACAAGAGAAGCCACCACAATGAGACGCCAGCGAACTGCAACGAAGAGTAGCCTCCACTCACTGTGACTAAAAAAAAAAGTCCCCGTGCAGCAATGAAGGCCCAATGCAGCCCTAAATAAATAAATAAATTTATAAAAAAAAAAAAAAAGATAGACAATATAGACAACCATTTTAATGCTCTGGAAATCAACCAAAGGCATACAACAATATGAGAAGCATTTATGGTTGAGAAACATCTCACCTTTGGCTACAAACAGTGAGTCTCTATGACATTCTTGGCTAGAGCTGCTCTCACTGCCCCCACCCAGCTCCAGTGCCACAGAGGTCCTGCCAGGGCAGGCTGTGAGCACTGCCATGTTTATTGCCACAGTTGAAGGGGGCTTACTGTATCTGGAGCAGTGGACAACACCTGTGCCCAGCAGTGTTATCAATGGAAGTAACTCTTGGTAGCAGATGAGTGGAGAAGGCCAACAGCTGTAGCAGCATGAGGATGGGGTTGAGGTTGGGGTAGGCATCTGTCTGGCTGGGGCTGCATTCATGTGCAGTGGAGACCAGGAGGGACCCAGCTCTCCATCCACACATTCCCAGCATGCACAGAGGAGACATGAAAGGGTCCAGCAGAAACTAAACATTAGGGCAGACTCAAACATGGCTGAAACTTGAATGCATTCCCCTACCCACAGATACACTGGCAGAGGATGGAAGTTTTACTGGCTCAAGGTATTTGAAACACAACCTCTGTCCAATCATTCACTGGCTGCCCACTAGGCCATGCAAACACAGGAGTGACTCCCAGGAAACAAAGCTTAAAAAAAATTTTTTAAGAAAACTGAGCAGAAGTATTTGTGCCCACATACTTTGGGCATGACAGATTTCACAGTTTTATCTCAGGTAAATTACTAAACTAAAAAATAAACCAAACAGCAATAACAACAACAGCCTTGGGGATCGGGGGAGATCCTGGAACTCAGAGCTACCACAATATATTGGGTTGGCCAAAAAGTTCGTTTGAGTTTTTCAGTAAGATAGTACAGAAAAACCCAAATGACACAATTCAAAACTGGAATTAATAATTATATTCACAATAGTGTCAATAAGAATAAAATACTTAGAAATAAACTTAAAAGACATATAATGAAAATTATAAAACATTGAAAAGAGAAATTAAAGAAGATTAAATAAATAGACATTCTATATTTTTGGATTGGAAGACTCAGTATTGTCAAGATTGCAGTTCTCCCCAAATTGATCTGTATATTCAACACAATGCCTATCAAAATTCCAGTGGTACTTTTGTAGAAATTGATAAGCTGATCCTAAAATTTATATGGAAGTGCAATGGAATTAGAATAGCTAAAACAATTTTGAAAAAGAACAGCAATGTTGGAGGACTTATACTACCTGATTGTAAAACGTGTTAAAAAGCCACCATAATCAAGACAGTGCAATAGTGACACACTATTATACAGATGGACAGTCGCTATAGATGTATCAGAATCGAGAGTCCAGAAATAAGCCCAGAAATAATAAAAATCACATTTATGTCAATTGATTTTTGACAAAGGTACCAAGGTAATTCAACAAAAGAAAGGATTGTCTTCCTTTTTTTCATTTTATTTTATTTTTTAAATTTTTTGGCTGCATCGGGCCTTTGTTGCTGCGCATGGGCTTTCTCTAGTTGCAGCGAGCAGGGGCCACTCTTTGTTGTGGTGCGCGGGCTTCTCATTGCAGTGGCTTCTCTTGTTGCCGGGCAGGGGCTCTAGGCACACGGGCTCAGTAGTTGTGGCTTGTGGGCTCTCGAGTGCAAGCTCAGTAGTTGTGGCACATGGGCTTAGTTGCTGCGCGGCATGTGGGATCTTCCCAGACCAGGGCTCGAACCCGTGTCCCTTGCATTGGCCAGTGGATCCTTAACCACTGAACCACCAGGGAGTCCCTTTTTTTTAAATTTATTTATTTATTTACTTATTTTTATTTTTGGCCGCGTTGGGTCTTTGTTGCTGTGCATGGGCTTTCTCTAGTTTTGGCGAGTGGGGGATACTCTTCATTGTGTTGAGCCGGCTTCTCATTGTTGTGGCTTCTCTTGTTGCGGAGCCCTGGCTCTAGGTGTGCGGGCTCAGTAGTTGTGGCTCTCGGGCTCTAGGGCGCAGTCTCAGTAGTCGTGGCACATGGGCTTAGTTGCTCCGCAGCATGTGGGATCTTCCCTGGCCAGGGATAGAACCCGTGTCCCCTGCACTGGCCAGTGGATTCTTAACCACTGAGCCACCAGGGAAGTCCAGGATTGTCTTTTCAATACATGATGCTGGGACAATTGGATATCCATATGCAAAAAATCCAAACTTTGAAACTTACCTCATACCATACACAAAAATTAAATCAAAATGGATCATAGAACTAAATGTAAGTGCTACAATGATAAACTTCTAGAGAAACACATAGGAGAAAATTGTGACTTTGAGGTATGCAAAGAGTTCTTCTATATGATGCCAAAACCATGATCCATAAAAATAAAAATTAGGAAATTGAGTTTTATCAAAATTAAAAATTCTTCTGCTTCAAAAGACATCATTACACACCACGGACTGGGACATGATGGAATTTGGGGGGATGATGAAATGCTCTAAAACTGGATTGTGGTAATGGTTGCACAACTATAAATATATTCAACATTGTTGAATCATACACTAACATTTGGAGCATTTTATTTTATGTAAATTGTATTTCAGTAAAGCTTTTAAAAATGTATAATAAGAACAGTTAATGGATCCCTCGCCTATCCTTTAAAAATTTTTTAATTTGTACTTTATGTTCTTTCCAGGTTTTTTGAGGTATAATTTGTATACGGTTTGCAAATATTTTCTCCCATCCTGCAGGTTGCCTTTTCCCCGTTGATTGTTTCCTTTGCTATGCAAAAGCTTTTTAGTTTGACATAGTCTCACTTGTGTATTTTTGCTTTTGTTGCCTGTGATTTTGGTGTCATATTCAAGAAATCATTGTCAAGATCAATGTCAAGAAGTTTTTCCCCCATGTTTTCTTCTAGGAGTTTTATGGTTTTAGATGTTACATTCAAATCTTTAGTCCATTTTGAGTTACTTTTTGTGTATGGTGAAAGATAAGTGTCCAGTTTCATTCTTTTGCATGTGGTTATCCAGTTTCCAGACACTATTTATTGAAAAGAATATCCTTTCCTCATTGTGTGTTCTTGGCACCTACTTGTCAAAAACTGGTTGACACTATATACATGGGTTTATTTCTGGGCTCTCTATTCTGTTCCATTGGTCTCTGTTTTTATGCCATTATGATACTATTTTGATTACTATTGCTTTATAATATAGTTTGAAATCAGGAAGTATAATGCCTCCAGCTTTTTGGTTCTTTCTCAAGATCACTGTGGCCATTCAGGTCTTCTGTGGTTCCATATGAATCTTAGGATTATTTTCTTCTGTTTGTGTAAAGAAGTCTTTGGGATTTTTATAGAGATTGCATTGAAATTGTAGGTTGCTTTAGGTAAGTATGGACATCTCAACAATATGAATTCTTCTAATCCATGAATACAGGATATCTTTCCATTTATTTAATTTCTTTTATCAGTGTTTTATAGTTCTCCTAGTACAAACCTTTCATCCCCTTGGTTAAATTTATTCCTAAGTATTTTATTCTCTTTGGTGCTATTGTAAATGGGATTGTTTCTTAATTTCCTTTTCAGATACTTCATTGTTTGGTGTATAGAAACTCAACTGATCTTTGTATGTTGATTTTGTATGCTGCAACTTCACTGAATTCATTTATTCTACCTGTTGTTTTGTGGAGTCTTTAGGGTTTCCTACATCATGTCATCTGCAGGCAGAGATAATTTTATATTCTCCTTTCCAATCTGGATGCCTTTTAGCTGACCTTCATAGTGACATCAAAAACCATAGGACCTATTTGGTAAACCTGTGACTTTGAGTGATTACTTTGGATTTCAATTCCCATGAGCCCAGGAAGCAGATACCCAGCAGGTAAAAGCTCCTGAACATGATAGTCCTCGTGACAGATATCCAGAGGCCAGAAGTCTAAGACAAGAATTATCACCAGCCACCTCGTGTGATACTTGCTCATTTGACAGTGTCATTATGCTGGCCTCTTATGCAACAAAACAGCCCAAGAGCCTGTCCTCCAGCACATGTAAAGGTGAAAGGCAAATGTAAACTGTGTGTGCCCTAAGGAGCTCTGCAAAAGTCAGGGGACAGAGTTCCTGAATTCTTGTACCATGTGTTACCCACTGGTCAGGTGGCCTTGCAGACATTGATGCCCAAAATTCTGCATTAATAACATGCATTTTTAAAGCATAGTAAAGCTGATCTTAAATCAGGGGTTTGGGCAAAATATTGTTTCCTGTTCCTACCATTTACTTTTATATTTACACGGTCAGTTAAGAGACCAGTTAATTCTACTTAACAGATAAATCAGCAGGAAAAGTGTATGTTCCTCACCTGGAGCAAAACTTCACAAAGGAGGTTCCCCCCAACTCACAGCTTTCTGTAGCACAGCTGACCCCCGGTTGCCTTTCTCCCTTTCTTGAACTTCAGAGTCGTGTCCAAGCTTCATGCAGTTAGATCCCTCTCTTGGTATAAAAGATTCCCGTGTCTGAGTTCTGGGCTCAGTTTTGCCAGCCCAGCAAACTCCCGTCTTTGCTGCCCCCATGAGAGGGCTTGTGACTACACCCTTGAGAACATGGCCCTTCTTTCTCTTTACATTTCACAGTCCTCTTTCTCATAAGTTTTCCAAACCTGTCTTCCTGAGGACAAAAAGAGAACCTTATTCCAGGGAGGAAAATATCATCCCAACCTGCAGATGTGGCTGCACGTGATAGGGACAGTAGAACAACCAGTTAGCATCTGCGTGTGTTACACAAGCACTTCGCCACGTTCATTTACTTTATGAGTGTTCACTGGAGTCCATTCATTTCTCCCCAGCTCCCCGCACCGCCTAGCGATGGGACCACAGCAACTGCCTACTCACCACCCCTTACCGGGTCGACCACCATCACCACCACTTCCCAGCACCACAGCGCCACCTGAGCCTGCCAGCAGAGAGCCACTTGACCACTCTTCTAGAAACACTGCTGTTCTCCAGACGTCTCCCTTGCTTACAAATCTCCTATGATTCCCCATCACTAATGAAATAAAGCGAAAACCTCTCAGCCTGACGTTCCTGCGTCCTCTCTTGTCCTGTGATGAAAGCCGACCCAGAAGCAAATTCTGAGGGAAATGTAGGTCTTGTTTCCGAATTATTCCTGCTCTTGTGTAGGGAGCGTGCCAGCCTTGTCTTCAAACACTCGTCCTGCCCAGGCTCAACTTTCTTGTCAGTTTCAGCCGTACCTTCACCTCCGTCGACTGGTAACACGTGTGGATCAGAGCTTAATCAATGACACAGACTGTCGGTGGCACATGCCATCAGCATTTCAGAAACTTCTCAAGATTTTTTTTTTTTTTTTTTTTGCGGTACGCGGGCCTCTCACTGTTGTGGCCTCTCCCGTTGTGAAGCACAGGCTCCGGACGCGCAGGCTCAGCGGCCATGGCTCACGGGCCCAGCCGCTCCGCGGCATGTGGGATCTTCCCGGACCGGGGCACGAACCCGTGTCCTCTGCATCGGGAGGTGGACTCTCAACCGCTGCGCCACCAGGGAAGCCCCAAGAATATATTTTATACTGGTGTGAACCTGGACCATCTGAGAGCTCCTTCCCAGGACCAGAGTATCTTGACCCGTAGGGAGAAATGCTTCCCTGAACTCCGCTCCTCCCCCACTGGCCCATCTCTTCACTCTTCCTCAAACACACTCTATTATCATCGCTCCCGTGTAGCATTGCTGACATCTGTCCTTCCACCTCCTCCCGGCAGCTCCCATCCCAGCCTTTCTCAACCTCCCTCCTCTGAACTCGGGTATGTCACTCATTTGTTTTGACACTTTGAATTCCCCGAATTCTTAAAATTCGTGGGGATGGTGGGAGTTTTTCAGTGAATACTGGGCGGGAAGATATTCGTTTGTGGTTTCAATTTTTTAAAATATTATCTAAATCTCTGATACATTTGGAACTTGTTTTGGTGTGATACATGAATTAAGGAAACAACTTTCCCATTTGTCTCAACACCCAATTATTCAAAATCAAATCTCCCCAGTGACTGGAAATGCCATCTTCATTATAATTTAAGTTCTCATCTGTTTGGGGTCTCTTTTTTATGGCTCTACATTCTGTTCCACTGATCTGTCTAGCCATGCAATGATGTAAAACCATTTTAGTACTTACGGCTTTTTAAATCTATTTTGATATTTGCTAGAGCTGGTCTTTTTTATCATTATTCTTGTTTTTCAAAAACTTCCTGGTTGTCACCTGTTTATTTTTCCATATGAACTTTATAATCATCTTGTCTGGTCTCCCTCCACCAAACTCCTGTTGTTGACATTATCAGATCTGAATTTCAAAAATCATTCTGGCTACAGTGTGGAGAACAAGGGTACATGAGGGAAGACCAGTGAGAAATGCTATCGCACGAGTTCACAAGAGATGTGAGGGTAACCTGGACCAGGAGGGTGACAGTAAAGACGGAGAGAAAATAGGATCAAGTGATATGGAAAAATTAAAATTGGCAGGACTTGGTGATGAATGTGATTTGGCAGTTTAGGAAGAGGTAGGTGGTTTTCGAGTCTTGCCCGGAGCAACCCCGGGATTTAGTCCAGTTCTATAAAGACCCCAATCTAGATCAATCCAAGGATGCACTGTTAGTTTGGGAGTTGCCCTGAAAAGCTGGGTGCTCTTGGAAAAAGACCTGGAGTTCTTCTGTAAAGAGATATCATTGGTTCAGACAAGATACCCCAAAGTGAATTGCTTCCCCCAACCCGTATCAGGTATCAGGAATACCAAACCAGTTTCTAGAGCATTTCACAGGCTGTGGGAGTGTACCCATGACCTCAAACCTCATGGCTCTACATGGCAACAGTGTATTCTGAGACATTCTGTTACATCATATTTGGGGACTGCAGAGCCAACTTGTGGTTAGTGAAGAAAAAGTACAATACTTCAAAAGTTTTCCTTTCTTCAGTTCCTCAGAAAGTGAAATTACCATAGGATTCCACTCCCAGGTAGATTACACCCAAAAGAATTACAAATGGGAACACAAAGAGATCCTTATATACCAATGTTCATAGCAGCATTATTCACGATAGCCAAAAGGTGGAAACAGCCCACATGTGCATCATCAGATGAGCAGATAAACAAAATGTTCTATAGCCATACAATGGATGCAGCCTTCTAAAGGAAGGAAATTCTGACACATGCTACAACATGGAGGGGACCTAGAAAGCATTATGGTGAAATAAGCCAGAAACAAAAGGACAAATATTGTATGATTCCATTTATGTCAAGGTACCTAGAAAAGGCAAATTCACGGAAGCAGAAAGTAGAATAGAGGTTACCAGGGGCTGGAGGAAGGGGGAAATGGGGAGTTGTTGTTAAATGGATATAGCGTCTGTTTGGGATGATGAAAAGGTCCTGGGAATATGTGGTGGTGATGGTTGCACAACGCTGAGAACTTAATGCCACTTAATTGTACAATTAAAATTGGTTAAAAGGGTAAATTTTATGTGTATTTTACCAAATTTGGAATGTATAGAAAAAAATCACTCTGTTGCCTAACAGAAATTAACATATTATTATAGGTCAGTTATACTTCAAAAACAAACAAACATGCAAACAAACTCATAGAATAAGACCTCAGATTTGTGGATGCCAGAGATGTGGAATAGGGGGAGGGGGGATTGGAGGAAAGCAGTCAAAAGGCACAAACTTCCAGTTATAAGATAAAGAAGTACTAGGGATGTAACGTACAATATGGTAAATATAATGAGCATTGCTGCGTGTTTTACATGAAAGTTGTTAGGAGAGGAAATCCTAAGAGTTCTCATCGCAAGGAAAACTATTTTTTTCTATTTCTTTAATTTCACGTCTCTATGAGACGACGGATGTTCACTGAACTTATTGTGATCATCATTTCGTGGTGTATATAAGTCAAATCATTATGCTGTACACCTGAAATTCATACAGTGCCGTATGTCAATTATATAAACTGGAAGAAAAAATGGTAAATTTTATGTTATGCGTATTTTACCAACTTAAAAAAGGAATATATTTTTTAAAGTTTTCTTTTCTTATGAAAGAATGTGTCATAATAGAGGCACCTCCCCTCACCACTGAGACAAATTATGATCATGTTATTACAGCTATAAGTCGTATTAGCTCTCTGAGACCTAGGTTTTGCAGAGTAGGCAACATACTCTCTTACCTCAAACAATACAAAATATTTTGGGAAACAAACTATATAGCCTGCATCTCCGGAAATCCCCTCCCAAGTGGCTAACCACAAAGGGAGGAAACATAACAAGGTGAAACCAAAAGTTTACAGTGAAAACTTAGAGTCCATCTTATTTCGTTGTGTACCAGACCAATGCAGTGCAAACGTGCACTCGGGAATGATACAATTGCAGCAGTGAAGCTTTCTCTGCCTTGGTCTTTTCTTTATGCGATCTTTTAGGGATAATCTTGTTCCCAAATGTCTTTTAAAGCAAATAGGTCTAAGGCATTCGATTAAACAGAAGCTATTTAAAACTCACTTGGCAAATCACCTGAATATTAAGTTAACAGAATTAGGCAGTATCCTTTGAAGAGCTCTGAAGACAGCTACGGAGGAAACTGTGTTACTATTGATAAAACTGATGTTACAGATAACTGCTGAGCTGGAGACTATCAAGCTGCCAATGCTACTTCCATGCAAAAAAATATATATTTGTTCCAGAGGACACCCTAAGAGGAATCTATCATAAAATGTAGCAGCATCTAAATGCAAGGACGATCAATCCATTGAGTGAATAGTAACATGTTTTCCAGAAAAAAGAAAGGATAATTGATTAAAATTGTACAAATAAGTGGATGTAAATTATTTATAGTGATAAAATTCTTTGGCAAAATTCTACACAAGCACATTTTTGTAACCACATGGTCATTACTATATTAAAGAGTGTGCAAAGGTTCAAGTGTTGGCTCAATGACAGTAAATGAAGGTTAGGAATAAAGGGAAATGCTTCTCAAGAGAGGAGGGTAATAGCCCTTTCAAGTCGTTGTTATATATCATGAAGATATGTGAACTTTGAAATCTACAAGTTTATGGATATCCATGAGCTTGGGAAGATACCAAGTTAAGGAAGATAAATGTAACAGGATGGTAAAATGAAATTTTCAGCTGAGGCCCCTGAAATAGACACCACATTCTAAAGAGGTACAAGAATACTCAATGCAGAATTTATAAAGCAGATGGCATAATTTTAAAAATAACCACTACACACAGTTTAGAAGGACCAAAATTTGGAACTTCGACAACACCAAGTGTTGGCCAGGCTGTGGGCAACGGCAACTATCATTCATCGCTGGTGGGAATGCAGAAGGACACAGACACTGTGGGAAACAGTTTGGGGTTCTTACAAAACTAAACATACTATACAATCCAGCAATCACACTCCTTGGTATTTACACAAAGGAGTTGAAAACTTATGTCCACACAAAAACCTGCACACGGATGTTTATAGCAGCTTTATTCACAGCTGTCAAAACTTGGAAGCAACCCAGATGTCCTTCAGTAGGTGAATGGGTAAATAAACTGGTACATCCAGACAATGGAATACTATTTAGCACTAAAAAGAAATAAGCCAGCAAGCCATGAAAAGACGTGGAGGAACCTTAAATGCAGACTACCAAGTGAAAGAAGCCAGTCTAGAAAGGCTGTATGATTCCAACTATATGACATTCCAGAAAAGAAAACACTATGAACACAGTAAAACTATCAGTGGTTGTCAGGGATGAGGGTGGAGGGTGTTAATAGGGGGAGCGCAGAAGATTTTTTAGGGCAGTGGAAATACTGGGTATTATAATGATGGCTATATGTCATTGTATATTTGTCTAAATCCATAGAATGAAGGTATAACAACACCAAGAGTGAATTTGAAGGTAAACTGTGGACTTCTGGGTAATTATGATGCGACAGTGGAGGTCTGTCAATTGTAAGAAATGTATCATTTTGGTGAGTGATGTTGATAACGGGAAAGGCTATATATGTGTGGGTGCCAGGCGCATATGGGAAATCTATGTATCTTCCTCTCAATTTTGTTGTAAACCTAACACTACTGTGAAAACAAAAATAATTAAGTCTAAAATAATTAGTATGAATTGATTGCTTATCCACTTAGAAAATATTTTTTTAAAAAAACCTACTGGGTGTCTTGCTAGTTAAAGCATCTACGGAAAGATGTTGTGAAGCTAGGCACAGTATCTAAAGGGTACGAAATTGGCTTAGGCAATGAAGGGGTTCAGAATATGCCTCTCCAAAATATACCAAAATACTTTGTATAATGATTATTTTAGGCTGAAGACATTTGAGATTCAACAGATAAACACACACACACACACACACACAAAGCCCTCTGGGAGCTGCCCTTATTTGACGAAAAGCAGTAACTTCTGGGAAATAAGGCTGCCATAAATTCCTCTATGGATCTACAGGGTGGATCTACTCCCAGAAGAAAGAACACAAATAAAACCTAACCCAATTCCCTTCTCCAGGGGATTGTTATGACCCTGAAGAAGATGGAAAGACTACCCAAACCTGTACAGACAAACGTTATCACACACTTTCTCCTCTCCCATCTATTTTTCTAAAACCCATTTGCCTTTCTTAAAGAAACCTCTTGGGCTTCCCTGGTGGCACAGTGGTTAACAGTCCGCCTGCCGATGCAGGGAACACGGGTTCGTGCCCCGGTCCGGGAAGATCCCACATGCCGCGGAGCGGCTGAGGCCGTGAGCCGTGGCCGCTGGGCCGGCGCGTCCGGAGCCTGTGCTCCGCAACGGGAGAGGCCGCAACGGTGAGAGGCCCGCGTACCACACACACACACAAAAAAAAACACAAAAAAAACAAAAACAAACAAACAAAAGAAACCTCTTTGTTCTTCCCATAAGAAGCCTTTTCTCTCCCCTCCCCTTCTTCTACTAAATTAGGTGTATAATTCTTTAACGCCAACCATTTAAGGAGGCATCTACTTCCTTTGGTGGTTTCCATGTGCACATGAAATAAACATTTTCTCTGGCTCATCTGTTGCTTACCAGTGTAATTCGCAGGACCCAGGTACTGAACATAAGAGGGTAGAGGAAACGTTTTTTTTTTTCCCTCCCCTACAGCAAAAAAGCAAATTTGTTGGCTCAGCCAACTGCAGTAAAGGAAAGGTGAAAAGTGAGCTGGGCCTCAGGGGTAACCACAACCAGGGATGGAACACTACTTTCTCCACCTCTCATTTCTGCTTCTCTCAGGGTACCGGTCACTTTCTCCCGCTATGGGAAAAGTCCACACAGCCGGTGCGGACATGACCACCAGCCAGCTCAGGCTCATACTTCACAGGTTTGCCACCTGAGATAGCCTGAGATCCTCTTCATCAAGGTGAAGGTCAGAAATCCCCAGGACTGGCCAAGCTTGGGCAACACGCCTACCTCCAGCCAATCACTGGGTTGAGGAAGCAGACTGGTAAAAAACTGGGGCCTCCCAATGAACCACGCATTGAAAAGCAATATTTCTGAGAAAAGAGTGCCACTCTAGGCAGACAGAACAGGGCTTCCAAACAGCACTGTAAAGACCTCAGAAACACAGTCAGGCCACCTACATGGCTCCCTCAGCATCCTGAACCCCCATCTCTTGGGTACCCTGAATCCCTGGATTTCTCCCCTAACACTGGTTTGGCAGGAGTGGGTGGGGAGGGGCAGAATCCTGCCCTGGATCCCAGCCAGTCATCTGGAGCCTTTTTTTTTTTTTTTTGCGGTGCGCAGGACTCTCACTGCTGTGGCCTCTCCCGTTGCGGAGCACAGCGTCCAGACGCGCAGGCTCAGCAGTCATGGCTCACGGGCCCAGCCGCTCCGCGGCATGTGGGATCTTCCCGGACCGCGGCACGAACCCGTGTCCCCTGCATTGGTAAGCAGACTCCCAACCACTGCGCCACCAGGGAAGCCCTGGAGCCTTTTTTAGCTTGTCTGTGCTCAGCTCCCAGAGGGCTAGACCCTTCTCCATTCTACGTTGCTTTATTCAGACAACTTGTGGAACAATGTTGGCGTCTGAGACACCCATGTCTCTACCACATCGCTCCTAAGTTTTACCCCAACTCTGCACTCCCTCGACTCAGTGTTGTTTGTCTTAAAAACCCAGACCCCAGATGAAACTGTGCCGCGCCCCTCTTTGGAATGGATCTCAGATTAGGAAATTATCGATTAGTAGTAATAAGAAGGGCCAAAGACCAGCCCTTGTTTCCCCAGCCCCTGCCCACCGCCAGCCCTGTCTTCATCTCACCCTTCTGCTGAGCCCCACTCTGCGCTGTTACCCGAAAAGGTGTCTCTGCACTTGTACAGACTGTGTGCCACGCCCTGCAAAGCTTTAGGGAGATAAATTTAGACATAAAACAGGAAGTAATTCTCTATGTCACTGGAGAAGTTATTGTCTCAAGATATTTTAAAGCTAGAGTTGGGGGGAGCAGTTCTCAGACTGCTGTGGATAGGAATCACCTGGAGGGCTGGTTCAGCCACATCTTCCTGGGCTCACGCCCGGAGTTTTTTTCAGTAGGTTTGGTGGGGGGCCTGAGAATTTGCATTTCCGAAAAGCTGACGCAGTTGGGCCAGGGCCCTCACTTTGAGAACTACTAGGGTAGAGGCTTAAGAAGAGACAGAAAACCTCTCTACGCCACAGAGCTCTCGTCTGAAATTGAAGGTGTCGGCCTAAGTCAACTGAGGTGCTCTTTAGGGCTGACTTTCCATGAATATCATGTTAAACAGGTGACCACATGCACACTTGTTCAAGCTATTCTCATTATCATGAAATAATTATTGATTATCTTTATTATGATACCATAAAAATTTCCAGTAGCTTCAGTGCTCTGATCTATATACAGCAAAACCTCAGTAAATTAAATTCATGAGTCACTCAGTGAAAAGCTTAAATTAGAGAATATTTTAAATAAATGCCCTTTTACTCATAATTTCAACTAGCCTCCTACAAAAAATGTTTCAAAGAAAAGTTTTCATTGACGTAGCTTTACAGAACAAATGAATGATTAGCATGTAAGGATTAGCAAATAACTAATGTTTAAAGGCCTTAAGTATGATTTAAACTGTTGCTTGACTAAACATGCACCTTCTTCTCCCCTTTCCCTCAACCAATAAATATGACTTGCATTTTAATTTAATACGGTGTCCATTCTCCTGAAACAGCATTGTTTGTTCTCGACATCTAATTTGAGCATATAACTAATACGTTACAATTTAAACCTTCAGTCATTTAAATATTGCCCCCTCTGCCCCCAACAAATAATCTTATTTATATGTTAATTTGCTTAACTAGAAGTAGTCCAGGATACTGGAAGAGCTGTGATCACCATCCAGGGCTAGTCTTTGATCACGTGCTCTCCTCTGAGACCTCATGCCCTTCCACTCAGACCCGTAATGTTGAAGGGGGCTTACAAAGCATCTAGTCCATACCCTCGATCTGAGCCACCAAATATGTCCTCAGGGTACCACACCTAGGAAGTCCCAAGCTCTGATGGAGAGCCCGAGCTGCCAGGAGTTTTGAATCAATTCTTGGCACATAACACCATGTGCACAGTCAGGTCCCTCCATGAGTGACCCCCAAGAAACTGAGAACAGGTCACCCTTGGAAGCACGGGGCGGAGCCAGCACTAGTGTATTTTCACTTTTCCACCTGAGTGTGCTCACCTGCAAAGGCTAATATTGTCATTCAACTGGGACTAGTCATAGGTGTCACATTTTTTGAAAAGTAAAATTATATCAGTATTATCCAGGAAATAATCATGCCTTCACTGGTCAGACTCCTTTCACTCTCTGAGTCTACCATCCCTAATCCTGGAAGTTTACTTCTCTTTGTTCCTGGCCCATCTCTAGGGCTTTTGATAAAAGTCTCTGGAAAACTTCTAAACTGCATACACCAATGTAGAAATCCTAAGGTCCAAAATCTTGCTTTGCCACTTTTTCATGTTTATAAAATTTCTCTCCTCAGCTAGATCATAGGCTTCTAGAAAACATAGGTTCTATTTTATATTTTGTGTCCCTTGTCTGCTGTGTCTGAACGGACGGCCAGGATCTGGAACCCCAAGTCTCCTTGCCAATGTCTGCTTGTTACCCAAGGGACATATATATGGAAGAAGGACATGTTATATAGGGGACATTGCCTGCAATGTGTTCTCATTATAATTGGGTAAGTCATCAGCCAAAATCCTCATGGTGGGACTCCACCTTGATGGAATGGCATAGACTAACGGGGAACCACTACTTTACCTCAAGGCTTACAGTACAGCTGGCCTCATCGCTCTCTCCATACGTCCTGTCTTCCGGGGGCCACCCTGATCTCACGTTGCTTTTCAGCTGCGTGTCTAAATCCACCCGACCTGGTCTAGTTGGCCTTGCTTCCAAGGACTGAGAGCTGGAGCAGGGCGATCACAAACAAGATGGCAGGATGCAACAGGACCTAATAAGCAGACTGAGCCAGTATTTATACAGAAGGACAGAAATACAAATACCAAGGAAGATAAAAGTGACAAAAGATTGGCTGAAGGTAAGTCAGGATCAATCAAGGGATGATGTATGTCCACCATCTAGATGATCCTTTAAAGGTAAACTAGCTAACTTTTCATGCACCAGCACTATGGTTCCCCCCCGCTTTTTTTGGCCGAACCATGCAACATGTAGGATCTTAGTTCCCCCAACCAGGGATCGAACCCGCACCCCTTGCATTGGAAGCACAGAGTCTTAACCACTGGACCAACAGGCAAGTCCCAGAGCTATGGTCCCTTGATCGAGATACTCTTTTTTTGTTGTTTGTTTTTTTGTTTTTGCAGTCCGCGGGCCTCTCACTGTTGTGGCCTCTCCCGTTGCGGAGCACAGGCTCCGGATGTGCAGGCCCAGCGGCCATGGCTCACGGGCCCAGCCGCTCCGCGGCATGTGGGATCTTCCCGGACCGGGGCACGAACCCGTGTCCCCTGCATCGGCAGGCGGACTGTCAACCACTGCGCCACCAGGGAAGCCCACTTCTCCCACTTTTAACATTCTGACTGTGAAGGGAAAGAGAAAGAATCAAGTGGCCTTGGAGAAGTTGAGCCTCTGACTCTCATCAGTAGTTCCTTTCCCACTATGCCCTTGGTTTCATTATTGACAGACAAGGAAGTGCTTGCTCTCCAAAGGTGGAATGAAAGGCAGAGATCCTGGGCTCTCCCTAGAGCAGTGGTTCTCACCTTGGTTACATATTAGAATCAGATGGGAAACTAAGAAACAATTCTCAGTAACCAGGCAGCATCCCCGAGCCAATTACATAAGAATCTTGGGTGTGAGACTCAGACACCAATGTATTTTAAAACTCCCCAAATGAGTCTAATATATAGTCAAGGCTGAGCACCACCACCCTGGAGATTAAGCATCCCTTCTGAAACCTGGTTGTACCTTAGAATCACTTCAGGGACTTTTAAAGCTACTATTAAAAAAAAAAGAAAAACTAAAAACACCCCAGACCAATTAAGATCAGATCTCTGGGGATTGTGAGCCAGGTATCAGTATGTTTTTAAGGTTTCTCAGGCTTTAAGGTTTCTTTGTGTGTATGTGGTAAACCATATACAACATAAAGTTTACCATTTTAACCATTTTTAAATATATAATTCAGTGGCATTAAGTACATTCACAATGTTATGCAACCATCATCACTATCCATTTCCAGAGCTTTTTCATCATCCCGAACAGAAACTTTGTGTCCATTAAACAATAACTCCTTATTTCCCCTAGCCCCCCAGCCCCACTCTATTGTACTTTCTGTCTCTATGAATTTGCCCATTCTAGGTACCTTATATAAACAGAATCATACAATATTTATCCTTCTGTTTCTGGTGTATTTCACTAAGCATATGCTTTCCAGGTTGCAGCATGCATCAGAATTTCCTTCCTTTTTAAGGCTGCATAATATTCCATTGTGTGTATGTAGCACATTTTGCTTTTCCATTCATCTGTTACTGGACATTTGGGCTCTTTCCACCTTTTGGTTACTGTGAATAATGCCGCTACAAATATCGATGTACAGGCATCTGTTTGAGTTGCTGCTTGAAATTCTTTTGGGTATATTCCAGAAGTGGGATTTCTGGATCATATGATAATTCTACGTTTAACTTTTTGAGGAACTGGGCTACCCTCATGTGATTCTTATGTGCAGCCAAGGATGAGGAACACTGGCGAGGCCAGCATCCCTCTTACATCCTAAGAGAGTATAGATTGGTAGTTGGTAAATATTATTGGATTAATTTCTTCATACATTGCATCATAGCCCAATGCAGTTGTTAGGGTCACGAAGTCAAAAGACTGTTGGGTGGATTAACGTAGTTAGCACCCTTTTGAAAATCCCAACAAAGTGACTCACGGCCATGAGAAATATCACGTCAACTGCAGTTCCTGCCTTCAGTTGAAATGTGTCCCCAGTGATTTGCTAGTGCTGATCATTTAAGTATCAGTTTCTGATTTGCTTTGTAGATAATAAATGATCGGCATTTTAGATAGTAAATTAGACCTGATTCAAGACTTTTCCTATCGTAATGTTGTATCTATCATGATACCTGGTATTATTCCTCAGATAAGTTTTCTCGAATAGGAAGGAGAAAGTGGCAATGTATACAGGAGTGTGCTGTACACGGGAATGTCTTCCATCTCATAAAGCGCTGCTGAACTAGCCACTGACAGCCTCATGGGAATTCCCTTGTATGTGAGGAGTTTGGCTTTTTTTTTTTTCTCCTTCTGCTCCACATGGTACTTTCTCCTCCACGTTTTCAGCCTTCCCTCTTGCTGCCAACAGAGTACTCACCACTCCCTTTCTTTGCCATAAGCAGAGATTGGATTTAGTCAACCCTGTACTCTAAGCACTGTAAGAAAGAATTAACAAAGATGTAGAATGTAATGGGTGTCCTACCTAGCTCATCTATCTGGGTTATCTATGCCTTTCTTTGACTTTGACTAAGGTATCTTGCAACTCCGAGAGATAGAAGTTGTAGAAAACTGATACTAATGCAAATAATTCTTGATTACAAATAGATAAATTCTGTCGGGGGAGGTTCAATGGATTTCCCTCCTCCACTGTGGAAGAAGTTGGTTTGCATCTATTAAGCTAATTCCTCTCAGCTCCCTGCTGGGCTTACATATTTATCTCGCCTTTGTGTTCTCCTTTGAAGTGGTCACAACACCTTTCTGGTTCCCTCATTCACTAACGTGTTAAATAAAATCTTTGACTTGTATTCACTGTACATTCATTGAGAGTCATGATTTTAACTTTCTTTTTGAAAAACCATCTTATTCAAAATCTGAAACACCAAAAACACCAAGTGTTGGCCAGGTTGTGGGCAACAGGAACTCTCATTCATTGCTGGTGGGAATGCAGGAAGACACAGACACTGTGGGAAACAGTTTGGGGTTCTTACAAAACTAAACATACTCTTACCCTATGATCTAGCAATCACCCTCCTTGGTATTTACTCAGAGGAGCTGAAAACGTGTATCCACACAAAACCTACACACAGATCTTTACAGCAGCTTTATTCACAGTTGCCAAAACTTAGACACAACCCAGATGTCCTTCAGTAGGTGAATGGATAAACAAACTGTGGTATATCCAGACAATAGAATATTATTTAGCACTAAAAAGAAATGAGCTATCAAGCTATGAAAAGACATGGAGGAATCTTAGATGCATATTATTAAGTGAAAGAAGCCAATCTGAAAAGGCTGTATGATTCCACTTATATCACTTTCTGAAAAGGGCTAAAATATGGAGACGGTAAAAAGACCAGTGATTGAAAAGGGTTGGGAGGGAGGAGAGGTGACTAGGCAGAGCACAGAGGATTTTTAGGACAATGAAAATACTCTGTATGATACCTTAATGGTGGATACATATCATTATACATTTGTCTAAACCCACAGCATGTACAACACCGGGATGAACCCTAATGTAAATTATGGACTTAAGGTGATTATTATGTATCCGTGTAGGTTCATCAGTTGTAACAAATGTACCACTCTGGTGGTGGATATTGATAATGGGGGAGGCTGTAAGTAGTGAGAGCAGAGGGTACATGAGATATCTCTGTACCTTCCCCTCAATTTTGCTGTGAACCTAAAACCACTCTAGAAAAAAATACAGGCTTAATAAAAACAAAACTAAATGAAAATCATCCTTTAACAGTATTTGGCACAGAGCCTGGCACAAGGTAGGAATCCAATTAATATTTGTGAATGAATGAGTGAATGTAGACAAGTAAATGTAATCTCTGCCATGGATGATTCATCATGAAGGAAGGGTATGGAATATTAATGCAATGCTTAGCTGTTATTCCAAAGTTGAAATTGAAATGGGAAAATCCCCCCAATCCTTTGAGAGATGGTGGCAAAAAGGGGCAGCAAGGGAAGTGGAGAACCTTGTGTCAGAAAGTGGCTTGCGTGGACTCAACACAGAAGCTGAGCCAGAGGTGGCAAAGGGTGCTGGGCATGGAATAAGGTGGGAGACAAGCAATGTCATTTAAGTCACAAGACTCCTGTTTCCTTTCCCTCGGTTGTATACAGATCCCAGGACCTCTGGGTGTTCTCCTGCACTGGGCCTTTGAAAATCTGTCCAGATATAAAATAATGGCCTTCTGGCATTTTTGGTTAGAGTACCAACTCTAGTCAAAACGCGTAAAGGAAAAAAAAGCTATGAGTCAGTTTCCAGATGTGTGAGTGTTTTAAAGATGACATCAATGGATTTCTATAGAATGAAACCACAGCCTTCCTGCAAATTGTCTGGATTCACAAAGCCCTATGTCACTTTCAACTAAGGAGGAAGAACTCCCAAGTATATTATCCGTAGACATGCATGAACTTTCCAGGGGCATTTAAAAGTCAGATCTCCACTCTGTGTTTCTCCTATCTTTATAGAAATGTAATGGTTGATATAGAAAAGGTACATGACTTACTGTTTATTTATTTTTTTAATATTTTAATTTTACTGGAGCACAGGTGATTTACAATGTTGAATTACTGTTTATTATGTTTTTCCAAAATTAACCTGGCAACTTTGAGAGTCCTAATAAACTCTGCATCTACTTCTCCCAGACACTTTCTATGTGTACATATAGAAATTATCTCTCATTTAATTCTCATAACAATCATTTGAAACAGGTACTATCATCTTCTACTCTTTACAGATGTGGAAACTGACGGTGAGAGGTTAACTTGCCTAAAGTCACACCATTAATGACTCTGGCAGCATCAAATTCAGGGCTAACTCTAATGGTCACATTCTTTCTACTGTACCATCAGGCCCCGTAAGAGAACCACAGGAGGGCTTCCCTGGTGGCGCAGTGGTTGAGAGTCCGCCTGCCGATGCAGGGGACACGGGTTCGTGCCCCGATCCGGGGAGATCCCACATGCCGCGGAGCGGCTGGGACTGTGAGCCATGGCCGCTGAGCCTGCGCATCCGAAGCCTGCGCATCCAAAGCCTGTGCAGAGGCCGCAACAGTGAGAGGCCACAACAGTGAGAGGCCCGCGTATCGCAAAAAAAAAAAAAAGAAAACCACAGGAGTGAAATTACATTAAAAAATACTAACATTTGATTGGGAGGAGAAAAAGACCAGTCATAAAACATAATGTTAGTCCAAGGTAGAGGCTGGAGGGTGACGGGTGAGGTGAATGCATGATATAAAATTGCTAGGTGAAAAACAGGGCCCTGACTCTAGTGAAATGGAGGCACTTGTCTTGAAGCAGAGAGGAGAAGCAGGGGAGGGTGGGAGGGTTCTGACATCATCAGTACCCAGCTGAGCTGTACTGGCTAAGATGCACCTGGTCAAATTGGAAAGGATACTCAGGGGGTAATCAATGAGCAGGTGCACAAGCAAAAACCTGCGTATAATATACTTAGAAAAAAGTCCCTTGGATCTCAATTTGAACAGACTAGAAGACTAGAAGAATAAGGACCAGACCAATAAAGACCAGAAGACTTGATTTCCATACTTGGTACCTGAAGGTAACAGACTAATATTTGTTCACTGACTGAGGACAAAAGCGGAGGGCACTAGAAGTAATTGGAAAAGATTTACCAAGGTCAAACCGAGTATGAAACAAGCATTTGCACTTGTAAGAATAATGCTAAGTTGGCATTTATTATCTACTACTTGCTAAGCAGAGCTAAGTGATTTACATACATCAACTCCTTTAATTCCGGCAACAACTCTATATATACTATATTTTCAGTCCCATTTTAATAGATGAGGCAGAGAATTAAGTAACTTATTCAAAGTCATAAAACTAGAACCCAGCAGATCTTCCTGGATCCAAAGTTTGTGCACTTAGCCATTATACCGCATTCTGAACTCTGAACTTATACTGGATTAAAAAAAATCACTGGATAGTGATTAACTGTGCTAGAATGTGATGGAAGCTGTGTGGAGCTACCACCCTGAAAAAAAGTAGTGAGAATTTGGGTGTCCAAATTATTGCTACAGAAAATCCTGCTGCCCCGTGTGATGAAAAAGTTAATGCCACCAGAAAGTGGACCAGGAAGCCTTCTGTCTGGGGGCTACCTGGCTAGTCACACTTTATAAGTTACTTGCTCGCTTTTGTCCCAAACTACCCCTCTAGTTTTCAATGGGGCAATGGCCTCGAATATCGCTAAGAGTGGGAGAGTGAGCTCAGGCGCGTCTGCATTGTTATTTCATCTATTCTGCATCCTTCCAGGGAAGGGCATCCTCTATAAAGCTGTCTGCTGTGATTTATGAAGATTCTGGATGGCAGTCTGACTCGGAGGAAACCAGGTGATTCCTGCTAAAAACAACCATTTCCAAGGTCTAATTAGGTTTAAATACACCCTAGCCCAGTTGTGTTGTTGTTGTTGAAGTCTAGGCACAGATTTCAGGCAATTTCCACTGAGTATCTGGATCTCTAGCACCACTTCCCTTAGCAATGCCATACACATCTAATCCTACAACGAGGAAGCCTCCGCTGAGGCTGCCCAACGCGGGTGCTGGTGGCGTCGCCGGGCACACGCAAGTCACTGAGTCAGCAGAGCGCGCCTCTGGAGGAGCGGACCCGCCGGCGATGGAAAGCCACGTGCTCCCCTCCTTGGCGTGAGGCAATCCTCCTCCCACAGCCTCGGGAAGCCCCGACGCCACAGGCTTCCTCGCCATAGTGGTGCCGCCCGAGCGTAGTTCCTCCACCGCTTCCTCCTCCAGCTGCCACCACTCGGCCCTTCCTGCTCAGCAACGACTCCACCTCCCACGCGGGTTTGAAGCGCGCGCCTCGCCGTGGCCCAGAAGAGGCGGCGCGGAGGGCGGGGGAAGGTGCGCGGCCGCGCGCACGCGCGTAGTGGGCAGCCCCACCCCCGCCCGAGGCCCCGCCCCCGGAGCCGCTAGCGCGGCCAGCCGGCCCGACTCACCCAGGCAAACCTGGCTCTGCGGGGCGGGAAGCGGCGCTTCCTCCTCAGAGCTCGGTGCAGCGCCGTCCAATTAGTCCTTCCGCCCCTGCCTCCGCGGCGCCGCGGCGAGCGAGGGGGCGAGCGGAAAGTGCGCGATGCGGCCGGCAGGAGCAGCGGCTGTCGCGGGGTCGCCGGCGCGGGACATGTCTCTGTGCGGGGAGCTGCTGCAGGCCCCGCCGCCCCTGGCCTCACAGCCGCCGGCGGCCGCGCCCTCGGGGCCGCCGCTCCCCGCAGCAGCCGGCGCGACCCTCAACCGCCTTCCGGAGCCGCTGCTGCGGAGGCTTGGCCGAAGCTTGGACCAAGCGCCCGAGGGCCGGGGATGGAGGAGGCTGGCCGAGGTGGCGGGGAGTCGGGGACGCCTCCGGCTCAGGTGCGGCACCGGGGCCCGGGGTGGGGTGGGGTGGGGTGTAAGGGCGGGGCGGGGTCACGTGGGGGCGAACTTGGGCGGGGGGCGCGCGGGGAGAGTGAAGTGGGCACGGGAGAGGGAGGGCGGACGCGGCGATCGGTGAGGTTGGAAAACATCGGGGCCACTTGAGATGGTGCAGGGGCCGCTGGGGGTAAGGAGGGCGGAGGGAAGGAGGTGGGAGAACTTCAGTAACCTTCCAGACAGAGCGCCTGAACCCAGGAAAGTCCTGGGAATGCAGAGATTCGAGGTTGGACTCCGGCAGTCCACACCATTTTCCTACCCTCCTCCCCTTTAGCTGAAAGAGAGAAATCGAGGTTGACCAAGGAGAATATAAAGAAAGCTATCTGGAGACAATTACGTTAGGGAGGTAATTCCAAAAGATTAAAAAATACCCAGACCTAGAAGACCTAAGGGAGGTTAGGAAGGGGACGTGCAGGTAGAGAGATAATGAAGGTGAAGGGTTTGAGGTGCAGGAATTCATGAAGGTTTTAATGTAGATGTAGAGAGAGAAGGATAGTGGGAAAGAAAGAAACTAAACTCGCCGTCTTCCTCCATCAAACCAACTTGCCAGGTTTTCTTCCTGATTTCACCATGAACATTAAACCATTTTCCTATTACCAGGCTTGGAACTGGGCTTAAAACTCTCAGGACTCCTTTACACTCTTAAGAATTATTGAGGACCCCAGAGAGTTTTGGGGTTTTATTTATTTACTTGGGGCTATGTTGGGTCTTCGTTGCTGCGCGCGGGCTTTCTCTAGTTGCGGCGAGTGGGGGGCTACTCGTTGTGGTGCGTGAGCTTCTCATTGCGGAGCACGGGCTCTAGGCACGCAGGCTTCAGTAGTTGTGGCGTGAGGGCTTCAGTAGTTGTGGCTCACGGGCTCCAGAGCGCAGACTCAGTAGTTGTGGCGCACGGGCTTAGTTGTTCCGCAGCATGTGGGATCTTCCTGGACCAGGGCTCGAACCCGTGTCCCCTGCATAGGCAGGCGGATTCTTAACCACTGTGCCGTCAGGGAAACCCGCCCCCCCCCCCCGCTCGAGAGTTTTTAATGTGGGTTCTATATGTTACATACATACAACATATACTGATATTTACCATATTAGAAATGAAAATTAAGAATTTTTTAATATTTAAAGAGAATAATTCATTACATGTTAACAGAAATGACGTGTTTTTGTGGAAAAACAAACTTTTCCAAAACAAAAAATTTAGTTAGAAAAGTGGCATTGTTTTGCATTTTGAAAATCTCTTTAATGTCTTGGCTTAATCCCAGAGAACCAGCATCTTTTATGTCCTTCTGCACTCAGTCTGTGGCACTGTCACAGGTCAGGTAACACTGGATATGCCAATGTCCATTCTTGAGAGAATGAATGAAAAAAATAAATAACATCTTAGTATTATTATGAAAAGTCATTTTGACCTTGGGGATCCTGTGAAAAGGGTCTCAGGAACTGCAGTAGGGCTTCCCAGACCACACGTAGAACCACTGCTCTAGATCATTGTTATGATTTGGGTCTGCCTTTGAACCCCTTAGCAGTTTTTTTAACTTTTCATATAACCAAACTTTGTCTTGTACTATAATTATTTGTACATGTCTTTATAAATTCCTCGAGAACAGGAAGATTTAAGATCCTATATGTTATGCATAGAACCTATCTTAGACACTCTATAAATAATTTTGAATTGAGAGGGGAACCATTCATTCAAAATTAAGTTTTTTGAGTGCCCGATTTTTGCAAATGTTTCAGAAGATAAAAAGATGTCAAATATTTAGCTCCTACTTATAAGGGCTTATGCAGTAATAGACTGTTATTCTGAGACAATCACAAATAATATGTTAGATGCTATGTTGGGTGTGAATAATAATAACAGTGGGTTTTTATCATTTATTAAACACTTATCATTTATTAAACATATACCAGACAATGTATTAAGTATCTAACTCTCACCACAGCCTTGAGTTTCAAAGAGTTTGAGGTTAAACCAGAATAATGATGATTTGGGATTATTTGGCTGTTCGGTGGAGTAATGATGTGAAGATGGAATCAAGAAGTGGTAAATTTGCAAAGTTGAGCAGATGGCATACTTTTTTCTTTCTTTTTTCTTTTTCTTTTTAATTTTTTGCTACTCTGCATGGCACGTGGGATCTTAGTTCCCCAACCAGGGATCGAACCCATGTCCCCTGCATTGGAAGCACAGAGGCTTAACCACTGGACTGCCAGGGAAGCCCCCCCCCTTTTTTTTTCTGTTTTAGGAAGAATACATTGTGCTTTTGGCTGTGCAAAGAAAATCCAAGATACATACTGTTATTCTAGGTCCATAGATTTCTGAATTTCTAGACTTACAATAACATAAACAGTTGTCTTCTTTGTGGGCAGGGGGCGGGGTCAGATCACCAGATCTGTGATTGGTTAATTTGTGAAATTAACTACTACTCTAGTTAGGGAAGGCTCTGGCCTTTCCTGAAGAAGTTTCTCTTGAAGTGAGCACTCCTATTTGGCCATGAAGGAGGGAGAACTTCAGTAAGGCCCTGCCACTGAAGAGGCATGGCTGATGGAATCTAAAAGTAGTGGATACCTGACATCAGCTGTTCAGTTTTCCTCCCTAAGCCTTCAGTTAAGTTTTGTTAAAGGCTATAGAATGCTATTAGCTTTGTTTGAGGAACTAATGGAAAAGCTTGAGACCACTTCTCTGGTGAAGGTAGTATGGAGAGAGGGCAGTTGCCCAGCAAGAGGAGACAAGCAACAAAGGGCACGAAGTTGTGGAAGCTGGGGATTTCAGGGTGGGAAGTTTACTGGAGACAGATGAGTTTGGCCAGCCTTCCAGGATGGTGAAGTTTAGCTCAGAGTAGGTTAGTTGTGCTGGGGAAAGTGGAGGCCACCCTGAAGGTTGGAGAACTGGAGAACATTAAGCTCACGTACCTGTTGAGATCAGAAGAATTAAACTGACCTAACAAAAGGTTAGCCCTGGGAACTTGGAGGCTGGGGAGTGACAACTGAGGGGGCAAGGTAAGCTGGCGGTGCTTTTTCTCTTTAAGACTAAAACAGTGATTTTCATACTGATGGCAAAAGAGCATCTACAATAGTAAAAGGTCCGAAAGGCATTTTTCTCTAGTGTCAATCAAACGCAGGAATTATAGTGAATCTAGTCCAAATGGATGACAGTTCCCACGAGGAAGTGCATTGCTTTCTGCAGTCACTGGATTCACAGCCCTAAAATCCCAGAAGGTTGCCTATTCTGTTTCTTTTCACTTTTTTTCCTCACTCTATACAACTTTCCTCAGACTAGGTAAGAATTTAATAAATAAGCCACAGGAGTTCCTTCTGAACTGTCCCATCAGGGATAAGGAGTGTTTCCAGGTGGTTATTGGTGATTCAGGATAAATCCTTGCATATAGTTTAGCTTCCCAAAACATGAACATGTGGGAGTGCCCTAAACAAACTCAGCCTAGTTCCATTCCAAACTGCCTGAATATTGAACGCCCTTTGCTGTCAGTGTAGATAAGCACAGGTTCTGAGTGTCTTGCCCAAGCAGTGTGAATTCTGCAGAGGCATTCGAAGGAACATTCGAGCCCCAAAGATGGCAGAGCTTTCAGGAGGCTCTAATAGTGTGTAAATTCCATGAAGGAGGGAGCTGAGAGATGGGGCTTTGGGACCAGGGAAAACAGTCAGCCACTGCATACTTGCTGTGTAGGAGGTGCTCTTTTAGCTACGGAATCCTGCCCTCGAGCACCTTATGATAGGAAGGTTTCCTCCTGTCCCTATCTCTTCAGTCTCTACCTCTTCATCTTTGGATTTTGGAATGCCTTAGGGCTTAGGCCTTGTATCTCTTTGTCTAGACTTCTTCACCTAATCCCCAGCTTGGTGTTATCCTTAAGTCCTCCTAGCTTTACACATATTTAGGTTGATTACTCTCAGTTCATACCTTCAGCCCGTGTGTCTTTGCTTTGAACTCCTGGATTCATTCGTGTAGATCTCCTGTTGAATGACTAACAGACATCTTAAATGCAGCACGTCCAAAACTTAACACGTCTTCCGCCATAACCTCTTTCTCTCGCAGTCTTCTGCATCTCAGTGAAGGGTGGCTACATCCATCCAGGTGCTGAGGCCAGAAACTTCAGAGTCATTCCTGACTCCGCTTTTATATACCGCATCCACTGCATCAGCAAATCCCTTCTGCCGTACCTCCAGTATGTGTCTAGAATCCTACGTCCACTGCGACCACCCTGGCCCAGGCCACCATTATCTCTCACCTGCATTGTTCCAGTGGCCGCCTAACTTCTCCGCCTCCTGCTTTGCTCCCATCCCAGTCTATTCTCAATATAGCAGTAAGAATCGTTCTTTTAAAACATTAAATCGGGTCTTATCCTCCCTCTGTTCAAAACCCTCCCATTGTTTCTCCATCTCAGAGTAAAAACACCAGTTAGCTACCAGTGAGCTCTTGGACCTGATATCCTGTTAGTGTCTCCCTCCCTCTCTCAGCTCTAGTCACACATGCTTTCTTGCCCTTCCTTGAAGACAGTAGGGCCTTTGGACTTGCTGTTTGCTCAGCCTGAGATGTTTTCCACGGATGAACCACAAGACTGGCTCCTTGGGCTTCCCTGGTGGCGCAGTGGTTGAGAGTCCGCCTGCCGATGCAGGGGACACGGGTTCGTGCCCCGATCCCGGAAGATCCCACATGCCGCGGAGCGGCTGGGCCCGCGAGCCATGGCCGCGGAGCCTGTGTGTGTGTCCGGAGCCTGTGCTCCGCAACGGGAGAGGCCACAGCAGTGAGAGGCCCGCGTACAGCAAATAAAAAAAAAAAAAAAAAAAAAAAAAGACTGGCTCCTTTACCTACCTCTTCAGGTGTTTGCTTAAAAGTCACCTTCTCACAGAGAATGGCAAATATCATATGATATTGCTTATATGTAGGATCTAAAAGAATGATACAAAGGAAGTTATTTACAAAACAGAAATAGACTCACAGATGTAGAAAACAGACTTATGGTTACCAAAGGAGAAAGGAGGGAGTGATAAATTAGGAGTTTGGGATTAAAATATACACACTACTGTATATAAAATAGGTAACCGGGGCTTCCCTGGTGGCGCAGTGGTTGAGAGTCCGCCTGCCGACGCAGGGGACACGGGTTCGTGCCCCGGTCCGGGAAGATCCCACATGCCGAGGAGCGGCTGGGCCCGTGAGCCATGGCCGCTGAGCCTGTGCGTCCGGAGCCTGTGCTCCGCAACGGGAGAGGCCACAACAGTGAGAGGCCCGCGTACCGCAAAAAAAAAAAAAAAAGTAACCAACAAGGACCTACTATATAGCAGAGGGAACAATACTCAATATCTTGTAATAACCTATAATGGAGGAGAATGTAAAAAAGGAATATCTTTGTATATTTATGTATAATTGAATCACTTTGCTCTACATTTGAAACTAGCACAGCACTGTAAATCAACTATATTTCAATAAAAATTTTAAAAATAAACAACATTGATTACATCTTTTTTAAAAAAGTCACCTTCTCAGTGAGTTCTTCTCTGATCACACTATTTAAAATCACCCCCCTACATCTGCTCCAGCCTGACCTATCCCCCTGCTTTGCTTTGTTTTTCTCCAAAGCACTTAGGACAGTTGGATGGATGGATGCACAGATCTCTGTGTGTGTATACATATCTGTCCCTCTCCTGTAGAAAAATCTAGGAGGATGGGCGATTTTGTTTGCAGCTAGAAAAATACCTAGAAAAAATGGTTGTCCTATTTTAGGTGATTAATAAGTAGTTGTTGAATTAATGAATAAGGATTCTGAAGTGTAAATGTACCAAGAGAAACAAAAGAATCTAAAAGCAGTGCCATGGTTTGTACCCTAGAAGGTGTATAATATCAATATGTTCTATTTGATTATACATTTTTAAAAGTAAAGATAAATATAGGGTTTTTTAAGCAAAGTCTGTTTGTTTCAGTAAGAAAGTAGTCTTTTTAATTAAATCAGAAATTTCAAATTAGAGCTGGTAGAAACCACTTCAAAGCACAGCCTGACAGGAATGTAACTAAAAAAGGAAAGAAAGAAATTTGGGTATGTATAAACATCATCTTAGCCGAAAGCCGGTGCCCATGTGGAAAATCAGTAAGAGGAAAGAAGAGAGCACCTTGTTTTTCTCCAGTGCCTCTTGTATTGGAAGAGAAGTCGTTGTCTATTTCAATTTGATCTTTCTTCATTTGGTGGGGGGAAGGTAAAATTGTTTTTAGTTTTCTCCATATTAATATAAAGATTAAAGCACCATTTGGTTGCATTTGACAAGATGGCATCTTAATTTCATGTATCAGGTCTTGATAACCTTTCTGAATCATAAAAAACTAGCATACAGCATCCTTGTTTTTATAAATTTCATATTATAATTATTTGAAAAATGGGTAATCCTTATATTGTGTCTAATACCTCCTTGGACATTCCACGGACTAGTAAAAGAAAATTTTACAAAATATTGTAGCAGCACCTTCAGCTTTTGTTTTTGCTACCATCGCAATCACCATTATTTCATAAAAGAAAGGACACTTTAACACTTTTAAAAATAGGAAAGATAATCTTAGAGTAAAAGACAGTCTTATTGTCCTTACCTTTATCAATTTGCCATGGACTTCAGATTGTGCTGCCAGAGTGTACAGCCCAGAATTGGGAATGGTTGATCTGTAATATGATTATTGACATTTAACAAGTATAGAGTATTGAATATACAAATTTAGCTAGAATACCTAGAAAAGAATACCTAGTGGCTGGAGGCTTTGGAGGACACTATCTGGTTACCAAAACAGTAATTACTGAAAAACAATTATTTTTTTTTAATTTATTTAATTTATTTTTGGCTGCATTGGGTCTTCGGTGCGGTGCGCGGGGGCTACTCCTCATTGCGGGGTGTGGGCTTCTCATTGTGGTGGCTTCTCGTTGCGGAGCATGGGCTCTAGGCGTGTGGGCTTCAGTAGTTGTGGCACATGGGCTCAGTAGTTGTGGCTCGCAGGCTCAGTAGTTGCGGCGCACAGGCTTAGTTGCTCCATGGCATGTGGGATCTTCCTGGACCAGGGCTCGAACCCGTGTCCCCTGCACTGGCAGGCGGATCCTTAACCACTGCGCCACCAGGGAAGTCTCTCAAAAACAGTTTTTGTTTGTTTGTCTGTTTGTTTGTTTTAGTCATAGATAGGTAAGCTTTATTCCAATGTCTACATAAAAATGAGTTGATGTCAAACAGGAAACGGTCTTTCCAAAGGGTTAAAGTCTATCACACAACAGAACTTGGTCCTTTTCCCTTTAGTTTGTCTCTCAGTTCCGTTGGCCGACACATCATTATTAGTGTCCGCCCTCACTAATCATTTCACCACACACAATATCTAAAAGTCTTCGGGTGGCACTTCCCATTTCTCTGGAAATCTCTTAAACTGCTTTCAGTTACAAGAGATGGGCAAGGTTTTTATCTGCTCACACTCTACTCTACCAGAGACAAAAACACATCCCTGAATTCTCTTGTTTACGTTGTGGCTGTTGGCAAAGCATCCAAATGAAGAACTTAATGCTAACACACAAAGGACACAGTATAATCTGTGTGTAATAGGGACTTCGCTTCAACTTTTTCTCATTAAAGAATTATTTTTAGTATCGCTCCACAAGGGAGTTACAAAAAATACCTGTAAAAACATTGAAAAGGCTCTTCAAAGTCCTGGAATGAAAAATTCTCAAGTATAAATTATGATACATTGTCTATGACTTGCAAATAAGAATGAAATAAATTCTACATGCTAGAATTTCTGAATGATTTTGATAGGAATTTACCAAAGGAGCCAGACCATCAATCCTCAACGATTTCCTGTTTTCATCCCCATTGAGCTTTTGAAAAGCTGTATAATCTGGTGACAGGCACAGTCCACACAGGAACTTGCTGCTGGCACGAATGATTGAAATCAATCTGAAGGACAGAGATTTGTATGCTGGACGCGCCAGGCTCTTCCATGCAACTGGTTGAAGTGGTCTTCTCTTATTTTTTCCCTTAGGTTTTAAACAAAAGTAAATATACATAGGGTAAAAAATTTAAATGGTACAGAAAGATCTAAAATAATCAGTAAATACCCTTTTCTCTCATAACCTAGAAAATCTGGTGTCTTCCAAATCATCAGGCGTATGAATAATTTGCAAAGTGAAGTCAAACTTGGAGTCTCTTCATCAGAAAATGATTCTCAGGACTTTTGGAATGTGTTGATTCTGTCATGCGTAAAATTACCTCTGTTACAGAGGAAAGCCATGCAGTCGTCGTCTTCTTAAAAAAAAACCTAATTACAAAAGCAACGCACACGCTCTGCTCAGAGACAGCAAGTCCAGGCAGCACCTTCTACTCCGTGGATCTGGCCCCAGTGACGGGCAGAGTCCCTGGTATCAGCCAGAGTCACGGGCGGCAGGAGCTCAGCCGAGCCCTTTCTGGATGCCTGGGATCCTCCTGGCCAGCGGCACATCCTTGGAGAAGAGTGACACGGCCGGCATGTAAGGAGAGGAGAGCGGCATCCTCAAAGACATGAACTAGAAACGCTTCTGCTGCGTCTTGGAGGGCCAGCAGGGCCTGGGCTGGCCGACTGAAGTCCACACCACGAGTGAATTTAACACATATTTCTCTTGCCAGGCGGCAGAAGGGGTTCTTCCTTCGCAACAGGTGTGTGCTCTTCTGAAGAGTTCGGATCGCCTTCAGAACCCGATGCCTCCGGCGAGCAAGTTGACGGGAGGAAGTGCCTAAGGATGGGCCCGGCCGGGGGGCGGCGGGAGCCGGGCTCGCGGCGCGCCTCCTTGGGGCTTCGGGCCTGCGGATCCGGCGGCGCGGGCCCATGGTTGGCGCTCGGGGTTGCGGACCGCGGCTCCTTCTCGGCCTTCCGGGTCCAGAGGCAGAGGCTGGCGTCCAGGGTCAAAAACAGTTTTTAAGGAAAAGCTACAACAGTTTTAGAAATGAGCGAAATTAGCCTTAGTCTCCTTTTAATATTCCCATATTTTTATTGCATAATAAGGGCTAGTTTTTATTGAGTGCTTATTATTTCCCGCACACTGTGCTAAGTACTTTTTACATGGATCGTCTAATTTAATTCTCACAATCCTGTGAGATAGAATATTAGTATTGAAGTTATTTTGGTTGGATCCATTTTCTTCTTCATGAAATAACCAACTTTATTACAGAATTATAAATCTTGGGTGACCATTATATACATGCTGTGGCAGCCTTTTACTAAAACTGATCAAAATGAATGTGGACTAAGAACATTTTAAGACATATGAAAGCTTGCTAACTAATCTTGGCTCTGCCACAGCTGTGGTACCATTATGTTTGACCCCTTCCATCCAGGCTTCCAGGCATTTCAGTTATGAATAATTCATATGGGCAAGACGAAATTTTAGGTATTGAGGGATTTTAAAAAGATAAATATATATATATGATAGGGTGTCTGCTTGTAAGGAGTACTGTTATCTAGTTGGGTAAAGAAGACATGCTTGTGAAAGAAAAGCTCATGATTTTAAGACAAAATTGTGTCGAAACATATAGAACAGGAGTCTGCAAACAACAGCCTATGGGCCATATTGAGGCCACTGCCTGTTTTTGTATAGCTAAGGATGTTTTTTATATTTTAAAAATTGTAAAACAAAACAAAAATCAAGAAAAGAATATGCAGCAGAGACTCTGTGGCCCGTACGAAGCCTAAAACATTTACTCTCTGGCACTTGACAGGAAAAGTTTGCCAACTTCTGCTATCCAAGGTGAGCACCATTAGGAGACCGTGTCTAAAGGAACAGCAGCATTTGTAACGTAAACCGTTTTCCCCACCACGCAGCAACTTGCTGTGTATCCTCTACAACACCCATGATGGGGCCAAACATACAGCAGGCAGATCATAGTGAAGAAAATGTGTTGACTTGAATTAAATTTGTTGTTTGCAGTTGTCTAGACTTGGAGCAGTGTTGTCTTAAGGTCCTGGAGCCTGAAGGCAGCCCGAGCCTGTGTTTACTGAAGCTGCTGGGTGAGAAAGGCTGTACGGTCGTGGAGCTGAGCGACTTCCTGCAGAGTATGGAGCACACTGAGGTCCTTCAGCTCCTCAGCCCCCCAGGTACGTGCTTCCCGGGGGCACGTTCTCCAGGGGTTCATGGAGACAGACTCAGAGGAAGATATCTCATTTGACCAAATGAATTGTGTTAAATATTTTTGAAACATGTAAATATATGGAGCCTCATTTTCCCCCCCAGGTTGAGACTAAAGAACACATAAAAAGCAAATACAGTGCATAAACATTTGTTGGATTGTTTTTCCAAAAAAACAGCTATAGAAGTCATTTTCGGGACAATTGGAATAACTTGAGTATAACCTGCATATTAGACATTAGGGAATTACCATGTGACGATGGTGCTGTACTTCTATAGAAGAATGTCTTTATTCCAAGGAGGTGCATGTGAAAGTGTTGAGGGGAAAGGTTTCTATAACTTACGTTAAAATAGTGCAGCCAAGAAAGTAAATACACACATTTATTTATATGTCTGTATGTGAATGAGAGAAAGTGTAACAAATGTTTATTGTTGAAGTTTTTTGCCAACATGGTGCTTTTGAAATGTTGAGTAACTCAACCACATGATTTTTTTTTCCTGAGTATACCAACATTGAGTGAGGTTGCTCACTTCCAAGGTCAGATTTTTTTTTTTAATTTTTATTTGTTTATTTATGGCTGTGTTGGGTCTTCGTTTCTGTGCTAGGGCTAGTTGCGGCAAGTGGAGGCCACTCCTCATCGCGGTGCGCGGGCCTCTCACTATCACGGCCTCTCTTGTTGCGGAGCACAGGCTCCAGACGCGCAGGCTCAGTAATTGTGGCTCACGGGGCCAGCCGCCCCACAGCACGTGGGATCCTCCCAGACCAGGGCTCGAACCCGTGTTCCCTGCATTGGCAGGCAGATTCTCAACCACTGCACCACCAGGGAAGCCCCCCTAAGGTCAGATTTGAGGAATAGGAAACAGCCCCTCCTTTCCATAGCTGTGGATGGAGTTGGTCAGTTACCATGACGTCAGCAGGAGGGACCATGTCATCCAAGTCACGTGATGGCAGCGGCGCTGCAGACCTTCTTTCTTGGGGGCTTGGGGAATTAGAGACACGTGTTGTAGTGGTGTACTGACAAGTACACGTAGCAGAAACCCCAACTCAAGTTGGTGTAATAAAGGGAGCATGCTGGTTCCAACAGAAAAGTCTTGAAGCAGGTTGGGCTTCGAGGAAGGCAGGGGGCAGCCCTATTTCCAAGGAGTTGGATTTTGTCTTTGCTCTTCCTTTCTTGTCATTGGCTTCCTCCCAAGGCTGACTTTCTACCTAGTCATAGGATGTCTACTAGCTGTTCCTTGCATTAATCTTTGTCCCAGCAAAAATTGTAGGATTCCCTAATAAACTAACTAATTTTGGCCACGTGCCTATCCCTGTACCTGTCACCAGCCAGGGAGTTGGAATGTGCCAGTTCCCCTGGCTTAGAGCCAGGAGCGGAGTGGGTTCAGTTAGCTTTCCAGAAACCTCATGGATCGCCAAACAAAATTGGATGCTGGGCGTGTGGGGGGGAGCAACTGAAAAGTCTGCTACAAATGGAAGGGACCCTGGATTGTGAGCCAGGAAACCCGGACTCTCAGGTCATCCCTGGCTTTACCAGGCCTAGTGCAGATGATGAAATAGGTCCTCTATAAACGCCTCTCTTGTGTTACCCACTGTATCTGATGCTTGACAAATGTTTCTCAGTGCCTCTTCATACAAGAGGCCTGGGGTAATAATGCAGATCCCATCTAGATGCAATTGCTTTCTGTCACCAAACAGTAAATTATTTCTTCAGGTGACATTTATTAATTTTTGTGTCCCCAATGTCTCAAAAGTACCCAGGAGTTGTGGCAATTGAAATCTGCCAGTCTAGGGCACTCAGCCACTAAGTCCTCAGACTTTATAGACTTACCGGGGCCTCTGAAAACTCAAGGAACCTCTTTGGGAATTAACTATAACTTTAATATCTCATTATGTTTTTCAATAATTGCACTTAATTACTCCACCGTTGTTGCCAAGTCTGTAAAGTGAGAGTCAGTGTTCTCTACCTCTCAGACTCGGAGGAGCTGCTGAGATGATGCTGTGTTGAGTTGCATCTAGGTGACCGTGGAGGCTGCACACACATCTCATGATCTGTGGTGTGATCACTGGCCTGAGATCAAAGGTTTCCATGTTTTCAAAGTTTCCCATGTATGAAACTGAGCTTGACTGAAATTGAGTCACATGTTTGTGTGGAATGATGTGCCTGAAATTTTTAGCAGCACTTTCTGTTTTGATCTGATAGGCCAGCAGCGAATACAGTGCCATCCTAATAAACATCAGTCATCTTCTTTGGAAAATCTGTTTCTGCTCTTTGTGTTTCTCTACAAATAGTAGGATCAGCGCTTTACCATCAGTGTTCCCCTGTGCAGATCATTCTGATATCTTTTTCATTTATCCCCTGGGACTCTTTCATATTTGAGGGGAGAATAGGAAAAAGACAGCAGTTTCTACATGACCACTTATGCACTATTTCTGTCAAGTTTTATGTCATATTAGCCATATAGTATTCATTAACTATATAGTATTCATTAGAAATCAGTTGTTACTTGAATGTTAATTATTGATTTAAGAGGAAATATTTGGGGATCTAATAAAACTCAGTAATTTACAGTTAGCTTTCTACCTGAATCTTACTTGGATAATCTAAAACTTACTGTATTTACATACATTAGAATATAGAAATATAAGAATTTGAGAATAATTTTTATATTTCAATAAAGACATTGAGGATAAAAACTATTGTAATTATATTAAGAATGCCAGCTCTGATAGAATCAACTTAATCTGGGATTTTGCTCCTTCAGTCAATATTACTGTATTCTAATACTTCTGCTATTCCAGGCATTGTGCTTGGTACTATGAATTAAAACAATAGTTCTTGCATGTTCAAAATTCATCGTCTAGTAGGGGAGACAAACATGTAACTCATCACATCCAGTACAATCATAAAAACAAGTATATATTAAATCTCCAGTTTTTCCTTTTCAGTGTGTTCCTGAATCTTGGTAAAAATACAAAGTAGGAATAATCTAACGTTTTCTCTCTTTTTTTTTTTTGGTAGTGCAGTTTCATAAGAAGACATTAGTTCTTATTCCACAAAGAGCCTGATGACTTTTATCTGATTGTCATTGTAGAGAGCTCTGGTTTTGGGTGACTAAGATGCTGTGAACCTCTGAACAGGTCTTTCAGGCCTAAATACAAGGAGAAGGGGAAACTTCAGGTTTATTTTAGTCTGATTTTGTCATATTCCATCCCAGTTGTTTGTGGGATGACAGCCAGAGATGGCCATAGAAGATGGCTGCGGTACCGAGTTTCTTGGATGTCTTTGCTTTGGTGGCTCAGAGGTAGCTGGGGAGGGTTCCCCCATCTCTAACTGGAATACCTGCCTTGATTAGGAGCCAACTTCAGTGGTCCCTCACTTAGCATGAGGTCTAAGCCAAGGGTAACTCACCCCCAAATTCTTGTGCTCCATGGGCTCTGACACCTAATATATTTTTCAAAAGGTTGTGGTTTACTCTCTTCTGCTTTCCCTCCGATTGGGCTTTTCCATAGCACATGGGTTGGCCAGCTTGCCTCTCAGACTGGTCTTGCCTGCCCTTTGTTAGAGAAATGGCTTATAATTTTTATGTATGGATGGTGTCCATCTGCATTTTCCAGCTCTGACTCATTGTTTCCCTATTTTTATTCCTTTGGTCATTTCAGTGGGAACTGAAGAGGGGCGGGGTGTTAAATGAATTTGCTGAAATTGTTTTGAACCAGAGGTCTGTAATGATTTTTTTAGACCTTTATTTATTTTTTTATTTAAGGGTCAAAGACTCTGATCTCAAAGCAACCAAAATTGGCATCTGTAACCTTGGCAAATACAGATAAACTTAGATGTGCCATTTGAGATGTTTTTGTTTTGAGTGAAACCATTTGAGTGCAGATGTATAAGCGCCATCAATTAGAGTTTTGTTCAAGAGAAACCATTTGAGTGCTGACTAGTAGGCTCTATCAGCTAGAGTCCTGCACATCACGAGATTGGTTGCCAAGGAAGCCGTGCTCTGACCTGGAATTGGCTAAGCAGAGCTAGACAGTGGGGGATGTTTAGAGGGAATTAACACGTTACACGTGGGTTTCGTTCGATGGATCCCACGGTTCTTTCTGCTCCAGTTTTGTGGTGCTGCCGTTTTATTTCATCCTTGTGTGAAAGGAACTTTCCTGCACATACATTTCAGAAGTGCTGGCAGAGTCGTGTGATTTCACTGACATATTTTCCATTTTTCCCCACCCCTTTTTCATATCAATTCATTTTTCTTCTTTAATTCCTTGTACAATACTCATTGTTACGTTTCTGGTACCAATTTTTTATTACTTTTATTGTCTCTAAGACAAGAGCAAAGATAGTTGAATATTATTCTTTCGTTTCCAGGATACCTTTACTTCACATTTTGTCTTCGCAATTCTGTGAAAGCCCAGAACAGTACTATTAGGAACATTTAAATTTTATTTTATTTTTTATTTTATTTTTATTTTTTTTAACCTCTTTATTGGAATATAATTGCTTTACAATGGTGTGTTAGTTTCTGCTGTATAACAAAGTGAATCAGTTATACATATACATATATCCCCATATCTCCTCCCTCTTGCGTCTCCCTCCCACCCTCCCTATCCCACCCCTCTAGGTGGTCACAAAGCACCGAGCCGATCTCCCTGTGCTATGCAGCTGCTTCCCACTAGCTATCTGTTTTACATTCGGTAGTGTATATATGTCCATGCCACTCTCTCACTTTGTCACAGCTTACCCTTCCCCCTCCCTGTGTCCTCAAGTTCATTCTCTACGTCTGAGTCTTTATTCCTGTCCTGCCCCTAGGTTTTTTGGGTTTTTTTTTTTTTTAGCTTCCATATATATGTGTTAACATACGGTGTTTGTTTTTCTCTTTCTGACTTACTTCACTCTGTATGACAGTCTCTAGGTCCATCCACCTCACTACAAATAACTCAATTTCGTTTCTTTTTATGGTTGAGTAATATTCCATTATATATATATGTGCCACATCTTCTTTATCCATTCATCTGTCGATGGACACTTAGGTTGCTTCCATGTTCTGTACATTTAAATTTTAAATGTGAGCACACATTTATGTGGAAAAAGAGATTACCAGAAGTTATCATTTGGCCAAAATCACAGTTGGTTATTGACAAAAGTAGTATTAGAACCCGGGTCTCCTGACCCTGACCTGAACTCAATGTCATTTCCATAATACTAGGAAGTTTCTGGATTGTTTGGGAGACTTGGCTATGGATTATTACCTCAATTCTCTCTTTGACCCACAGACTTCAATTTTTTTCTTCTTGCCAAATTAAAAAGTACTCAACTACTAGATCTTACTTATAAGGGACTCATCTTGTTCCATGAACAACAGAAATTCCTGAAAGCAAAGTATTAAGAAGTGAAAAGAGGCAAAGATCGTATAAATGGGAATAAGATTAAAGAAGAAGAAGAGAGCTAGAAAGGGAGTGGTGGTGAGGGCTGGAAGGATGGGTTTCCACGCCAAAGTGTTAAAGGGAGTTGTCGATGATGTAGAAGGGTGAGAGGTGTGATGTAGGAGACCAGGTTTAGCCACAGTAGATGCAAATGTAAATTGACCTGTAAGAGGAAAGTACACAACCAGTATACTGGTTGTGTAATGGGGGGAAGTTGTTAGAGGAAGAGGAATGGTATTTATTCTGGGACTCTCTGGGGTGCTCTTCAGTAATAGTTTTGAAATATTCAAAATAACGAACGTTGAGGCAGAGTTTTAGATGGAAGATGATAGAAAAAGTTTTTTGGTTCATGGCCTCTGAAAATAGACGCGCTGTAACATCCACAATAGATCTGTTCCTGGAAAAGCTGTGAATTACTTCGATAGTAACTGCATTGTAAGAGAGAACAACTCAAAGGGAACCTATGATGAATCCTTTTGTCAGGTCAAGAATCACCCTAATTTATCTGTTTAGTGAGTCCAGCAGGGGTTTTAGTTTTATTGTGTAATATCTTGAGCCGGTTGCTCTACACAGGTGTACACGTGTTGAAAGCACAATCCCCATGTTCCATCAGACCCAGTCAGATTCTCTCCGGCTTACAGGAAATCAAGTAACCTCTTTGACTTCTTTGCAGATGTTATCTGAAAATAGGCTTGTTTGCCAGGAAGCTGTACATTCACCCTTTAAAATAGAACTTTCGTCTGCCTTGGTACACCGTCCAGAGCTCTGTGTCATCTTCCCTCCTTACTTTGTTCAGCACGTTCTGACTAGTGGGCGCTGCGCGAGGGTGGTTAGAGGTGACCGTGGTTCCCTGTCGCACACGAGACAGGGTGGAAAGAAATATGTGTGGTTAAAACATGGGAGGTGTTGTGACTTTCCTCTGTGCTACTCACCAGGGCGGGTTCCAAATCACACTGTGCCTTTCAATTCTCCGTCTCTGAAGCAGTAAATAATAAAGACGTGTGTTTGCTTGCTTCTTGAAGACTTAGACTACTAAAATTGTTGGTACAGGACAGATGTATCTACTGTGAGTTTGAATGGCTGTTATAAATCATTTAGTCCAGGGCTTCCCTGGTGGCGCAGTGGCTGAGAGTCCGCCTGCCGATGCAGGGGACGCGGGTTCGTGCCCCGGTCCGGGAGGATCCCACATGCCGCGGAGCGGCTGGGCCCGTGAGCCATGGCCGCTGAGCCTGCGCGTCCGGAGCCTGTGCTCCTCAACGGGAGAGGCCACAACAGTGAGAGGCCCACGTACCGCAAAAAAAAAAAAAAATCATTTAGTCTTGGGCTTCCCTGGTGGCGCAGTGGTGGAGAGTCTGCCTGCCGATGCAGGGGACGCGGGTTCGTGCCCCGGTCCGGGAAGATCCCACGTGCCGCGGAGCGGCTGGGCCCGTGAGCCATGGCCGCTGAGCCTGGGCGTCCGGAGCCTGTGCTCCGCAATGGGAGAGGCCACAGCAGTGAGAGGCCCGTGTACCGCAAAAAAAAAAAAAAAAAATCATTTAGTCTTGTCTCCCACAAAGGAAGCTTTTAGAACATCCTGGTCACATGGGCGCCTTCCTCTGAAGTCATTCATTTCTTTGTAAGACCCTCTAGAGAGAAAGCCTTTCCGTTTCCTTCATTCTCATCTCTTGTCTCTTTGTGTAATAGCAGAGAATCTTTGCCACAGTAAATTTTTAAGCACTGCCATGGCACAAGACACTGCACTGTGCCTGTCACCCTCCTTCCAGTAAGAGAGGCTGCCTGTGGCAGAAGATGGGATTAGCATGGGAGATGCATTAAGAACCATCAGAAAATGATAACTGTGTGAGGTGATGGATGTGTTAATTAACTTGATTGTGAGAACCATTTCACAAACGTATACCTATACTGAATCATCATGTTGTGCACCCTTAAATGTATGCAGTTTTTATTTGTCACTTATACCTCAGTAAAGGTGGGAGGAAAAAAAAAAATCACTGGGATAACCCAAGGCTTAAAAGGGTTTTAAAGCCCAAGCAAACTTAGCTTTGCATCCTGGTTCTGCTATTTTACAATGAGAAAAAAAAGGGATCTCAGAGAAGTTAATAATTTACACAGGGTAATTTGGATGACTTTCTGCAAATGATGTAAGTTCATTTTCCTCATTGTAACATAGATCTAGTTAATATCTAACTCACATGATTATTTTGAAAGTTAGAGATCAAAGTGCTGGGCATATGTAAAGCAGCCAGTAAATTGCCATTATAGTCATTTTTGTTATTATTATACACATTCGTTCAACAAATATGTGTGGAACACCCACCGTTTCACATATGCCAGGCACTATTCTGGCGTCTGGTAAACTGGTGGCTAAGACAAGAGCTTCTGTTTTAGTAGGTGAGACAGATAATAAGAAACGGGACTTCGGGTGATGAGTGCAGTGAAGCCCACAAAGTGGGACGAGTATAATGCTGGGTGGGAGCGGGGAGGTAGCTCATGTTTCCTGGACCAGCTGGAGACCTGGATGATGAGAGAGTCTGTCATGAAACAGTGGGGGTTAGGGGGGAATCCAGCAGAGGACCAGCAGGTGGTGGAAAGGCAGGAAAGAGCTCGTCTTCCGGAGGAAAGAGGCCCTCGGCGGCTGGAGCCTGGTGGGCACGAGGGCCTCGTGGGCCGTGTAAGGAGCTTGGGTTTTATTCTAAATCCAGTGGGAGGTCAGTAAAGGGTTTTGTCAGAGGAGTGATATGGATTAATTATGTTTTAAAAAGACATTGGGCTGCTGGTTGGAAGTAAGGAAAGAAAGTTCGCAGGCTGTGACAATAGGTCAGTTCAGGAGGGGATGGCGGCTTGGATTCAGCTCATGGCGTTGAAGATGGTGAGACGTGGAAAAGCTTAAGCGACAGGCCTTGCAGCTGAATTACACGTGGGGAAGGAGGATGTGGGCAGGAGGGGTTTGGGGGGGCTGCTAAGTTTCCGTCCTGAGTAACTGGATGCTTGGGGCGAGGCCGGAGCCTGGTTTATCGTCCCTGAGATGGACGAGACTGGGGGATCTCGCGGAGGAGAGGAGGGATTGGGGACGTTACATTTCAGATGGCTTTAAGACGTCCAATTTTAAAGCCAATATACCACAGCGCCTGTATTTTTCAGATTTATACTTGTTCCCTTCTGTTGTTGTTGCAGCTTTTTTTCCTCTCTTATCACAACTAAACTTTGAAAATCAGAATCTTTGTACCTTAAAGTTGTGATGTACGTCTCTCCTGGCAGATGAATGGTATATGAGGGCATTAAAATACAGTGCTGTGAATTTTCTGGCTTAAGTAAGAGTGTCACCCCATTTTCTGACTTCAACATGTACTTTCTGACCAACATGGATTACAGAATTCAGAAAAACTGTTACTTCAGCCATCCTTTGCTCACTTGGCATCCACATAAAGGATGAATGGATATGAAAGCTTTTCCTTGGCAAGATTTTTAAATTCTTTTTTGAGAGGCTCTACTATATTTACTAAAGATTTTCCAGGGTTTCTCCAGACCTTCAAATGTAATAAGTATGCAATGAATATTTACTCATTTTGGATTTGGGTTTTATTTGGTATCTTTCCTGCATGGATTTCACATGCCTATTTTACCTTACGTACTATTTTGTCCCTAGAAAGTTTAGTACCTTTCAGGTATTAAGGTTGTTGTTATTTAGACTGTCTCCTCTTCAGTGGTAATCTTGTGTTCCTTTGGATTGATGGGTTGTAGAAGAAAAAGATACGAGGTCGTGTTCAGGATACATGAGGAACAAAATAAAAATAGGCAGGGGAAATTAAGTTTTATAAGTGTTAATGATGCTTTCTCCTTTCTGAAAGCCAACTAACCCAGGTTTATGTATTAAAACCTTGGCAAATGTAAAATTTCCTAGCTTTGTTTCCTTTTGTGTCAGTTATCTATTGCTGCATAACAGATTATCCCAAAACCAAAAATTTAAAACACAGCATCTGTTTATTAGCTCAGAGTTTCCGAGGCTAGGCATCCAGGAGGGGTGGAGCTGCGTGGTTTGGGCTCAGGGTCCCTCACGAGGTGGCAGCCCAGCTGCCGGCCAGGGCTGCGGCCATCTGAAGGTCTGAGTGGGGCTGGGAAATCCTCTTCTCAGATGGTTCATGCACACGGCTGTTGGCAGGAGGCCCAAGTTGCTTTCCTTACTGCTTGGGCCTCTCTGCAGAGCTGCCCAAGCGTCCCCATGACAGAGGGAGTGATTGAGAGAGAGGGAGGAGGGAGGGGGCAGGGATTCCATTATTGACTCCAGGATCTTTGACAGGAAGCTCCTGTCAAAAGTTTTCCAAGTTCTGATGCTGGTAGTCATTTCTCAGATGAGAACTGTTTGCATCCCATGTATCAAATTTACATCCTGCTCTTCTGTTTCTGTACCTTTCTGCTTACAGAACAGTTTTATTTTAATGCCAAATCACAGCATTGACATTCATATGCCCTTTCTTTTTTAATATTTATTTATTTAGGCTGTGCCAGGTCTTGTTTATTTCTTTTGTTTTTATTTTTGGCTGTGTTGGGTCTTCACTGCTGCGCACGGGCTTTCTCTACTTGCGGCGAGCAGGGGCTACTCTTTGTTGCGGTGCGCAGGCTTCTCATTGTCGTGCCTTTTCTTGTTGTGGAGCACGGGCTCTGGGCGCACAGGCTTCAGTAGTTGTGGCACGTGGGCTCAGTAGTTGTGGCTCGCGGGCTCTAGAGCGCAGGCTCAGCAGTTGTGGCACACAGGCTTAGTTGCTCTGCGGCATGTGGGATCTTCCCTGACCAGGACTCGAACCCGTGTCCCCTGCATTGGCAGGCGGATTCTTAACCACTGCGCCACCAGGGAAGCCCCATGCACCAGGTCTTAATTACCACACGCAGGCTCTTAGTTGTGGCAGGCAGGATCTAGTTCCCTGACCAGGGATCGAACCCAGGCCCCCTGCATTGGGAGCACAGAGTCTCACCCACTGGGCCACCAGGGAAGTCCCTCATATGTCTTTTGAAGACATTTAAGTGGTATTTAAACTCACACTTGTCTTACTAACGGCGCACCTAACTCAGTTGAAGTGCTGACCAGATAAGCCTTTATGACTAAGTATTCCTAGAGCTGGCACAGAGAAAGCATCGTGACTGCTGTATGCAGACAGCTATGATAAGGCTCATCCTGATTTCAGAGGTGTTAGAATGTGGAAAAAATGTTTCTCAGAATTGAAGAAATATGGCAAACAATTTTTTCCCCCAGTCGTGGGGAAGTACAGTAGATCAAAGTCTTCTGCAGGTGAGTTCCTTTCCTCCAGGTTTTACAGAGCCTGGAACTCACAAACTCATCATCTGATGGAGAAGATGTGAATGTGTGATTTATAACCAGGATGAATATGCAGGTTATTTCCAAAATATTTCTTCTTTTGGTTTCAGAAACATAAACAAGGAAAACCCCTCTTCTCTGACTTTATATAACTTTTTTTTTTTTTTTTTTTTTAAGGAATAAAGATCACTGTAAACCCAGAATCCAAGGCAGTCTTAGCTGGACAGTTTGTGAAGCTGTGTTGCCGGGCAACTGGGCATCCTTTTGTACAATATCAATGGTTCAAAATGAATAAAGAGGTAATTTTTTAATGTCTTTTAAATGTCTTTTAATTCCTCTGTCATGAGAAGAGAGAAAGATAGAAAATTAATTAGCCTGCTTTCTTCAGTGTGTTTTTAGGAATTTTGTTAGAGGGATATGATAGGTCCTTGTTAAAGAATCTGTGTTATTACTGAAGTGTTTATTCAGTAATCATTACTTTGGTAAGCAGTAATAAAATCAGTTCTCTATTCTGAAACTTGTGGAAAATCAGGAGTACTTGGGGCAACAATGTTAACAAACATGAAACATCACCAGTACATTCTAAAATATCTATACAAAATTCTTTACAACAGATTATGTTCCAGTCTTAATCTTTAGAAGATTTTCAAAGCAACATGGAAGGCAATATTATTTTAAGCATTCACCATAACTGTATTATATCAAAAGATTTAGGCTCTTGTGGTAGATTCTGAAGTAAAATTCAGGTCGGTAGAAAGGGGCATTTATTCCTTTTGTGGAAGGATTGTATCCCCGTGCCACCCAACACATAATTTAAAATTGCATATTGGAATCCTCTTGTCTTAAACATTCTTTGAGCACTCTGCTGCTGGGGATTTCTCAGTGGTCTGGCCACGTTGTGTCCCACTCCGGTGGGCTTCTCTCTTCTCCCTCATTCATCTCCCCTCGCTCACTTCCCTCCTAGATGGTACCTTGAAACTCCATTATTCTTTTCAGCTTGTTAGTCACATAACTAAACTTTCTTTCCAACTCAACATTAAGACTCCATTTGCAAATCTGAAACTAAGTTCAAGAGCTGTTCCAAGATGACCATCTTTCCTTTGATGGGATCACCCTGTGCCTTAGAAGAAACGTGTGGATTTGTACAATTTTTCATTTCCGTCCCTCACACACAGGTGAGGTAAGGCAGACGTGAACTGCAGTAACAGGACTGCACTGGCACTGTCTAGGCCTGTGTTGGATCCTTGACTGTTAGTAGCGACTCGAATTCCTATCGTCAGGGGTTGAGAGAACTTAATTGATGGGATAGTTTATGTGCCAAGGCTCCCGAGAGATGGTCACTAAAGTTACTTTTACCGTATTTTCTCAATTGCAAAGTGGCTTTCATTTTAATAAACGCCTTTTGAGGAAGAAATCATGGACAAAACTTACTCTATTAAGTATATCATTTCTGAACTATGTCCTGACTTGAGAAGGGAAGGAATGTAGAGGGTGAGCAGTGCATCGTAGATGTGAAGAGTTGCAATGGATTTTAAAGCCCTTATCAGTCGAGTTTTGTCAAACCACACTTAGGTTCATAGTCTATTTCAGGAGATATTCGTTTAACGACTACTTGTTGGACACCTGTTTTGTGCCAGGCCGGGTTCTAAGGCCAGGATGGTGAAGCACCGACACACAGGGGCCCTGCTAGCTCCACTGGGGAAAGACAGTGAGCAAATAAGATAACTCTGTGAGTTAAGAGCTCTGAGAAAATAAACAGGGTGATACAAAGGGAGAAGCCACTAAAGGTCTTAAGTAGGAGAAGTAACATGTTAGAATTTTTGTTTTTAAAACACCAACTTGCTGCTTGAAGGGAAGCAAGAGCAAAGCAAGAAGCCCAGTTATCTAATGCCTACACTGGACTAGAAATAATGGTACTGTGGATTAGGACATGGCAGTGGAGATGGATCAAAGTGGGTAAGTCACTTTATTTTAGAGGTAGAGTTCATCAAACCCGACAGATTAAATGTGGAGCCTGAGGGAAAAGGAAGAGAGCTCAAGGATAACCCTAGATTTTCTACTTAAGCATCTGGGGACCTGTTATTTACTGAGGTATTAAGAGACTGGGAGAGGAAGAGATTAAGGGCAAAAACTCAAGAGTTTGGTTTTAGACATGTTAAGTTTGAAGTGCCTATTGGATGTCTAAATGCATCTAAGTCAGCTTGGATACCTCGGGAGACAACATTGAAAGTTTGTTGGGACTTCCCTGGCAGTCTAGTGGTTAGGACTCCACGCTTCCGCTGCAGGGGGCACAGGTTTGATCCCTGGTCAGGGAACTAAGATCCCACATGCTGTGCAGCACAGCCAAAATAAATAAATACATAGATAAATGTGTTTAAAAAAAAAAAAGAAAAAGAAGAAAGTTTGTGTAGTGGAGGAGGAACCAGTAGAGAGGCTAAGAAGAATTTGCAAGATAAGATGAAAACCAGGAGAGAATGGTATGAAGCCCTTGGGAAAGTATTTCAAGAAGAAAGGGGTGGTCAGCATTTTCAGTGCTGCTGAGAGGTATGTGGGTCAAGCGGGGGGTATACTTGGGATTGTTTTGTTTAAGATATAAAGGTACTAGAGTATGTTTTGGGAAGTGATACAATAAAAGAGAGAAATAGATGCTAAAGCAGAGAGAAAATTGCAGGAGCAAAGTCAGAGAGGATGACGGGATTGTTGGAGAGGAAAAAACCTTTCTCCCACCCTCTCATGCTCAGTCCCTGGGGGCCTGTGAATTAACTGGAAAAATACAGATTAACAAGAGAAGTTTATTCATATGGGAAATTACGAAAGAAGTAGTCCTGTGATTGGTTACGGTTAGAGGAAAAAGGGAGGAAGGAGAAAAAGCCTCTCTGGGAAGAACAAATGTGTTTCTTTAGGAAATATATACAAAGGGGTTTCTAGGAGAATAAACAGGAGATGCGAAAGTTTGTGGCACTATTTATGCACGCAAGTACAAGCGGTCTTTCCGTCTTCTTCATGGCTCTTAAAACTTCCCTGGAGAGGGGACTTTGGTAGGTTTCCTCTGGGTCTCCTTCCTAGGAATAAAAGCCACCCTGAAGAGGGAATTTATGGCAGCCTCGTTTCCCAGAAGTTTCTGCTTTTAGTCAGATAAGGAAAGCTCTGATAAGGCTTCTTTCTGCATCTGCTGAATCCTAAACATCTTCAGCTTGAACTAATTTGCATACCAGCTTTGGGGTTCTGAGTGGTTAGGATCCCCATGCAACCCAAGCCCAAGTAACCTTTGTTAGGAAGACACGCTTTCCATTTTAACAGGAGGGAAGAGAGTTACAAATAAGCACAGACTAAAGTCAATGGCTGAGAGAAGTGGGAATGCAGGAGGTTAGAGGAGAGAGAAAGTACACAGGAATAGCCTAGTAGGAAAGCAAACTTAGTAGGTTCACGTGGTAGGATGGTCCGGCAGTGCTAAGGCAGCCTCCATCCCAGTTGTCAGATCTTCAGCAAAATGCTCTCTCTCTGGTGCAGGTTCTGAGAGGAGAGAGAGCTGAATTCAATTGGCTGGAGTTTGGAGAGGGAGAGCTTGTTAAAGTACTTTGCAAGGGAGCCAATATATAACGAGGCAGTTGACAAAGCCCTTTGACAATATGCCAGAGTTGGGTGGTGCTGATAAATTGATGGGAGCGGCTAAGGTGAAAGAAAACTTAACGTGGTGACCAGAGCCCAGGAGTAAAAGCTTGGGAAACCCTGGCATGGACCTTCCTTCCCATCACTGATAGGCTTCCCATAGCCCTTCTCCACCCAGACCTTGAAAGAAGCATATTGGTCACGGCATCTATCCTCTGATAGAATTTTTCAGATGAGAAAACGGGGTCTTGGGGTAAAATAACTTGCTCATATACTGACAGCTAATTTAATCAGAACAGAAATAAACAGCCAGGCCTAACTTTCTGTGATCCCTTCACTCCATCACGGGTTGGTCATGTTGTATGACTACTTAGCTCATAAATGTTACAATTCTAGATCCTTTAGATACTAATGATCAAACAATTTTAAATGACAGATACTTTTCTGTTAGTGAGTTTTGGGAAGATACAAGGGAGAGAGCTTAACTCTCTTGTTAACAGATTTGTAGAAGACTGATTTTCTAAGACTTCAGTCCCAAGTTACTCAAAATGTTGTTGTTTTTTAAGTAACAGATATTTTAGAACTTGGGGGAGAAAAAGATATACTTTTCAAAGTTCCAAGAGCATCATACATTTTGCACAGCACATTTTTATAAGGTATGTTTTGATGAGTTATTCATTTTTATCCTCTCATTGACTCTTTCACAGATTCCGAACGGAAATGCATCAGAACTTATTTTTAACACAGTGCATATAAAAGATGCAGGCTTTTATGTCTGTCGAGTTAATAATAATTTCACCTTCGAATTTAGCCAGTGGTCACAGCTGGATGTTTGTGATGTCACAGAAGTAACAGAAAGCTTCCAGAGTAAGTGATAAAGTAACTTGAATGCTGGGATGGGAATTTCCTTTTTTAAATTTTATTTTAAATGTTTACTTTTAAATAAATAATTTCAAAGTATCAAAGATAGTACTCACATATGTACTTCACCCAATATAATGTCACCAGTCGATAGTATTTTATCCCATACCCCATGTGATGTATAGATAGACAGACAAGACGGACATGCAGATGTCTTGGGCTGACATGACCTTTCTCAGTCTGGCCCTGCTGCTGACCTATTCAAACTTGCCACCTTTCATGGGTCTAAATGTTGTGGTCTCTGGTTGTGGAGGAGAAGAGAAATCTAATGCCGTCTTGCTCACTTTTCAGTTCCTTTCTATACTTTTTCTCCCAAACTATTGTATTACTTCTAAAAAATTGTGTTGTGGAATAAAGACTATCTATAGAGTTGATGTAGGCATGACAGGGCATATAGTACATCATTTGCTGCAGTGAATCATTTCATCCAACTGGTTTTCTACTTTTGCCATCCATCTTTTTAGTCCAATAACTAGTATTGATCAAGGAAAAAACCCAGGGTACTCTAAAGAGTAGCCATCAGGTATTATTTTTTCACACAAACAGTCAAGAACCATATCTTTCATTTTTGCTAGACAAAAGGAATGAGGGAAACAGACTTTTTGTTGCCAATTTGTCTGTCTTCCATTCTTCTCTCAATTTAGCTTTTCCTATACCTGAATAACGTCTCTAGAAATAGTCATGATTAATTGAGTGATTTATGTTTTCCTAGAATATTTCTGTGCATGTAATTAACTTTAATATGTTTATAAATGGTATCTTATTCATTCAACAAATATTATTGATCACCTGCAATGTGCTAGACACTGAGTTTCATTGTTACTGGATCACATTGACAAGCCTTCTGTCCTCACGGCCCTTAGAGAGTAACAGATGAGCGTTCAATAGATAACGCTTAACCCATCCATATTTATTCAGTGCTGATAACAAAACTCCTAATTTTAAGAAGGCAAGTTAAATGAAACAGCAGAACGTAGAGCTTTCTGTTTTGAACAGAAACATCACTCAAGATGCTTATGTCCTTTGCTCCCACCGAAAAGACTCTGTGGCCAAACACATTTAGAAACCACTTAAACTATTTTCCCCTCTTAAATACACAATGCATACTAACACTTGGAAAACTGAGAAGTCCTGCAGTAAAGACATCTGTTTAACTTTGTTTAACCCAGAATGTTCTAAACTTATTTGTCTGCAGCATCCTTTTATCCACAGAACATCTCTTAATATTTCTAGATGTGCTACAGTTTTATGAAACATCATTTGGGAGATGCTATTGAAGACTGTAAAAAAAAAAAAAAAAAGATGGATGAACTTGAAAACATTTTTTTAATTAAAAAAATTTTTTTAACCTAGAGATTTTATTTATGTTCCGTGATATTTTTCTTTTAATTTAAGGAAGTTTGGATGGCGTCTCTGACTCTAAGTTGCAAATCTGTATTGAACCAAAGTCCCAAAAGCTGATGCCTGGCAGCACGTTGATCCTACAGTGTGTTGCTGTTGGAAGCCCTATTCCTCACTACCAGTGGTTCAAAAATGAATCACCATTAACACATGAGACAAAAAAGCTATACATGGTAGGAAGTTGGCCTTGGGGATATTTGGGGGGTTAATATGTAAAATAAATAGTATAATTGAAAATTACAGTGAATATTAAAATTCATATTCTTTGGGGTGTTTTAATGTTTTCAGTATTTTTTCAAGTTCTTTATTATCTAATATTAATTGATTCTTATATTTGCAAAAGGGCTAGAACACCGGCCCACATGTAAGTGCTTGTATGAAAAATGTCAGACAGTATTGCATCAGACTCACCACTGTTAGATTCACTGTTATTATTTGCTTGCTAATATTTGACCTAATGAATGGAAATAATCTAGGAATGTCTGAAATGTTAGGATTTGTAGGTTTAAAAAAAAAAACTCAAAATAACTTTCTCCAAGCCACTTAAATTAAAATTGAGGAAATGTGAGAATGTTTTAATATTGATACAGGTGCCTTATGTGGATTTGGAACATCAAGGAACCTATTGGTGTCGTGTATATAATGATCGAGACAGTCAAAACAGCAAGAAGGCAGAAGTCATCGTAGGTAAGCAGTATCGCTCAGTATTCTGACAAATGGAGCCATATAAAATGAAGTGTTTGAACAGTGGAAATTCTGTTCACCCATTGAATTTAATGGTATGTTAAACAAAATATCTGCTGATGCTTAAGTAGAAATTTGAGAGCATACATACTAAACTAATCAGGATTCACATACAAAGAGCAGAAAGAACTGTAAAAAAAGGCTATTTTATTGAGATCTTTTTCATAATTTTTTTACTTTTATAGTTTGTATGTTAAACATTTATGGCAAAAATGTATTCCTTAAAGCTTTAGCTAAAAAAAAAAAAAAAAACCTTGATTTAGGGGAAAAAGATTTTTAATAAACCATTTTTTCAAAAAAAATCACAGGCATATAAAGAAAAGAATGATTATTAATCAACAATCCCTCTATGAAGTGCATAATTTGGGGGTGTGTTCTGGTTAAGCTTAGTGCATTTGGTTATGTTGTCAGTAGGAGGAGATATTGATGCATATGTTGGTTTGTCAACATATTTCTCTGCTATTTATCTCTGCTTGATGGCTGCCCTTCCTAAGATCATGAATTACAACATATTCACATTTGTTTTCTCTGAAACAAGGAAGAACAGATGAGGCAGTGGAGTGCACTGAAGGTAGTGTAATCCTTTGGTTTGAAACCAAATATCCCGCATGCTGGTTCCTCTTGGGATTGGTGGAGTGCCCTGGTTTATTGAGTGCAGTGATGGAAAAAATACTAGCTATAAGAAAAAATTTTGATAGAAGGATACTGTATCTTAGTCTTTGAGGGTTAATAAATTACCAGAGACACTATTAAACTGACATTAATTAAAACAACTAATTTTTAATTGATTTTCTGTTGCATATAAAAATAAAGTTCCTGGGACTTCCCTGACGGTCCAGTGGTTAAGACTCTGCGCTTCCACTGCAGGGGGTGTAGGTGCGATCCATGGTGGGGGAACTAAGATGCCATGTGCCGCATGGTGTGGCCAAAAAATTAAAAAAATAAAGCTCCTGTACAACACCTTATGAATAGTGAACAGTTGCAATTAATTCTTAATGTTAATTATCTTCATAAAATTTGTAAAAATACATGGCTATACTGTCATGGATAGTTGTTTAGATTATTTTATCTATCCTTTAGCCATGGTAAGATGCCTCTCAAATGCAAATGTAATTTCTATAACAGTTTCAGGACAGGAGATTTATTGTTTAACGCATGCTTTAGCAAATATTAAATATCCTGTTTTAATATAAAATTTATAAGATCCATTTTTTGAAGCTACAAGGCTGAAGATTATATATTATGGTAAAAGTGACATGGTAGATTAAAGAGAACTGAAAGTTATTTTAACATAAACTTTTATCTTGTTTTAATTAACCAAAGCCTTGCACATAAGTTGTAATGAGTAAATTTTAAAACTTAAATTACCTTCCCCTAGTGTGATGTCACATTGTTTTGCAAAATTAGGTTTGTGGATAGCAAAGTATTTTTTCAATTTCTGCCTCTTTATTATAAACCCTTAGGCTCTACTTGAGCAAAGTAAAAAAATAATGTTAAATCTTATGTTTCCTGGTTTTCCTGTCCTTCATACTGCTATGGTGTCACTTTGAAATACTATAATTACTGTTTTCATCCCAGTCATAGTTGAGGACAGGAATTCTCTAGCATAAAGCAGTTCTAATCCTGTGACCTGTGGGCCCTACATGAGGGAATCTATGTAAAGAAATCCTAACCAAACTCTTCTTCCTTCTCCTTTTTCACCTAATTGCATGATTTTTAAAACCTCCTAACGTTGGAGACCTCTAAGAATAAACATAAACTAGCATTGCTGTTCAGCTTCTGGGTAATGCATGTGTATTACCACCTTGCTGCTTCTTTACCTGAAAGATTCTTCCTATAATTTTTGCAGTGGCACACACTATTAAGTAGTAACTTTCAGATAAATCTGTTCCAAACACAGATGAAAACCCAACTATGAAACTACTCGAAAATTTTCAGATGGAAAAATTAGATCCAACTCTTCTTTCTAAAAAAGTCTGCAAAGTTGAGGCATTTTATAGTTGGTGGAGTGGCACATGCTAACAATGTCCCAACATACCATATCTTTTTCTTACCTGTAGAACATGATGTGATCTATTTTATGTGCTTTGTTAAAGATACTTGATCAGGAGACGGGGTAGGGGGTTGAATAGGTGGAGCTCGGGATTTTTTTAGGGCAGTGAAAATATTCTATATGGCAGCTGTAGTGGTAAATACATATATGCAGGTTTTAAATCGTTTAGGAGGTCAGAGGAGGGGGATCCCAGGATGGAACACAGAATATGACCAAAGAATCTAAACCTATTGCAAGTGTATGAGGCAACCTCACTGATTATGGGATGGAAGAACAGGTGCTAACCTAAGTACCTGGGAATGAGTGAACACAGAAGGCAGAAGAAATCGTACAGAACCCTGTACTCTAGCTGATACCACTCTGTAGTTGATTTTATATCTCATAGAAGTTACTGCATAATATTTTATGAATAGTATAGCATTTATAATTTATTGTGAATGTTAATTTTTATCTTCACACAATTTGTAAAGGAAAAATAGATGGCTATAATGTCATAGGTATTTGCTTAGATGATTTTCTTTCTGTTAGCCAGGCTCTACAGGCTAACAATTCTGAAACCACTATACCTCCAAAAACACATTCCACCAGTGTAACCAGGAGAAAAACATCAGACATATCCCGATTTACAGACATCCTACAAAATACCTCACCGATAATCCTGAAAACTGTCAGTGTTATTAAAAACAAGGAAAGTCTGAGAAACTGTCACAACAAAGAGGAGCCCAAGGAGACACAAGTAAATGTGATGTGGTGTCCCGAATGGGGTCCTGGAACATAAAAGAACATTAATGGTTCATTAATTGTGACAAATACGCCTTACTAACAACAGATGTTAAAAATAGGGAAACTAGGTATGGGTGTATGTAGAAACTCTCTGTAGTATCTTCACGATAGTTCTGTAAATCTTGAACTGTTCTAAAATTGAAAGTTTATTCTCAAAAATATCATTTGAGGTTTTTAATTAGTTTCATGAAGTGTATAGTTGAGGCCATAGACAAACCTGTCTCTTGATTGTTTTCATCCAATAATTGGCCAGAATATCTAAAACTTTGATCAAATTAAGAATGAGTCTATTTAGCTTTTTGTCATTTAATGAAAGTAGTACTGGCTCAGGAGTCCTAACTGATGTCCACAACCACATTCTCTCCTCTTCACAATTTGCATGACTTCTCCTTTATGGCATTTTAAAAGTCCTAACCTGATAAGACATTATAACGCAATTCAACAGTGCAAAAATCAACTTCTTTTGTCAGTCTTACTATCTGTGCTAAATTGGCAGCTTATTTAAAGGTTATTTAAATCTATTTAAATTATTTAAAGATTATTTAATCTATTTTCTCTTATTTTATTTTAGATGAATTAAATAATCTCGGGCATCCCGGTGAGTAATACAAACATTAAAACATTAGCTTTAGATATTTAGTTATTGAATACAGTAACTTAAAGATACTATAGATATTCTCTATCATTGTGAATAACTCTGTGTCATAAAAAGGCAGTTAAATGGGGAAGTGCACGCTCTTTAATTTGAAAGACAAGAAGCAGCCTTTGAAAGAGGGACAGGAGTAACATCTCTGAACTCACCAGACCCCTGGGTCCTTGTTCAAAACTGCCCAGTCATTGAACACATCTGAGCTAGTTGGGTGGGTGTCTGTAACTGAAGTAAAATTATTGTTAGTGCTACACAGATGAGTAGTTAGTCATTGACCATTAAGAGACTGACAGTTGGCAGGAGTAATTTTCATTCTTTGGCCAGTTTTAATCAGAACAGATTTCTGAACAAGTTAAGCTAAAGGGAAGCCTTACCTGAGATGAAAGGCGTGGTAATAGTGAGGACTCCATGAAGACCGAGGACATCAGTCCAGGCTGTGAGCATTCTGAAAGGCACTGATGGAACCTGTGACTATATCTGAAAATAAAACCTCACACAGGAGTACAATAAGAAGGTAGTTATATGTATCAGTTAATATATGTAGAGATCCCTCTTATTTCTTGACATGTTATTTCTCATAGTTTTAGCACCATGACTAGTTTGCTTAGTTTTCTGCCCATATTTTGTTAATAAACATCTGTTATTGTGAGTGATGATTGGGCTGTGCTGATTACACATAAGCCAGTGAGACAAACCAGAATGCCACTGTTACCCGCATATCATTCCTGCTGTTCCAGCCTCGAGCTCTGGGAAGCCCCTGTGAGACTTGCTTCAAGCACCCAAAACTAAGTGGTGTTGGAGAACCACCCTCGTCATGTGGCTAGTTGCTTCTCTTGATCTGGTTAGAAATCCCCTTTTCCTAAATTTGTCTGTTATTTCATGCCCTTCGATGGACATTATGAAAAGCTATCTCAGGAAAACTTTTGCAAACCAGCACCACTAAGCTTCTAAAATTTTCCTGACCTCCTTTTTCATTATATCGTTACTCCTCAAGAATTAGAAACACCAAAAAGTTTAGTTTAAAAGAATTTAATATATTTTTAGTGGACTCTCATAGCATATATATTATTAAAAATGCAAACACCCTGTCTATAGTAAAAGACACATTACTGACTGAACTCCATCTTTCCCTGCATCTCTTCCTGCATGGTCCTTGAGAGTGGGAGGTATTTCATTTTATGTATAGTTAATGGCAAAGAGCGTGACCATGGAATGAGATTTCCTAGCTTGAAAACATTGGGCAAGTGACTCAGTCTTTCTCTGCCTCAGATTCCTTATTTGTATAATGGAGGTAATAATAGTACATACCTCATAAATTGAGATTATTTAAATCCGTTGTATTTACAGCACGTACAACAGTCCCATGCCATCGTTCAGTAGATGTTAAATTCCAGCACCAACCGTTTTCAGATTGTAATCTCTACCTAACATGTTAAAGAGTATCACCCCAGCTGTGGTAATCAGTTACCAGAGACCTTCTCCTGCCCGATTCCGACTCTTGTCCATCTAGGTACATGTTTTTAATCAAGAACCTGAAAACCTTAAAAATCATAAATTAGCTGTTAGAAACCACATTCTGCCCTCAGTGCTGCTGATGTGATTGTTCATTGTTTCTGTATCTCTCTAACCCCAAAGATGTATCATGGATAACAGCTCCTTATCTTTTTGCATTTTTACCTTTCTATAGATAATAAAGAGCAAACAGTTGACCAACCTTTGGGTGAGTAGAGCTTTAAAATGCTTAATCAAAACATAATTGTAGCATGTAACTCTTTTATGGGGATCATGAAGGGATTTGAGACTTTTTAAATTGACAGCTTTTAAAAATATTTGAATAACATCGAAGCCAAATGTTTTATTTTGGATATTTATAAAAGAAATTATAGAATAGGAGACTTTAAAAGATTATGAATTCAGTTTCAGGGACCAGATCAGCTTCTGTGGAGTGATTGCTGTGTTTTGTCAATGTGCAAACAAATATACATATAAACAATAAGAAACATGTATAGGTCACATAAAAGTGAGTAATACTATATCTTGGTGGAGTTAGAGGTTAGGCAAGCACCAGAGAGGCTGCAATAGCAGCTCTACATGTTGAATAGGAGAAGGGCCTTCCAGATAGAGGGAAAGTGAAATCCTAAGTAAACTTCGTAGAGAAAGAATACAGGGTGCCTGTTGTATTTGGGGAGTTGCAGGTAACAAACGATCCTCTAGAACGTGAAGAGAAGGAGCCTAGAGAAGCAGGATGAGACCAGGTCTTGAGGAGCCCCATTTCTCAGACAAGCTATTGGAAGGAAACTTGATAGAGGGGTGAGATTTGTCCCTCTGAAAGGCCAGTCTAGTATCGGTGTAGAAAATAAACTGGAGGGAGACATTGTTTAGGTTAGGAGAACAATTGAGACTGTTGCAATGGTCTAGATAAGAAATAATGAGAATCTAAACCAGGGTAGTACCAAGACCATGCAGGAGAAGACAGAACAAATTCAGAAGACCTTGAGGTGATGGAATCAGTAAGCTGTTTTCATCACCTCACTATAGGGTATAAAAAGTACAGAGGAATCACCATGCCTGCTCAGATTCTTGCTGGACCACTAGGCAGGTGGTGATACAGCCCACTGAGTTAGAGAATACAGAATCAAAAGCAAGATTCAAAGGATAGATGACCCTCATTTTGGGACCTAACCGGTTTGAGGTATCTGTGTCACGTGTAGGCAGAGATACACAGCAGGCAATTGTGCACGTGGATCTGGAACTCTAAGGACAGGCCAGGCTCGGAGAGACAGTCCTGAGCATCATCAGCATAGAGGTGGAGGCTGACACTGTGAATGGTAGCATAACATGGGATTGCTCAGCCCGTGGAGAAAAGGGCACTGACTGGGGAAGGAGGGTGGCCCACACCGTGTTTAACAATTAGAATCAGTTGTCACTGATCAGATAGCATATATAAATTCAGGTTTCTAGATTTTCCTGAAAATGGTAGATTTTGAGTGAGAGCTGTCAGTTGTGCTTAAATAGTGGCTGTCCCTGTAAAAGGGCATGTGCCCCTGTTTTCCTGTCATGTAATATTCTCAGTCTACTTCACTCTCTCCCTCTCTCTCCTCCCCTCCTTCCCCACATGGTCTCACCAGGTAGTTAAATTTCTTTACATGGTGGCTGAATCCCCAAACCAGAAACTCTCTGGACTTAAGGTTGAGACCCAGAACTGGCAGAGTGTCACACTACATTATGCTCAGAGAGAACCACAGGGCAGCCCAGATTTGGAGCCAGGGGCTGGGGCCAGGGTGAGAGTGACCACACTGCTTAAAGACAAGGAAGCCATGGCTCCGCAGGGGCTGCCTCTTACCACAGCTGGAAAGGCAGCCTGGATTAGAATATGAATGGTTTTGTCTAAGGAACTTGGACTTTATTTTGTAGGACATAGAAATTAAAAGATCTGATGCATGAGACCAACAAGGACTGTATATTCACCCAGTCAAAGTTGATGTTAATACTCAATCACTGATAGATGGCCAAAGGTTTTTTTATTTAAACACTTATGTAGCACTTAATATGTACCAGGTCCTTTTCCAGTTGCTTATGAATATTAACTCATTTTGGATGAGATGAGTAATACACTATTAGAATAATCAGACATAAAATTAATGATGTAACTTGTACCAGTTTTTAAAGAATACATTTCATTAAACTTTGGAAGACGTCTAGGATCATGTAGTTAAAATCTCTTTCTGAAGTTGTTTTATCCTGTTGCTTAATCAACTGGTGTTTGTGTTTCCTTTTTCCAGTGAATGGTTTGTGTTCAAGAAGTTGTGGGTGGCTCTTACAGTAAATGTTTTTCTACAGAAAATATCTTCCATTTATTTTATCACTTGAAAACCATCATAAGTCGCTTATATAGTTGCTATTTCGAAGTTTTCTTTGATTCCTCACTCTTATCTTCTCAACTTCAAATTTTCCTGTTTCTTTCTCTGTCATAGCTCTAAAGTCTGACTTTTCCTTTCCCTTTCTACAACCAATTCCTGGAATGAGACTTTTGTCATCTCTCATTTCGACCACTGCAGTCTGCTTCTCTATTCTAAGTCCACCCCAGTTCACCTATCGTTCAGGAACTGTTTTGCAAGTAGAGTGGGCAAGGTAAGTTCCCTACCCATCGTCTTTATTACCATCAAGCTCAAAATGCTCCAAGACGGTTTAGGAACTAGCTGTTAAAAATTATCCTTGGGGAAAAGTTTTTGAAGACTTATGGTCAATTATTGATACACACATTTTAAGCCCCATAGTTCTCAAATTGCTGAACCCTTGCATTCTTTTCCTTTTCTTTTTAATTTATTTATTTATTTATTTATTTATTTTTGGCTGTGTTGGGTCTTCGTTGCTGTACGCGGGCTTTTCTCTAGTTGTGGCGAGCAGGGGCTACTCTTCGTTGCGGTGCGCGGGCTTCTCATTGTCATGGCTTCTCTTGTTGCGGAGCACAGGCTCTAGGCACGCAGGCTTCAGCAGTTGTGGCTTGGGGGCTCTTGAGCTCAGGCTCAGTAGTTGTGGCGCATGGGCTTAGTTGCTCCGCGGCATGTGGGATCTTCCCGGACCAGGGCTCGAACCCGTGTCCCTTGTATTGGCAGGCGAATTCTTAACCACTGCGCCACCAGGGAAGCCCTGAACCCTTGCATTCTATAAATAATACCAAGTGTTCCTTCCAAACAGATAACAAAACTAGTGAGTAAATAATTGATCTTAGCAGAAACAGCCTGTATGGTTAGTTTGACAACTGTTCCCCCAAACAAAAACCCCAGTGATTTTTTTCTATTACATACCTTATAATTGGTTTCTGCCAACAGAAAATTTAAATCTATTATATATCCTAAACTATCATAATATCCCACCACGAAACCCACGATGCTTTGCAGACATTTTACTACTTGAATCACATTGGGAACCCCATGATTTGGACTGTAATGATGTCAGCCAGTGACCACACATCCTCCACCTCCTCTCACTTAGGAGCAGATTGAACTGAGTCCATCAGTGTATTGAGATTGGCTCTGAACTCTGATAGGGTTGATGGGCTCAGAAAAAAATGCTCTGAAATTTTTCTGTGGATTAGCCAGCTGAAGTGTTCCTATATAGTGGGTAAATTGCTGTAAGAGTACCTTTCTAGTTTATTTAAGAAGAAACTTAAAAAAAAAAAAAGGAAATACAAGTGATCATGTTTTATACTGCCTCCTAATTGAAATCCATCCTGAGTATTCTCAACTTTTTTTATTGAGTTTTAAAACTAAAGGCAGTTTAGTAGAGGCTTGATGTCTCAATTTACTTATTTATTAAATAGTCTTGAAAATTGGCCTTTTCTGTGGAATAGAAGAAGAGATTATCATTTGTACAGGACTTGAAGTGACTTTTATTGAGTTAGAAATGTGGCTTAAGTATCATTTCATTTTTTTCAAAAATGTGTATACTCATAAGAATAGGCAATTAGCAAGAAATCTCTGAAAATGTCAGTGTAGAATAAAGATACCATGACAAGGGGAATTCCCTGGCCGTCCAGCAGTTAGGACTCGGTGCTTTCACTGCTGAGGGCCCGGGTTCAATCCCTTGTTGCACAAGCCGTGCAGCGAGGCCAAAGAAACAAAAAAAAGATACCATGACAGAAGTATTGAGGATTTTCACAAAGTGGGGTATTCTGCCACTTTGAGAGGGTCACATTCTTTTAGTTGGTGCTAGTTTTTCTCCAGACCTTGTTTAACCCTAGACTTAAATGCTCTGTGGAAAGAGAAGAAATTCCACCAGAGATTTTTGGTGACATTTAATCATCTTAACGATTTGAAGCATCTGAAATTAGATTACATATTGTAGCCATCAAGTCAGCAATGTGATTATTTGTGCCTGTTTCAGTTGCATAGGAGTGGTATCCATATTAATTTATAAATAAGCTACTTTGGGCTTCCCTGGTGGTGCAGTGGTTGAGAGTCTGCCAGCCGATGCAGGGGACGTGGGTTCGTGCCCCGGTCCGGGAAGATCCCACATGCCGCGGAGCGGCTGGGCCCGTGAGCCATGGCCGCTGAGCCTGCGTGTCCGGAGCCTGTGCTCTGCAAGGGGAGAGGCCACAGCAGTGAGAGGCCCGCGTACCGCAAAACAAACAAACAGAAAAGCTACTTAGCAGCACTTTGTGACAAAGGCTGGTCACCAAGTCCTGGCCAGTGTCAGGCTGGGACTGCCATGTGCTCCTGTTACACCTTCTCTGCTGCTCTCTGGTGTCTCCGTCATGGATTTAGACCATAATGTGCTGCACACACCCCACTGCCAGCCCTTGAGAAAAACATCATGACAGGTTCCTATTGTCATGGCACAGTCTCAAGTCTTTAACCTTTAACCCCACCCGCGACTAGCAAAAGTACAATTCTGAAGACCTCTTATGCACTAAGCAATGCTCAGCCTTCCACAACTCTTTTGGACAAGCTATATACCAGATTAAGCCATCTGGTACTTTTAAAGGCACAGGTGTGGATCTTCTTGCCTCTTACAAACAGGACAGCTTTTGGTGTGAGACCACGTCCTTGAGCAAAGCCTCAGTTCACTAAGGTCACAGATTGAACCACTAAGACATTCATACAAAAAGTCTGCATGCAGTCCTGAGGTAACCGCATCTCACCCAAACAGGGAATTTTTTTTAAAGAAGCTAACGGGAGACAGTACATCAACTGAAAATTTAAAAATACAGTATTTGTTAAACTCCTGCTTTTCCCTCCTCTTTGGTATTTCCCCTTACCTGCTCTGATGGGAATTCTTCCTTTCCCTCTTTTTGGCATTTCTTTTGTTTCTAGCCTGTTCCATTGTCAGCAAAACAGAACCTAATTTGATGGGAACCCAATTCCAAACATTCTTTGTTTAAATTTGCTCTGAAAGTCTATATTGAATATTCTTTCCTTCTGTTGTAAATCAGTAAAAGTATTACTTTAATATTAGTTACCGTTATGCTTCATATACAGCTAATATCCTTTGCCTGGTTCTCAAAAGCATCAATTAATTTCAGTTGTTTGATTCATCAGCCTCTGTATTCCTCAGTAGAGTTTATTGGTCTGCTATGTAAAGTGATCACTCTAAAATGAAATTAAATAATGAAATCTTATTTGTAAAGCATTTTATTAGGTTTTACTTTAATTTTTATATCCTCCTTTAAATTTCTCCCCCTCCCCCCCCCTTTTTTTTTAAATAGCAAAGGACAAGGTTGCTCTTTTGATAGGAAATATGAATTACTGGGAGCACCCCAAGCTTAAAGCTCCTTTGGTGGATGTGTATGAATTGACCAACTTGTTAAGACAGCTAGATTTCAAAGTCGTTTCACTGCTGGATCTTACTGAATACGAGATGCGTAATGCCGTGGATGAATTTTTACTGCTTTTAGACAAAGGAGTCTATGGTAAGATGTTTATCATCTTTGCTTTTATAATTATCCACTATTTTTCTTGTATAAGTTTAGGTTAAGAGTTAAAAAAACAGAAAGGCATGGTAAACGGATTGTTGAAAAGTTTTATTCTTGTAATAAAAGATGGATTTTGATCTTCATTCCATAGTTCCATATGACTAATTAGCTTGATGTCTTTACTTTCATGTGTCAAAACAATGATGTTCTTATTAGAATTCTTACCTATCTTACGTGATTTTGTTTTATTGACTACGAGAGCTACAGTATAGTGAAGTTCAATGACCAAATAGCAAATTGTATATTCATATATGTAAAATATTACTGTGTGTGTGTGTGTGTGTTTAGAGTACAAAATGCTGTAACCGAATGAACATTTCACATTTGTTTCCTTTTTCTAACTATTGCATAGTATTTTCAGGTCTTTTAGTGGGAACTACAATAGAATTTAACAAGAAAATGTTGGTGAGTGAGACATATGAAAACAATCAGTAAACTAAAGTTTTATGCAGATACAGTTAAAGATGGACCTCCACAAAAATTCTAACAGTAAATTTTTAATGGTTTTTCTCATTCTTTTAAATACGTTAAGAACACTACATATATGTCAGTGATTCTTTAAAGAGAGAATATGCTGTCAGTAATAAGCAATTTCTTTGGTAATTTCTTTCTTTTAGTGGGCATAACCACAAGCATGGAACAGCCAAATGTTGTGCTATGAGCCATGTTTCTCAGAGTTGTACTCACCACGATGTTGTGTAATAACATTCAACTTCCAGGAAAGTGACATTTCCAGGCCTGTTGTCAGGATGCCACCGATAAAGCGTCGATTTGGCTTCTATATCTTTCCAATTATTTTACTTCAATCATTTCTAAATTTAGCCTTTTTACTTCTAATTAGAGTCATATGATGAGGCAAGCTTGGTACAATTGCTAAAGGCTCTCAAAGTAGAATTTTTAATGGAAGAAAAAAAATATTTCAAGATGTAACACATTACTGTATGTGGGATGAGGGAAAGTCTTAAAATCATACTAAATAAGTTTTAAATGAGTTTCTTCTTAAGTAATAAGGATTACAGTTGTTAGGCAAGTGAATCAACAAATTAAACCTCTCAGATTTGGGCTTTCAACTATTATGCTGACATTTTAATAACATATCTTGTTTATGAGCATATAAAGTGATGAATCTGGGTGAATCCATTCATTTTTCTTATGAAAATATGGTAGAATATATGATACTAATGTGCCTTTGTGGTAGTTGGTTTATATTTTTAGTCTCTAATAAGGTGGTTGGTTGATTATTTTTATGTTACATAATTTATCTCCGTTTTTAAGTGCATAGATGGCTTAAACAGGAAAAGGCTTCTAAAACTTCCCCAAAAGTAAGGAGGTAGAAGGGAAAAATATTTACCGATTTAGGTTTTGGGGTTGGTGAAGTATTTTAAGAGTGAGGGAATTATATGAAGAATTATGTACTTGATTATTTATTCTCATTCCTTATTGACATTATCACCTTGGCTTTAAGTCCTTTGTTTGGCTTTTTAAATCAAAACTTTTAATTGCCCCTGCAAGCTTGAGAACCAGAAATATTTAAAGTTTTGGCAAGAAGAGTTCAGCTTATGCTGAAGCTTTGCCCGAGTATGAAAACCTCAACTTGGAATATGGAATAAATAGGTATATTAAAGCAAAATGACAGCTTAAGAAAGCTAGAAAAGATGTTTAAATACTACTGATTCATGTCTTAACAGGGTGGCCGCATTATATTTTGAAGTATTGTGAATATCCCAAACATCAGACACATCTACTTTCAATGTAAGTGTGGTAGAGGCCTGAGGGCATAGGCGTTTCCCCTGGACTGTGCCCTGTGTCCAGCTGACAGCCCCGGGGGGCCAGGAGTACTTCAGGGGTAGGGGAGGCCAAGGCAGAGTCATAGGAATTTCACATTAGATGTGGGAAACACAGGCATTCAAGTTTATGCCCTTTTGTATTATAGTGCCCTTGGGTTTGTGAGAGAAATAAAAATTAACAGAAAATAAGTAACTCAATTTTTAAACATATATAAATGTTAAAAACACAATCTAAGAACAGGAATAACTGACTTAAATACTACATGTCCTTGAAGATAAATAAGGATACAGATTTCAGTTGTATAGATAAACTAGGATGGAGAATAACTACATATTTGGCTTGATATCCACCCTACCTAACACCTTTTTACATTCATCACTTGCTGCAGCTTAGATGTGCTTTGATAGAAAACAAGGTTAAAGGAGTCCCCTAGAGTCTGTCATACAGAGTGAAGTAAGTCAGAGAGAGAAGAACAAACACCGTATGCTAACACATATGTAGGGAATCTAAAAAAAAAAAAAAAAGGGGGTCATGAAGAACCTAGGGGCAGGACAGGAATAAAGACGCAGACCTACTAGAGAATGGACCTGAGGATACGGGGAGGGGGAAGGGTAAGCTGGGACGAAGTGAGAGAGTGGCATGGACATATATACACTACCAAATGTAAAACAGATAGCTAGTGGGAAGCAGCCGCATAGCACAGGGAGATCAGCTCGGTGCTTTGTGACCACCTAGAGGGGCGGGATAGGGAAGGTGGGAGGGAGGGAGATGCAAGAGGGAAGAGATAATGGGGATATATGTATATGTATAGCTGATTCACTTTGTTATAAAGCAGAAACTAACACACCACTGTAAAGCAATTATACTCCAATAAAGATGTTTTTAAAAATAAATAAATAAAATACAATGCTAATGTCAAACCTGAAAAGAAAGAAAAAAAAGATTAAAGGAATCTGGTCAGAATAAGGCCAAAGCCTCATTCACTCTAGAGGAATCATTCACGTCAGTGTAGCTCAGTGGTTAAGTAACGGACCTGAGAGTAACCAACCCCAGGCTCAGCGCTCTGGCTTTTCTGCTTCCTAGCTGTGTGACTATGACCAAGTTATTTCACTTTTCTAAGCCAAAAAGGACTTATAAAATGGATAGACTAAATTAATGAAGTTGTTCCAGAATAAGTAAGATAAAATAATCATCCCTGTGTCTGGCACACTAAAAGCGCTCAAAATACTGTAGCTATTGTTGTCATAATTTTCTGAATTCAGATTTTCCTTCACCGATAGATGGGGGATTTGGACAACATTCCACTTCAGGCCTCAATAGAGAAACCCAGCTTTCATCTGTTATGTGTTCAGTTCAGTCTAAGATTTCATTTGAAAAAAAAGAAGGGGTTTTTAAAGTGATAGTGTGGTGAAGTGATGAAAACCAGCACACCAACATTTTATATTTTCTGAGAGTAAAGTTAACTAGAAAGCCAGCAGTAGATTATAAAGAGACAGTATAACACAGCGCAGCAGTTACTCTGGCTGTCATCCCATTTCCGGGTCTATCACTTATTAGTCATGTGAATGTGGGTGAGCTATTAAACCTCCCGGTGTCTCAGCTTTTACATCTGTAAGAGGGGGATGATAACATTGCCTACCTTATTATGAGATATGTGTTGTGAGGATTATGAGATAATAAAAGTAAACGGTTTTCTTCCAACAGTGCCTGGCGTGTAGTAAGAGCTATGTAGGTTAATGGCGGCAGCGGTGGTGGTCATGGTGGTGCATGTTCTAATCAGAGCCCTGTGCCAGGCAGGTGCACTGCAGCTCAACTCAAGTGGGAAAATCTTCCATATAAACAATTATTTTCTCTGTAGGCAAAAATAAATATCTGTGACAGACTATATTCTTAGAAATCATATTCCCAAGAAATAAAATTCCCAAAAGATCTTATTAGATTGTATTTTTAACCACACTGAATTCTTTGACATTTTAAAAGAGATCTGTTTTGTCCTTCTATCCTTGAGTAATGAGGGTGGTTAATTAAACATACAAGTGGTACTAGAGATGGAATTTTTAAAATACAGTGATTTTGTCTAGTTATTTAACATAAAAATGCTTAATCTCCTGCAGTATAATTTGTATGTAGACTTTGATACAAAATTCTTATTACACTTCTCATGAATTATTCTGCAGTGGAGAAAAGGTATTTTGTTGTCAGTGCCTTAATCTCCATGATTGCAGAGCTGGGCATACAGCACTGAAACATTGGACCACACACTTAGCTTTTCCTGGATGATGGAGGCTAAACCTTCCCTTGAGGTTGCTTCTTCTCCCAAGCCAAGTCTTGCTTGAGCCAGAATGTGTTAAGTGATACATTGGGAGCAATACCCATGCTTTCTGGTTGGCTGTCTCTTAATGATACCAGTTGTAGAAATGGTACCATTTCTACTGAAAGTCAGACTCTAGAAAGGTCTCCAGATCTACCTCTGCCCTGACCAGTTTGCATTGTTAATTTAATGCAGTCAAGAAGTAATTACTGAGTTCCTGTTATGTCCCTAGCCCAGATAAGGAGTATTCTGGGTGTTGAGGGAGATACAGAAAATAAAGAACATGATCTATACTCCAAGAAAATTACGGGACTTCCCTGGTGGTCCAGTGGTTAAGACTCCGAGCTTCCACTGGGGGGGTGTGGGTTTGATCCCTGGTGGGAGAACTGAGATCCCACATGCTGCGTGGCCCGACCAAAAAAAGGAAAGAAAATTATAAGTCCCTTAATATAATGGGAGGGGGAGAAGACTGTAAATGGAATCCAAACACCTATTAGCTACATGATTTTAAACAAATTGTTTAATCTTTTAAAGTTTGATTTCCTCACCTATTAAATAGGTCATTTAAAGATTGTTATATGGGTTAAAATCAGATCACGTATATGAAGATGCTTTGAAAACCATGAAAATGCTATGCAAATATAAAATTCCTGATTTTATTACGATCACTTTTATCAGAGAAACTATATCTACGTAGAACCGTAAAATGTCAATAAAGCAAATACTGTGTATGACTTTAAGTGTCAAGAGTGCTGCTGTAGGATTTCCCAGCAGGGTGAGGCTGAAGTGTGTTAGAAAACTAGAGACCAGGTGATAAGTTGCCGAGGGCTCTGAACCTGAGATAAGCCTGGAGCCTTGGGGCAGATTTGGGCAGATGGAAAGGAGATCGTGACCTGAGCAGGGTCATGGAGGTTACAGATAAGCATGTCTTGCTCTGGAAGCAGGAAAGAGAGAGCAGAGTCAGATTTTGAACACTTGACAGAGTATAAATTTTACTCTTTTAAAGCATACAATTCTTGGGCTTCCCTAGTGGCGCAGTGGTTGAGAGTCCGCCTGCCAATGCAGGGGATGAGGGTTCATGCCCCAGTCCAGGAAGATCCCACATGCCGTGGAATGGCCACTGAGCCTGCGCGTCAGGAGCCTGTGCTCTGCAACAGGAGAGACCACAACAGTGAGAGGCCCGCGTACCTAAATAAATAAATAAATAAATAAATAAAGTATACAATTCTTTTAAAGTATACAGTGGTTTTTAGTATATGCACAAAGTTATGCAGTCACCTAATTCCAGAACATTTTCATCACCCCCCCCAAAGAAAACCCATATCCATTAGCGGTCACCCCTCAGTCCTCCATACCCCAAACTCCTGGCAACAACAAATCACTTTCTGTCTCTGGATTTGTCTATTGAGGACATTTCATATAAATGGAATCGCTCCATGTGCGTCCTTTTGTGTCTGGCTTCTTTCACTTAGCACAGTGTAGTTAAGGTTCATCTGTGGTAGCGTTACTTTTATGGCTAATGAGTCGTCCATTGTGTGCATATAGAACATTTTATTTATCCATTCATCAGCGGATTGACACTTAGGCATTTTCCAGTTTTGAGATATTATGAATAGCACTGCTATGAACATTTGTGTGCATATTCTTCTGTGGACACTTGTTTTCAGTTTTCCTGGATATTTCCCTTGGAGTGGAATTGCTGGGTCATATAATTCTGAGTTTTGTTTTTTGAAGAACTGCCTAACTCCAAAGTGCCTGCACTATTTGTATATTCCTGCTGGAAATAAACGAGGTTTCCAATTTCTCTACATCCTTGTCAGCATTTGTTACTGCCTTTTTGATTATAGCCATGCTAATAAGTGTGAAATGGTATCTCATTATTTTGTTTTGCCTGGTTAATGATGTTGGGCATCTTTTCATGTGCTTATTTGCCATTTGTATATTGTCTTTGGAGAAATGTTTATTCAAATCCTTTGCCCGTTTTAAAATTGGATTGTCTTTTTGTTGTTGAATTGAAGAGTTCTTTATATATTTTGGATACAAAGTGTCCTTATAGATATAGGATTCATCCTTACAAATATATATGTCCTTATAGACAGATAAGTATTTTCTCCCATTCTGTGGGTTGTCTTTTCACTTACTTGATCTTCATGGCTTAGCGAATTAAACCCACTCCCTTTGTCGTGATTTTCAAAATGCTATCTGTGCACTCTTACTTTCATTTCCAGTGATCATTTAATTCCTTGCCAGGCTAGTCTCCTTTCCATTAGCTGTCATTCCAGGCCCAAGCTTTGTTTCTGTGCATCCTGCCTGTAACGCACCTTGCTTTCTCTCTGCCTTTCCAAATCGTACCCTTTCTCTCAAGACCGTCCGTTATTGCTTCACCTTACACTGATATTCCTCTCTGCACTTTATTCATTTCATACAGGGTTGCCCTCATCACATGATATGTGGTATTTAATTAGATGCCGGCTTTTCTTTAACTAATAACATGAGCATGCCTGAATGAATTGCAAGACCCTCAGGGCCAGGAACTCTGTCTTTATTTCTTTTTCATTGTCCTCACTGCCTACATGATAATATTCAGGGCTCACCTGAGGTAGAATAAACCCACACTGAATATATGGGCGTGCCCCTTTTGTCATTTTTTACCCAAAGTGATACATATGAAAGACCCATTTTTCTCATTTAAATAGGAGTTCAAGAAAAGTAGGCAACCTGGATCCTGCCCTCTAGGGCCAAAGGAAGCAAGTGTTCTTGGCCGTTTAAAGCCACATTCTTGGTAGGGGTTAGGGCTGTAATTACAAAGAGTTAGGGGGGCCTCCCTGGTGGTGCAGTGGTTGAGAATCCGCCTGCCAGTGCAGGGGACACGGGTTCGATCCCTGGTCTGGGAAGATCCCACATGCCGCGGAGCAACTAAGACTGTGGACCACAACTACTGAGCCTGTGCTCTAGAGCCCGCGAGCCACAACTGCTGAGTCCACATGCTGCAACTACTGAAGCCCGCGCACCTAGAGCCCGTGCTCCACAATGAGAGAAGCCACCGCAGTGAGAAGCCTGCGCACCGCAATGAAGAGTAGCCCCCGCTCACCACAACTAGAGAAAGCTCCGTGCGCACAAAGACCCAACACAGCCAAAAATAAATAAATAAATAAATAAAATTTTTTTAAAAAAAGAGGGAACCAAAGAAAAAAGCTATCTAAATGCCTTTTTACTGTTCACTAAGGAACCACATACTGATATTTTTGTTGTTGCTGTTTTTGGTTTGGTTTTGTTTTTACAACCAAAACAAACTTCTCTTCAAGAATGTGTTTAAAGTTGTTTGATACAGTTTTTAGCGTACCATTTCTCAGTAAAAAGAAAATGACTCATCTTTTTTGGGGGGGGCGGCGGGTGGAGGGTGCCTCACTGCGCAGCTTGTGGGATCTTAGTTCCCCAATCTGAAGCCACGCCCCCTGCAGTGGAAGCGCAGTCTTAACCACTGGACTGCCAGGGAAGTCCCATGACTCATCTATTGATCACTAAAACTAACCCAAATTTTAGATCATTAATTCAACAGACCATAGGTGGAACATTAATGATATTTATATCTCATAATGAAAATAAATAACAATCCATAAAATGAGCTTTCTCTGCTTAGAAAAAGCTACATTTATATTTTTATAACCCTTACTAATATTGTAAGGAAATGCTATGGAATTTCATATACTTGACACTGCAGTGGCTGTTCGTCTGAGTTGTGTTTATTCCTTCATCCAATAAATACTATACTCCTGCTGTGTGCCAGGAATGCACAGATAAATGTAAGACTGCCCTGCCCTGAAGAAGTTTCTGGTTTCACAGAGGAGACATGAGTCAGCAAAGAAGTCCTTAGCCTTTTTTTGTATTTTAACATCATGAGATAAAACTGCATTCCATATGATACCATTGGTTACAAATATATTACCTTTATGAATTAAAATACACTTCTGGATAGCATCTTAATGTTGGTTGAAAATTCAGTACTTAAATGAAGATGGTTGTCAAAATAATTTAATACAAATTCAGTTAACACTGAGTTGTGTTTATAGTTGCACATCTCTTAAATAAGCATGCATCAACGTCTTTTTTTTCTTAAAGAGTGCTACATGTTCAGAGTGCAATTGCTCTTTTTTCTTGCTTTTCAGGACTATTATATTATGCAGGACATGGTTATGAAAACTTCGGGAACAGCTTTATGGTCCCTGTTGATGCTCCAAATCCATATAGGTCTGAAAATTGCCTGTGTGTACAAAATATACTGAAATTGATGCAAGAAAAGGAAACCGGACTCAATGTGTTCCTGTTAGACATGTGCAGGAAAAGGTAAACTGTCCGTTCTTTATATACTGAAGCTCGTTGGTCAGTTAAATATCAACCTTGACAAGTTAAATCTGAAGGCAAACCTCTGCATGGTAGGAATCACTTAAGTTTGTGAATTTTAGGTTATAGACTGAAACTGATGAAGAAGAAAACTAGAGGAAAATATATTTTCTGTGTGTGTTTTACTTTTTCCTGTCTGCTCTAGAACAAAAGTGAAGAACAAAAGGGCATGGGTATTTTCTCATAAAAGAAAAGATACAGGGACTTCCCTGGTGGCGCAGTGGTTAAGAATCCACCTGCCAGTGCAGGGGACACGGTTTCCAGCCCTGGTCCGAGAAGATCCCACATGCCACGGAGCACCTAAGCCCGTGCGCCACAACTACTGAGCCTGCGCTCTAGAGCCCGTGAGCCACAACTACCGAGCCTGTGTGCCATAACTACTGAAGCTCGCACGACTAGAGCCCATGCTCCGCAACAAGAGAAGCCACTGAAATGAGAAGCCCACACACCACAACGAAGAGTAGCTCCCGCTCGCCACCAACTAGAGAAAGCCTGAGTGCAGCAACGAAGTCCCAACGCAGCCAAAAATAAATAATATAAATTAAAATTTAAATTTAAAAATAAGAAAGAAAACATACAGCTCTTCAGCCTGCCTTTAGAACGTTTCTAACAATCCCTGCAGCTGTTCCTCCAGGAGTTAGCAGAGACACCATGCATGGAGTGAGGGCCTCTAGTTAGTCATGGTATTGCAGACAGAGAAAGTTTAGCTGAAGCAGATGTTTGAAGATTTGGATCCCATTTGTCTGCCATTGTGTTACTAAGGAGTGGAGCCAATGATGATTCTACTCAGATTTAGTGTTTTGCTTGCTCAGCTTTTACCAATCAAAATCCAATGGCCGAATTCAAACGTAAGTCCAGTTTTAAAGCTAACAAGAAAAAAGGTGAGTCTCTTCTGTCTCAATAGTTTAGGAGCCCTGGATTACTTTTGGTAAATATGTAGCTAATAAGATAAAGGAATTTGAACCTATATATGTATATATATATATATATATATATATATATTTTTTTTTTTTTTTTTTTTTTTTTTTTTTTTTGCGGTAGCCTCTCCCGTTGCGGAGCACGGGCTCTGGATGCGCAGGCTCAGCGGCCATGGCTCACGGGCCTAGCTGCTCCGCGGCATGTGGGATCTTCCCGGACAAGGGCACAAACCCATGTTCCCTGCATCGGCAGGCGGACTCTCAACCACTGCACCACCAGGGAAGCCCTGAACCTATAATTTTAAGTTATGTGTAATAGGATAGTATCATGTTTATTATTTATGTTCTTTTAAGAATGCTGTTTTAACTTCTCATATTTATACCTGTCCTCCTCTCCTACCTTTTAAATAGAAATGACTACGATGATACCATCCCAATCTTGGACGCACTAAAAGTCACTGCCAATATTGTGTTTGGATATGCCACGTAAGAAACTTTTATGTTCATGTTGAGGATTCCTTCATTCTTTGATGACTTCTTTTGTATTGTAAATTAGAATCCTAGAAATATCCATAGCCATCTAGGCATAAATTTGCCTCGATATTCTTGATAGAAATTTTTAAATAACTGACTTCAGCACTTCATAGCTTGGCATCTTCTTTTTACTAAGCACCAAAGCATTTAGTTCTTGCTTAAAGATTAACTCTTTAATTGGGATGCCATGAGATAGGCAGGGGAGTACATGAGGCTCATCAGTTTTTGCAGAAGCCTCATGCGGCAAGTGTTTGCTTTTTTAAAAAATGTCTTTTTTCAGGTGTCAAGGAGCAGAAGCCTTTGAGATACAGCATTCTGGGTTGGCAAATGGAATCTTCATGAAATTTTTAAAAGATAGATTATTAGAAGAAAAGAAAATAACTGTGTTACTGGATGAAGTTGCAGAAGGTAAAATAAAAACTAAAGAGAAAGCTACTCAGGGTTCTCTGTTGGGTCATTATTTTATTCCTATTGTTAGTATGCAGATTTGGAATTCGTATTTATCTTATAAGACAGTTTTTTTATGTAATGTTCACAACACTCAGGTTTCCCTCCTTCCTCCCCTATTGGCTAAGCTACATGCATCTGTGCAGTATTACTTGAAGTACAAGTCTGACCCCAGACATGGTTGTGAAATAAATGAAGTTTAATCCTCAGAGCTCTTCACCTTGTTTCTATGCTTAGTGCCTGATGCTGCCCAGTCTGCTTATTTGCAAAAAAAAAAAAAAAAACTGTCTAATGAGCATCCTCTTTCAGGATCAGACAGATAAACTTCACAGAAATGCTGAGACCCTATGGGGAAAAGCTGGGTTCTTTTTTTTTTTTTCTTGATGAACTTAGTAGTTTTAAAATTCTGCTTTAAGGACAGGATCCTAGAGGTCTAACACCATGTCTTCCATTCCCTTCTATTCCTTCCTTCCCTGCCTGGCATAATGCTGTGCTCGTGTCAGGTGTTGAATAATCACGTTACAGCTGTAGATTGACATGTGTTTTTTGAAATGCCATTTTACAAGTCATATCAAAAAGAAGGCAGTTCTTTTACAAACTGGCTCACTAGCAAATGGAGTTTCATGGATGTTCCAAAGATGGCAGCTTGAGTGTATGGTATCTGAGTGTTTCACGACCTTCTGTTAGTCACATTCGTTTATTTTCATGTTTTCGTCGGTGTAGATCCCTTAGCTGGATCACTTAACTACTTTCCCCTTTAATGTAGACAGTCAGAGCTTTGGCCCTCCTTCTTCAACCAAAGAAGTTCTGCTTTTATCTGTTTTACATATTGTGTGGGCTTCTATTTAAGTTCTCATTTGAAGACAAAGTTCTGGTGCTTAAAAAAAAAAAAATTAAAGCCTTTGGAGTATGTCAGTTATTTTCAAAGTGAGATCTGTGAAGGTGCTTCAGAGACTCTAAAATGTTTTATTCTAATTTTAGTCTTTAAGATATATTAACTATCTTAACACTTAGTAAAAAGCACCAGTTCACCCACATATGATATATACTTTGTTGTTATGGCAATGAATGGCATCCCAGTATGTGCTGTGAGTTTATATTTGAACTTCTGGATTATATTTTAATTTTATTATATATTTGAATATTGGATCTTCTGGATAACTTAAAAATATTCAGGAAAAAAAGTAAGTATTCAAAATCATAGACCAAATAGTTAAGGCAGAAAAACTACCTTTCCACTTTCAATTGTGTGAAACAAATGAAACAAAATATGAAATAAGCTGATTGCTGTTACAAAGCTCCAGTTGTTAATCTGTGACCCCAGATTTTGATTTTTGTACTCCAGACAGCATTATTGTTAAGTTGCTTGAACTTGCAAAATAAATTCTTTCCTATCTAGTTTTGGCAGTATGGCATTTAAGGGACCCAAAAACCATCTTACTATATAAAACTCCAAGACCTGCTAGAAAAAATTATTTAATTAGTATTTCATTTTTAATGATGTAAGTCCCTTAGAACATACTTCTGACAGTTTTTGTGAAATTAGTTGTTCAACATGAATCTCAGACCTTGACAGTAATCTACATCCAATTATATGTTCCCTCTCTCTCTTTCCTTGCCCCCCTTACATGGTAACCATCATTCTAAATCTTGTTTATCATTCTCTTGATTTGCTTCTTACATAGTTTTAATTGAGTTTATGTCTGCAAGAAGTATGTATATTTTAATTTTAGTTGTTTTTAATTTTATCAAAAGATATTATGCTGTGTATTTGGGACTTGAAGTTTTTCAGTTAATGTTATATTGCTAAGAGCAATCCATATTGTTGCATGACTGTGGTTCATTCATTTTGACTGTATTATAATATTCTACTGTGCAAACACACTAGTTTTTTCAGCTGCTCTCCTGTTGAGCATTTGAGTTACATCCCAGTTTTCACTATCGTGAACAATACCGTTGTAACAATCTCTTATATGTCTCCTGGAGTATGTATGCAAGAGTTTCTTTGGGGTACAAATCTAGTATTTGGAATTACTGGATCGTGGGGTATGTCAGTATTCAATTTTAAGAAATAATGCCAAACCGTTTTGCAAAGCGGTTGCACCAATCTACACTTACCCTCTTCCCCGTAATGTACAAGAGGTCGTGTAAATTCGCACTCTCTTCATCACTTCATATGTCAGACTTTTTTATTTTTGCCAATCAGATGTGTTAAATACTATCTCGTTGTGGTTTTGGTTTGGGTTTCCCTGATCGTTAGTGATATTGAACATGTTTTTAATGGCAATACGTATGTCTTCTTATGAAAATCTGCTCGTGTCCTTGGTCCATTTTTCTATTGTAGTGTTTTTGCTTTTCTTACTGATTTAGAGGAATTCTGATACGTTCTTGATGTCACACTAGCTAGGACCTCTGAGACACTGTTGAATAAAAGTAGTAGTGGTAGACATTCTTGCCTCATTTCTGATTTTAAACGGAATGCTTCTAATATTTTCACATTTAGAATCAATGAATTTAAATCCAACGTGATAATCTTTTTCCTTCAACTAGAAAATTTAGTTCAACTACATTTACCGTAGGCTTTTCATACCTGTTTTAACCATTTAATTTATTTGGCTCATTCTTCCTTTTTCATCTTTTAAAAAACTGATTTCTATGTCTTCTCTCCTACAACAATATAATTTTATATATGCTCACGACCCTTAGGCTCCCCCCCAACCCCCAATATGTTGATATAACTTAGTTCTCAATTGTTTGATATATTCCTCCCTCCCATTCTGTGTGTGTGTGTGTGTGTGTGTGTGTGTGTGTTTATATAATAATCATATATATAAAATCACACTCTGTCTCTCTCTCTCTCTGACCTTACTATTGGTGAAAGAAAAACATTTGGAATCTCTTTGTGAGCAAAAGGGATAAAGTCTTAGAGTTTTATGTCTGTTTTTCCCAGATAACTCACTACTTTCCCAAGACAGATATTAATTTATTTTTATTAATGTATACAGAAATGGGATACATTTACTGTAATGTATTCATATAAAAGAATATCTGGTTTTATAAATTTAAAGAGATTTGTTCCTATTCCTAAGTCTCTAAATTATGTTGAATGAAAATAGCATTACAAAAATATGTGTGTAACATTTTTGTTAAGCACAAAATCTAAAACGTTCGCACGTACTGTTTACCAACATCTACATGAGTGAAAATTAAACGATGCATAAGAAGATACAGAGTCCTTTGGCTACTTTGAGTTGGGGGAGGACAGTGATGGTGCCCCAACATATTGGTAGTTTTAACACATTATTTCCTTTTTTAAAAATAAATCTTAGGTAAAGACAGCATGGTATTTTAAGTTGCTTATAGCTGTGTCATCATTTATTAAGAGAATGTATTTGTTTATCATGTTGAGAATGGATTTCTCAACAGAGAATAGGCATAAAATTATGACTCCCCACACAGTAAAGAACTATACTTTCAGCTCTTTGTGAATTTCAAGGCTTAAAATATTGGGGATTCAGTAATAGAATTATAGAAGATAAAAGCTAGAAAGGGGCCTTTAGAAGTGAGCTGGTCCAGTATTTTTACCTGTTTGCTCACTGCTATATCCCTAGCACCTAGAACCATGCCTGGCACATAGTAGGTGCTTGGTAAATATCTGTTGAGTGAGTAAGTGATATTGAGGATATAGCGTGATTTGTAGGAGAGTTCTTGGTCTAAATGAAAGGATGTGGTCTTAAAAGTTACATTCACTTCTTATCTTTTAGATATGGGTAAATGTCACCTTACCAAAGGCAAACAGGCTCTAGAGATTCGAAGTAGCTTATCTGAAAAGAGAGCACTTACTGACCCAATACAGGGAACAGCACATTCAGCAGAATCTCTGGTGCGGAATCTCCAGTGGGCCAAGGCACATGGTACAGTAAAGTCTATTTCCTATGAGCTGTTTCTATAATATGTTTATATAAAATCGTAAAGTGTTTTTCCTTCTGAATATACAGCTTTCCTCCGAATTTTGTAAGGAAAATATTTTAGTCTAGTGAGTAAACCCAAGACTAAGCAAAGGTTTCAGTTATAGATATTACACTGATTTATTTGATGTTGGAAATATTAAATTAACCCATTATTTTCACCTTTGATAAAATTAAAATGATCATTCTTAAATTCTATTTTTAAAACTATTTTCAAGGGCTTCCCTGGTGGCGCAGTGGTTGAGAGTCCGCCTGCTGATGCAGGGGACACAGGTTCGTGCCCCAGTCTGGGAAGATCCCACATGCCGCAGAGCGGCTGGGCCCGTGAGCCATGGCCGCTGAGCCTGCGCGTCCGGAGCCTGTGCTCCACAACGGGAGAGGCCACAACAGTGAGAGGCCCGCGTACTGCAAAAAAAAAACACAACTATTTTCAATTTGTCTAACATACAATCCCTTAGATTCTCCTATATTGTGAGATGTTGAAATGTGCCATTTCAAAAATCAGACAGTCCCCTACTTGATAAACATGTTATCTGTAAAATGGGGACAAGAAGTAGTGCTTACTTGATAGGGTTGTTGATATTGAATGAAATCACATGTAAAGACACAAACGTGATGGTCAGCAAATACTGAATGCTTATAAATATTACTGAGCATAACTGAGCATTGTCTCCTGGACATTTGAATCCGTGGGTGGGTGAGCAAGAGAAAGAAGGTGAGGCAGAAATCATCTGCAACTTAATCACCTCTGGTAATTCTATGTGATTTAGTGAAAAAGTAAGTTTAAATTATTGGCTGAAATAATGGTTGGTTGAATCTTCTATGAATCCCAAATATCTATGCTGTGGATACATTATTAAGTGATAACTGAAAATTAACTGTATTTGTATTTGTTGAACTCCTATATAATGTCTTTTTTTCGTAACAGTCTGTTCTCTAAGATATATTTTTGGTAAATTAACACATTGAAGCACATTAAAATGCAAAATGCCATAAATATATTATCTTGGCATTCCAGATAATTGGATAAGTAGTTAAAATTCTTTTTCTTTAAAAAAGCTCTAAAACAACAACAAAAATCAGTTAAGAGCAACCGTAAACAAAACCTTCCATAAAATGAAATTAAAAGGTCAAATAGGGACTTCCCTGGTGGCGCAGTGGTTAAGAATCCTCCTGCCAATGCAGGGGACACGGGTTTGAGCCCTGGTCTGGGAAGATCCCACATGCCGCGGAGCAACTAAGCTCGTGTGCCACAACTACTGAGCCCGTGTGCCACAACTACTGAAGCCCGCGCACCTAGAGCCCGTGCTCTGCAACAAAGAGAAGCCACTGCAACGAGAAGCCCGCGCACCGCAACGAAGAGTAACCCCACTCGGTGCAACTAGAGAAAGCCCATGCTCAGCAACAAAGACCCAATGCAGCCAAAAATAAATAAGTAAATTCATTAAAAAAAAAAAAGCAGAATTGTTAAAGATGAAGCATAATGTCACTGAGTAGTTTATTTAAAAGTATTTTCATGAAGAGTAAGGAAACAGTGAAAATATATCTACAATTGTATGTATACTTTTGATTACCACTATAAAAATTATGTATGCAGAGGGACAAGAGCTGTAAGAAAACAGAAAACAAAAGATACTTGCTTGACCAGTAGAATATTGCACTCTTTTTTTAAGTGTGTGTGTGTGTGTCTTTAAACAATGTTAGTTGTATAACATTTTTAAGCAGCAGAAATAGCTCTAATTGTATTTTGCCTCATAAAGAATATTTGTTTGCCACTTAACATCAGAAAACTTACGAAGCATTCTTTAAATATTTATAAATTGTTTTTTCAGAACTTCCAGAAAGTATGTGTCTCAAATTTCAATGTGGTGTTCAGATTCAATTAGGATTTGCAGCTGAGTTTTCCAACGTCATGATAATCTATACAAGTATAGTCCACAAACCACCTGATATACTAATGTGCGATGCCTATGTTACCGATTTTCCACTTGTAAGTCTTTTTCTTCTATTTAAAATATAATGATATATCCTTACAACTAAGTTTTTGAAAACTTAAAAGTTGATAAATGTAAAGGCAATATATATATATATTACACTTAAAAAATATTCGCATCATGATAGTCGTAATATTTTAAAATTGCCAAAATACCTTAAATATGTTAAGTTTAGGAATGTCTGAAGTTCACCCAGAAAAGAAGGCTTTAATTTCCCTTACCCTAAATAGGATATCAAATATGAAGGAATAAAATGTGCTATACATATGTCCAGAATAACTTCCTTTTAAAAACGTTTCCAAAAACGTTTCCAAAAAAGTTACTACAACAGTGTAAGTCGTATTTGTCAAGCTATAGTAGTATATTGGAAGAATAGAAACCTAGTTCTTTCCAAAACATTTATTTCGTATTGGCCTAAGGAAGCCACTAAACAATATCCCTCTTTCCTACATAGTTGTAGTAAATTGAGACGTAAGCACGGAGTAAGGCAAACAATCTGCTTCTGATAAAGCCTTCATGGAGGACATTTGCTCAGTGTGACCCCCAGAATTAGACGGGTCTGTGCACCAGTCCCGGCAGCTCTGGACCAGGGTTGGCCCCCCGGGCACTGGGCAGGCAGAGCCTGCGGGCTGCTCTCTATAGAGTCACAGAGTAGATCCCCTGCTCTCGACAGCCGTTGCCTCTAAAAGAAAAAAGGGAAAAGCTGCCTTTGGCATGTCTACTTATTCCTCTTAAACATACAAATCACATAAATCCCCCTGCACCTTCCCAAAAGTGATGAATAAGGAAGGAGAGAATCCAGGAATCAAACACTAATGGGGCTCGAACTTAAAAGGAAACTTGAGGACACTTAGAAGTGTTTGTAGGAATAGTTTGAAAGTAACTGTCCTTTCAGAGCTAACTTCTTAAGTGTATCGGTGAGGAATTTAGAATTTACTCTAGAATGTTATTTTCATTGTATCTCTAGCCCTAGGTAAGGGATTACCTACCCTGACCACAGTTCATCAGAGAGCAGTACCTGTTAAGATGTTTTATGGTCAGATGATGTTGTGACTTCCATTGATTTCATTAACAACATTTGCTGATTTTCACAGGACCTAGATATTGATCCAAAAGATGCAAATAAAGGGACGCCCGAAGAAACTGGGAGCTATTTAGTATCAAAGGATCTCCCCAAGCATTGCCTCTATACTAGACTCAGCTCACTGCAAAAATTAAAGGTTATTACTTTTCCTGTCTATAACTACTAAGGGAAAACTTTATGAAAGTGAAAATGCATTTTTGCCTGTGAACCTTGAATTGGTCCATAGATGTGCTGCTGCTTTGCGTATTAAGTTGAAGTAGAGTGAACGGGTGGCTGTGCAGCAAGTCTCAGTGACCTTCTGCATGCTGTATTCTGTCCCTGATAATGGCCTGAGGATTTGTGTGTGAGAATGCAAGTAATTACCCTCCACGGTGTTAAAAAGTTAGAGACAAAAAGCATAGTCTACTAAATATAAATATCTTAGCATTTTCAGTTAAGCATTTCCTATTTCTGACTTTCTACAAAACGTAACAAATTAGAATTGGAATTTATTTTGATCTCTTTTCATCTCTCATTGACCTTAAATCAGAAACTACATGGTACATGGTCTATAGGGTTGAGCTTTCTAATAGAACCAAATTCTTGCCAACCTGAGTTTTTATTTATAGCCAAAACTTGGGGAGTGAAGTGAGCACTATTGACAGTCATGGGAGGACAGTCATAAACCTGCTGTCGTCCCCGTTCATGGCTAATCTACTTACACTCTCCTTGTATCTTTGAACTTCTGTCCATTATCTGATTCAATTATACTTCTCCACCTATGATTGTGATTATTCTGTAGTATTTTTAAAACAGCTAAACAAAATTTTGACCTAGATGCAAAGCCAGTTATTGTTTCATTAAAAGATCATTCCCCATCTCCAGTAATAGGGAAAGATAGTTTCCCAAGCCCCACTGCTTGGAAAATACCTTTCCCCTGTTCATCAGGAATACAATACCAGATCTCTATGATTTTGACTATACTAATTCAAAGTATTGAATGAGGGAAAAGGAAGCTAATTCTAGCCGGCCTTTCTTAGTATAGGGAAGATGTAACGGATACCTTGAGGGTCTGGAACCTGGGAAACAGGAGTGAGACTGGGTTTTTGTTGTTGTTGTTTGGTTTTGTCTGTATGTATGTGTGTGAATGCGAGTCTAAGATTGATATACTTTCAGGGTTGATGAAGATAACAAACCTTTTCTTTTCCTTTTCAGGAACATCTAGTCTTCACAGTGTGTTTATCATATCAGTACTCAGGATTGGAAGATACTGTAGAGGAAAAGCAGGAAGTGAATGTCGGAAAACCTCTCATTGCTAAACTAGACATTCACCGAGGCTCCGGAAGGAAGACTTGCTTCCAAACTTGTGTTATGTGTAACAGCCCTTACCAGAGCTCAACAGCCGTGTCCGTGGGAGCTGGCCATTATCGTTCATCTCAAGACTCATTCTGTGGTGTTTACCATTCACATCTTAGTAACTCAAGTAATGTGATGCCGTCAGATAGTTGTCATTGCAGCCGGACTGCAGATGCATTTATTTCAAGTCATCATACCCACCATTATTCATGTCAGTTTGGCAGAAGCAATGTGCCAGTAGAGACAACTGATGAAATACCATTCGGTTTCTCTGATGGGCTCAGAATTTCTGAAAAGTGACCTTTTTGTTTTTGAAAGTTATCATAATTAATAGATGTCTCATCCAACAGTACTTAACATAAAGTGAGATATTGGGGAAAAGCAAATATATATACATGTGGAAAGAAAAAATTAGTAACAGCTGTTTCATGGTAAACTCAGGACTTTGAGATGCTGGAATTATATTATTTAACTACGGACTTCCTCTTTTAAGATTCTGTGAATTGGTTGATTTGTTCTGTAAGTATGAAGTACGGATGTGTATATGTTTATGTGTGTATAACAAAAATGTTTTCATTTTGACCACTCTGAAGTAAGAACAGTGGGAATGGCATTACTGTGGAATAAGTCGTTGTATTTTTAGAGCCAGAAAATGTACCTTGGTGATCATCAGGCTTAACCTAATTTTAACAGTGGGAGAAACAGATTGAGGCATCTTGTTTAAGTTAGAGCTGAGACCTCCAGGCTTCTATTCCAGTGTTTATTCCACTACACACTGCCTTCCTGACAGGTTCTGAGACAGGTAGTATTTTGGTAGATAGATTTAAAGATATATAAATATGGATATCTGTATATAATCTAGAAATGTATGAACTTTAGTTTGTGATTATAGGACTTTGCTGCAAATGCCAGTTAAGAGGTTTGTATATAAATCTTATGTATAACAGGCTGAAATTTCTTAAGGTCATGAAAGCACGTGAGAAGTGACAAGATGTTTGTCTATGTTAAAGCCCTAGACAGCAGGATAATTTTGCTACTGGATGACCTTGGTAGCTGTTTACCTGAATCTTACAAATATTGGACATGTCTTCCTTAATAAGGTGTATTTTCTCATTTTACTGGCCTTAGGAGACAGTCACCTTTGGTTCTACCTAAAAGCAAGTTTAAAAAGCAGCTGGCAGGGCTTCCCTGGTGGCGCAGTGGTTGGGAGTCCGCCTGCTGATGCAGGGGACACGGGTTCGTGCCCTGGTCCGAGAAGATCCCACATGCCATGGAGTGGCTGGGCCCGTGAGCCACGGCCGCTGAGCCTGCGCGTCCGGAGCCTGTGCTCCGCAACGGGAGAGGCCACAGCAGTGAGAGGCCTGCGTACCGCAAACAAAACAAAAACAAAAACAAACAAAAAAAAAAGCAGCTGGCAATAAAAAGGTTGAATTAGTAATTTTAAAACATCCCACAAAGAAAATCCCAGGCCCAGATGTCTTCACTGCTATATTCTACCAGACATTTTTTAAAGAAGTAGCACCAATCCTTTGCAAACTTTTTCCAAAAATAGGAGAACACTTCCCAACTCAATCTTTTGAGTCCAGTATTACCCTAATACAAAACCAGAGACATTGCAAGAAAACTACAGAGCAATAACTATTATGACTATAGACACAAAAAATCATCAACAAAATACTAGCAAAATATAAAAAGGGTCATACACCATGACCCCGTGAAATTTATCCCAGGAATGCAAGGTGGGTTTAACATCCAAAATTAAACATAATGTGTAAATTATCTTGTTATTCACAATAGTTATATTCTATAATGTCACTATGAATACTGAATTAGCGAATACAGAGCCATTGCTCCTAGGGGAAATGTGTGTGTTTTACACATATACGTATCTCAAATAGACTGTAACCTTAAATCCTAAAAACAATTTATCCTAGTAGAGTCTATTTATTTTATAAGAGACAAAATGAGGTTCAGAAGTATTAAGTGACTTGCCTGAGGCCACCCAACTAATGGGCCAGACTTGGGATTCAGACCCATCCAACTGGCCCCAGAGCCAGAGCTTCTTGCACTATACTGCCTTTCCCCATGCCTTCTCCATCCTCTGGTCATCTCTGCAGGAGAGCTGAAACAAAAAGGCAAAGCATTGCCTTGTTTGACCTCAGCTGAGAACTTGCACCTCAAGGAACTCAGTTTTTTTCACCAGTCTGCACATGTCCATGAATGGTCATAAAAGTGCTGCAAGTATTGACTTTAGGGTTATAAATAAATTTTAAATAAGTAAATTGGCAAATTTACAAACACAGAATTATGAATGAGGATCATGTCCCTAAAGATCTAAATTACCACATTGTCTTAATGTATACAGAAAAAGCATTTGATAAAATTCAGCACCCTTTCATGATAAAAATACTCAAGAAACTAGAAGTAAAAGGGGAATGTCCTCAGGATGATAAAGGGCATCTACCAAAAAACCACACCTACTTAAACATCATACTTAATGGCGACAGACTGAATACTGACTGCTTTCCCCCTCAGATCAGAAATAAGGATTTTCATTCTCACCACTTCTCTTCAACACTGTACTTGCGGCAGTAGCCAGGGAAATTAGGTAAGAAAAAGAAAGGGCAACCATATTGGAAAAGAAGTAAGACTACATGTATTCAGAGGTGACATGACCTTGTTGTCTATAGAAAATTGTAAGGAATTCATTTCAAAACGAAGGAGTTCAACAGCTTGCAGGATAGATACAAAGACCACCATACAAAAATCAGTTTTATTTCTATACTAGCAATGGACATTCTAAAATTGAGATTTTTTTTTACTCCTGTTTATAATAGCATTAGATGAATAAAAACTACAGAACACTGTTGAAAGAAATTAAAGAAGATGTAAATAAATGGAAAGACATCTTTGTTGGTGGATTGGAAGACTTAACACTGTTTAGATGGCAATGCTCCCCAAATTGGTCTACAGATTCAATGCAATTCCCATTAAAATTCCAGCTGGCTTTTTTACAGAAATTGATAAGCTGATAAAATTCACATGGAAATGCAAGAAACCCACAATACCCAAAATAATCTTGAAAGAGAACAAAGTGGGAAGATTCACACTTAACCAATTTTAAAACTTATTACAAAGCTATAGTAATCAAAACAGGATAGATATTACAAAGGAATATAAAATATAACAGTCCAGAAATAAACCCATACATTTTATGATCAATTGATATTTGGTATGGGTGCCAATACCATTCAGTGAGGAAGAGTAGTCTTTTCAACAAATGATCCAAGGACAACTGGATAGCCACATGCTATCCAGTGGCTATCCCTGGATAGCCACTTATGGTATAAGGAAGGCTATCCCTTCCTTATTCCATACACAAATTTTAACTCAAAATGGATCATACACCTAAATAAGAGCTAAAACTATAAAACTCTTACAGGAAAACATAGAAGTAAATCTTTGTGACCTTGGGCTAACCAACAGCTTCTTAGATACAGCACCAAAAGTACAAACAAGGGGAAAAAAATAAATTGAACTTAATCAAAATGAACTTTTGTGCTTTAAAGGACACCATCAAGAAAGGAAAAAGACAACCCACAGAATGAGAGAAAATTTTTGAAAATCACATCTGATAAGGGGTTTGTATCTGGAATATATAAAGAAACCATAACTCATAATGAGCCTTTTATATGCTAGTCCTTAATTATGGTTTCTGTGGAGCAGTAACCAATGGACTTTCTGTAATGATGGAAATCTTGTATATCTTCACTCTCCAATATGATACCTTCTAGTCCCATGTGGTCACTGAGGAGTTGCAATGTAGCTGGTGTGAGGAACTTTTTTTTAATTTTGGTTTTAATTTAAATAGCTACATATAGTTAGGGGCTTCCATATTCAACTGCACAGCTGTAGAGAATAGGGCTAGAAGTTAGGTAGGGTAAAGGGACTTTTTGCCTTTCACTTTATATTTTTCTGTATATTTGAATTTTTAAACCAAGCATGTATTTATAATTTTAAAACATTAAAAAAATAAGAATGGTGCATTTTTTTCATTTTTTCCATCAGCCATGCTTTTATTTTACTTGAATCTCTCACACCAATTGCTTTGTAATCTTAGCATAGGATTTTTTTTATATACATCAGTGGAATTTAGGAAAGGTAACCCATCCATACCAATAACAATGTAAGGAAGAGATTAGGAGAGTAAAGTCTCACTAAATCCAAAGCTAGTACTTGATTCTGAAGAAGGTATTTTCTGGAAAGTAACTTTAAAAATTATGAAAATTATAAGTTACATGTTTTCTAATAAAAGAAAAATCAAACCTCAATACATGGGATCATTTGTAAAACATTAAAGTGTTGTTCATCCAGAGGTGAACAGGTAAATAGAGGTATAGCCTTAGGAAAGAAAGTCTTTAAAGAATACTGAAAAGGGGCATTTAGACCTTTTGTTTTTCCTTGATCTCCAAATCTAACTTGCACATGAAGCAACAATGAAGTGGTCTCAGTAATCACAATTTTTTTCAACTCGTCAAACTCAAGAAATTCAATTATGTATCCATAGCTCAGATAACTGATATATTGACACATAGATCTGCACAAGTTCAGTGTCAGGATGAGATCTGATTTTTTTTTTAAGGCCCAATAAATTTTAAGTTGTTTCCTGTTGTTTAAACGTTCCCCTGGTATTTGTATGCTGTTGCTTTCAACTACCAATTGTTGCTAAAAACTCAGGATTTACACATTACTTTCATGTATTTCAACCTGTTTTTCTAGCTTAACATTGTGAATTTCATCCAGGCCCAACCACAATAAGTTTTCAATACTTGCCCTTGAATTATATGACATATTTCTCATATTGATAAGCTGTTAGTAAAGAAAAATATACCCAGAAATAATGTTTGTATAAATGTAATTTTTTTTCTGTTCGACAGCATTAAAAATATTTCAGCAGACACAAAGTTTGGCTTTACTAAAGTCTGAGTCCGCTCCAAGTGGTGTGACTTAAAGTGTGTTATTGATCTTGTGGTATGCTTTTTCTATTTCTTTATCTGTAAAACAGGGATGATGATATAATATCATAGGGCTTATAATACTTTACAGGGTTGGCAATACTCAAGAAATTCCTGTAAAGTGCCAGCTTTTTGAAAAGGATCATCATTCTCCAAATCTGGCATTCTCAAAATCATACCAGTCCCTACACAGGGCGTAGTATTTGTTATTAAGGTACTTCCTACAATGCACTTTTCATAGTACTGGCAATGCATGTTGGCTTCTAAAGTAAGTTGCAACTGAATTTTGTTCACTCCAAATTCACTTTTCAAAAAGTATGGAAATTGAACGTCCCCAGCCGTTAATGTTACATAAAGTGCTTTACACACAAAAACAATTTGATTAGCAGTGCTTCTAATTGGTGGGATTGTCTTTGCTTACCTGTATTTTCCAGTTTTTATACAGAGAACAACTATAGTTTTAAAATATATTGTTTAGGGGGCTTCCCTGGTGGTGCAGTGGTTGAGAGTCCGCCTGCCGATGCAGGGGACGCGGGTTCATGCCCTGGTCCAGGAAGATCCCACATGCCGCTGAGCGGCTGGGCCCGTGAGCCATGGCCGCTGAGCCTGCGCATCTGGAGCCTGTGCTCCGCAACGGGAGAGGCCACAGTGGTGAGAGGCCTGCGTACCACAAAAAAAATAAAATATATTGTTTAATATAATAATATATTGAGCATCAATAAATGTTTTTGAACACAATTTTTCATAAATGCAATCAAGTTTAAAAATGCAAAGGGTCTCATCTAGGGTTTTTTTTGGTAAGTTTATTTAGTTTTCACTGCATTGGGTCTTCGTTACTGCACACGGGCTTTCTCTAGTTGCAGCGAGCAGGGGCTACTCTTTGTTGGGGTGCGTGCGCAGGCTTCTCATTGCTGTGGCTTCTCTTGTTGCAGAGCACAGGCTCTAAGTGCTCGGGTTTCAGTAGTTGTGGCACACGGGCTTAGTTGCTGTGCAGCGTGTGGAATCTTCCCGGACCAGGGCTCGAACCTGTGTCCCCTGCATTGGCAGGCAGATTCTTAACCACTGTGCCACCAGGGAAGTTCTCTCATGTGGTTTTTGATGTCATGAGTAATTCATACATAGGTGTTTTAAATTTTAAAATTGAGATGTTTCCAAACTCAAGAGAAAAGTTGCAAAACTAATAAAGAATTCCCATATTTCCATCACCCTGATTCTTTAAATACTAACATTTTCCCATATTGTATCATTTTTTCTCAAATGTATATGTTTGTATGTATATCTATATACATATATGTATGACATTTTTTCCTGAGCTGTTCGAAAGTAACCCTTTAGCCCCTACGTAAATACTTAGGTGTGTATTGCCTAAAAAGAAAATTCTTGGTAACACACTGTCAAGATGACACTTAGGATTCCAGAACCTCCCTCTGCTGTGGCCTGACCGCCAGGAACCGAAGGCTTATCTTGTTTGTCTCCCTTCCCTCAGGGATCACCGTCCTGTGCTCCTTGTCCAGTATCTAAAAACTACTGTTACTTGTATTTTGTCTGGTATTCTGGTTGTTTAAGATGGGACAGTACCTCCAGGCCTTAGCATTCCATCATGGCTAAGTGAACATTTGCAAGTAATTTTTAAAACTAATCACATATTCAAAAATACTTTTGGATGAGTTTGCATATATTGCAAGAAACTATTACCAAACCAGGGTTCGTTGCTCAAAGCACAGCAAGTCAACCCTGAAACACCAAGGTCTGCAGCAGAGAAAGGGTTTCTTCACAAGGCAGCCAAGCAAGGAGACGGGAGAACTAATCTCAAATCTGCCTCCTGGAAGGCAAGGGGCTTTTTGGGATAAAACTGAGGGAGAGTGGGGAAAGGTGATCTGAGTCAAGAAAAAGGTGAGGTAGTCGTCATTCTGTGCAGGTGCAACTAGGCTTCTTCACAGGAAGAGTGTTGAGAAAATGGTAGCACCAGCACGATCAGAGGGTAGAGTTCTCGGCTCTCTGATGTCAAAAGGTCACCAAGAGGACATTCACACACGCGCAACTGGAGGGTCAGTGGCCCTAACCAGTCTTAAGCGGCTCGAGAGAGTACAGTTCCAGGAGGGCACAGTTACCCAGCCGGCTGTAACAGTTACCCGATTAGATTCACAGACAGCTTCTTCAACAGGAGACACAAAGTTCCCTGGACAGTGAGATCCATGAGGGGAGGACAGGGTTAGTCTTACTCATAGTGGTGCAAGGCACACAGTAGGTGCTCAAAAATAGGTCAAAGGAGTGGACATCTAACCAGTCTGTTCTTGGTCCCGTGTCCCTTTTCCGGCAGAAGCAGGGAGGGTTTGTCCATCCCCTCAGAGTCTGGCTCTCGTCTAACTCTATCGAGACACTGATCTACCCGCTACCCTGCCCGAGGTCCTGTGCTTTGCTTAATGTGTCCTTGCCACTAAACTAACTCTTCTTCACCGCTAATGACTTGGTGCTGTTGGCCTCAATCTTTAGATTGAAATGGAAGCCACCTGTCCTCTTTTGAGAAGAAGTGCCTCTTGTTTTATCTATGAGCAAATGAGGTTCCCAATACAAACCCCAAAGAAGACATCAGCGTCGTTGTACCGTGGGCACCAGGCACTGAAGGTGGGGGGACAGGGTTGTGAATTTACAACATGCAACCAAAGGGTTAAGTTTAAACACCTGTACTTTAAAGATGAAGGCAGTCAGAGGCAAGGGGGGCATGGGGAGGGGCAGGTGCAGATTAGAAATTCAGGAGCCTCTTTTGATGGAGCCGTCAGAAATCAACTTTCCCCTTGTAGACAGAAAAAGAATGGTTCACAAAGAAGCTTCTGGAAGGCTGAAGGTATTGGGGGAAAGACTTTAAAAACAAGAAAGGACTAGGACTCACCGATTTGGAACTAAGAAGGCAACAACATGCTGAGCTGGTATTTGTACTTGTGGTGAAGACTCACACAGAGGACTTCTTGTACGCGTGAGCAAACGCATTCCCTTCATGCTTTTTCTCTGGCACTGATCACGTCTGCCTCAGAAGCTGCCCGTCATGTAGCGGTTTGGGGGATGAGTGGAGAACAGTTCTCTCTCACTAAGCAGCCTCTGGTAGGTGGGTGGGGACTGGCTAGGCCCCGTGTCCCAGAAGGGAAGCAGGGAAACAGCTCCCGGCCTCACGGTTTCTTTCCCTCGGTTTGTTCTAACCCAACCCCGAGGTTAGGAGAACTCGAGCTGGGATTACGTGCCCCCATGAGCCCCGACTCCGTCGGCCCTTTTGTCCCGGCATCTGAGGGCCGGGTCCCCTCGTCCACACCCTCACACACTGCCGATTTCTGATTGTGCAGGTAAGACTCAAAGAAGAAAGGAACTTCGAAAACTCAAAGCCTGACTTTAAAGATTACTGCCCTGCTTAAATGAAACTAAAGCCAAACAGCTGTTTATCTGTTTGCTTTCCTCCGTACAACTCTAATCACCATCCGCATCTCATCCCCAAGGCACCCCCCTCCCCCCAGTCCCGAGATGCTTTGGAAGAAGACTGAGGCAGAAGTGGAGAGACAAGTATTTTTTCTGGTAATTCCCTGTACACACCGTTGGCAACTAGGGCTTTTTCCTAGGACTTCGGAAATTACTACAAACTGGTTAACTTAACAGAACACACATTCCCTTAGTTCTGGAGGCCAGAGTCTGGAATCAGGGTGTCCCCAGAAAAGAATCTTTGTCTTTGGACCTCCACTCATGACATCGGCAAGGAACCTAACTCCTCTCACGTTCTGAGGTTCCAGGTGCATATGAACTTGGGGGACGCCTTTCAACCCACTACAGCAGCCCACTTTTCCCCAGGCTTCCCCACGGGCCCTCCTCCCCCGCAGCCTGCTATGAAGTCCCAACAGCAAAGCTCCGTCACCTGGCTGCGGGGTGTGGCTGAGAGCGAGGCTGAGAGTGAGGAACAGAGAGGCGTACAGTGAGGTTCTAGCCACAGGACAGGCACAGAGAGGCTGGCTTTCTTCCGGAGGCTACGCTTGTTTCTGGGGTGAAAGTAAAGTCTGTCGGGAGGATAAAACTCAGTACAACGGGGAGTCTGTCCCTTGTCACTGCTCCGCTTTTGCTACTGAACCCAATTCCCTTGCCCAAAGCCCAAGCAGCCAAAACGCCCAGACCCCAAAGTCTGTGGAAAAGACGGTTTCTCCGTGAGGCAGCCTAGCGAGGAGACCGCGGAACAAACCTCAGAGCTTCCACGCCGGAGGCCAGGGGCTCAGGGTATTTGTGAGATCGAAGCAGGGCGGTCTCCGGCACGGGGAGGGTGGAGAAAGGTGGCTGGAAAAAAGAAAAAGGTAAGGCAGCCGTTCTCTCCACGTTCAGGAATGGAGGCTCTTCGCACGATCTGAGGGCGGAGTTTTCGGCCCTCTGACGTCAAAAGGTCAGTGAGCGGCCACTCGCGCATGCCCAGTTGGAGGGTGGGTGGTCCTAACCAGTCTTAACCAGCTCAGCTCCAACTAGACCCAGCTGACTCCAAGTTCCTGGAAAACATCTTATTGTTTATGCTACGTGCTGTTTGGAGGACATACAAGTTTTCGTAGCAAGCACTAAAGCAAGCTTGATTAGTGAAGGCCGGTTACAAGTGTAATGGATCTAACCCTCAGTTTCAAAATTCACACCTTTCTGAGCAAACTATTTCCCTTCCTATTCACTATCCCACCCCAAAACTGACTTTTTAAAAGGCAATTTGCATCTACTATTTTAGTAGAATAAGTGGTTCATCAGTATTATTGAATGAAGACATGGGAGCATAAATATTTATGCAAAGGAAAGCAAATAAGTCTGGGGTGGGACGTGCCACTTTCTGTGTGCTGGGTACAAATGTTTTACACACAGCGTCTCATTTAACTCTCAACATCTTTGCAGTTTATAGATGAGGAAACAAATTGTCAGGTTGACCCAAGATCTCTCAATTCGCCTGGAGAGCCCAAGTGGCAAGTGGCAAGGGCAGGATGACTCAGACCCAGAACAGAGCCCACTGTTTTCTCCACTAGGCCGCTGCTTATTACCCAATAATGAAGAGATACACAATCCTTGTTGAATAATAAATGCGGAATCAATGCAAAAGTGGGCTAACGTTAAAGGACATTAAATGGTCATATTTGATGGAGTATTAAATAGCGTGTCTAAAAGATACAAATCCTTGATTGAATGAAGCTTGCAAGAAACCACCCTACTTGGAAAACAGAAGGAATGGCATCTTGAATCTTATACCTTGATCTTGGTGTTTTTCTAACACAGCAGAGAAAGAGCCAAGTATGATTTTTGATGACATGTGTGTTAATAGAGTGGCTTAATATTTCACTCTTCTAAGAACATGAAAAGTAATTTCTAAATATTGACACATTATTCTTAAAAGAGAAGGTAATTTACCATCTCTGTGTGAAAGTCACAGGTCACATTCCAAAACTTTCCTAAGGAGTTGACCTAAATTCAGAAATGTTGCTGTATTATGCTCAACAAAGTCTGACAGGGAAAGGTGTTAAAAAGAATATGTGTTTAAAGTATTTTCATTAGCTTTAGTTTTTTTGTTTGTTTGTTTTTGCAGTACGCGGGCCTCTCACTGCTGTGGTCTCTCCCATTGCGGAGCACAGGCTCCGGACGCGCAGGCTCCGGATGCGCAGGCTCAGCGGCCATGGCTCACGGGCTCAGCCGCTCCGCGGCATGTGGGATCCTCCTGGACCGGGGCACGAACCCGTGTCCCCTGCATCAGCAGGCGGACTCTCAACCACTGCGCCACCAGGGAAGCCGCATTAGTTTTAGTCTGACCACATTCGACTTTGTGTAGAATGGTCATTTTTCTATTATGAAGATTTAGTGTCTTCCCCAAAGACCAATCATTTTTATAATATACATCTTCTACGAATACCTATCCCATTTGCTGCCACACTTGGGTTCCAACATCACTCTCTGACCTCGGGATCCTCTGTCCTGTGCTCAGCTTGGGTAAGTGGCTTTGTCTCTCTTCCCAACGACCTGCCTTAATAGTGGATGTCACATCTGAGTCCATTGCCTTTCAAACTATTCAGAGTAGCTTCTCCCTGGAAGGGTGGCATTGGGGCTCCCCACCTCTGTTTCATCTGGAGCAGCTCTGCTTTTATCTGTTTTACATGCTGCCTTTCCAGGTAAGCTTTGGTTTGCATAAAAAGTTTCTCAGCCAAAAACAATGGATCTAGTCTCTGCTCACTAGATCCCCCACTGCTGGGGGATCCTCCCCTCACACACAGCTAGGTGACCCCCCGCCCCGCATTAGCTAGGTGACCTGAGGCAGACTACAGAGCTGAGAAAGAAGGAAGAAAAAAATCCCACTGAGCTGCAAGGGCTTCCAGCCTCCCCGTTAAGGGGAGGAGTTCAGCGGGCAGTCAGTTTGAGCTGCTGATGACAGGTAAAGGCCAGAGGAGCAGGTATTGACTGGCAGTTTTGGCAAACAGCACAAAACTTGGCCCTGAAATCAACTTTGTCTTTCAAGATGTGGCTTCCTAGTAGGTGTTATTAACAAGGCAAGACACCATCTGATAACCTTCCCACTGGAATCAGTTATTGCTAACTAGGTATTGTTTCTTAATACCGGATTTTATACTTTGGAGTCACCTGACCTTGTTGTGATCCCAGGAACTTCACGGTTTCAGAGCATGCAGTGGCATTCCCACCAGCAGGGCAAAGTGTGCTTGTTGGGGGAGGCCAGGTGGGCGACACGCCAGTGTCAGCATGCCCGTACGCGCCCTCCCTGGAAGCACACCTGTGTAGAAAGGGCAAAGCGTTTTGTAAACATGATAGGAACCAAGGGAGGCACTGTAAAGAATCCGGTGGTTAAGGACGCCAGGCTGAGCTGACCCAAACACCCAGCTCATTAGCCAACCTTTCCAATGAGCCTGGATGCTTCAAGAGTCCCTGTCCCAGGGCTTCCCTGGTGGCGCAGTGGTTGAGAGTCCGCCTGCCGATGCAGGGGACACGGGTTTGTGCCCCGGTCTGGGAAGATCCCACATGCCGCGGAGCGGCTGGGCCCGTGAGCCATGGCCGCTGAGCCTGCGCATCCGGAGCCTGTGCTCTGCAACGGGAGAGGCCACAACAGTGAGAGTCCCTGTCCCAGCAGTACCTGCGTCTGCTACCAACGCCCCCTTCTGACAGAGGATCTTCTTTAGCAGTAGGTACACCCAGTCAGCTTGAAACTCTCCTTGCTGGTCTGGGAGCCATTCTAGCCACACCCACTGACTTCACACATCTCAGGTCTGACTCATGAAGTGTCGATGTCTTGGTGCGACTCTCAGGACTACCTTTTCCCTCATTTTCATGCCCTGGACCCTTGTTGGCAGATGTGACCAATGTGGGTGACCAAGGCCCATGTCGGGGCTGGCCAGCAGAGAGGGCCGGTGGCTGCAGAAACTGTAGTAAGATAGCACTGATTTGTCCATAGACTGAACAGAATGTCACCAAATAATGCAGTGAGAGAGGGGAAGGAGGCTGACCAGTCCCCACTGGTGAGCCACGGGGGAAGGGAGGTCTGTTTCCGGCAGGGCCGCACGGGCAGCTGGCTTCCAAAATGCCTCTTTAAAGGGACACGATTAGGGTCGGCCCACACTGCATGGGAGCTCTCTGACCAGATGCCTTAGGCCTGGGGTCACCAGAGCCCCGCTCCCTAGATCTATCCCCAGCAATGCAATCTGAGTGAGGACAGCAGGGCTGTGAGGGCACAGAAGGGACACTGCAGGACCTACTCCTCCAAGCTTCACATCTGGTCCAAAGAGTATGCAAACGTGCCCGAGGTCAGTGCTGCCTCCTGAGTCTGCGGAAGCTATGATGCCCGGGGTACTTAAGTGGGAAGACTGGGGGTCTCCAGGATCCCCTTTAGGAATTGGTTACACAGCCCCCAAAGGGAGGACATCAGAGAGACCCTATGCTTGAAGCACAGCCGCCAGCAGGCTCGGCTTACTCCCCTGATGGGTCCTCCACGTCCTCAGCATCGCGTCCAGGGCCACCTCAGGCTACGCCTTGCCCTCATGGATGACCAGCCGGGAGCCGGAGTAGAAGCGGGGGGACCCCTGCCGCTCCAACACTGCCTGAGCTCAGCCAGCTTCCTAAGCAAAGGGCCCCCGGGCGCACAGCGCAGGTGCCGCCTGCTGTGGCAGAACCAGAAAGGCACCTCCCCGAAGCTCTGCACCCACAGCTCCTGCCTGTGGTACTTGTTCATGAACACGAGCTGCCCATGGCCCGCCGGGTACACCTGCACACCACCCTGTTGCAAGCCGATGAGCGCAGGTGTGCTCTGCTGGCAACCGTGGATCTGGTTGGCTGCCTTCTGCCCTGAAGTATCATCTCCACGCTGGCACAGACGCATCTTGACACCCAGGATACCAGGCACCTCGTAGGGGGAAGGCAGTTCCGCAGGACAAATGAGTACTGGTTCCCGCGTTTTGCATTCTCTGTCACTCTCTGTACTGGGTGCTGGTGCCATGTCACGCTCCAGGGTTACAGTGTTTAAGCTGGGAAGCTACCGTCCCACTTTTCTCTACACTGTAGTACAAAACTGCAGGTTTCCTTAGCCACTCAGATTCTTCTAACTGCAGGAATCTTCCTGGTAGAAACGTGATCCTACCAAGAAGAGGTAGCATAAAGTGAAGAGGCGGGGGATTAAAAGGGCAGCTCCCCTGGGTCTGAAGCCCAGCTCTGCAGCTTACTCACCTCTCTTTTTTTTTTTTAAGATTTTTTTGATGTGGACCATTTTTTAAGTCTTTATTGAATTTGTTACAATATTGCTTCTGTTTTATGTTTTGGTTTTTAGGCCACAAGGCATGTGGGGTCTTAGTTCCCTGACCAGGGATCGAACCCACACCCCCTGCACTGGAAGGAGAAGTCTTAACCACTGGACCACCAGGGAAGTCCCAGCCTACTCACCTCTTTTTTTTTTTTTTTTTAATAATTGAAAACAGGGCACACTTTTTTTTTTAATTAATTTTTTTTTTTGGATGTTTTGGGTCTTCATTGCTGCACACGGGCTTTCTCTAGTTGCGGTGAGCAGGGGCTACTCTTCGTTGCGGTGCTCAGGCTTCTCATTGCGGTGGCTTCTCTTGTTGTGGAGCTCAGGCTCTAGGTGCACGGGCTTCAGTAGTTGTGGCATGTGGGCTCAGTAGTTGTGGCTCGCAGGCTTAGTTGCTCTGCGGCATGTGGGATCTTCCCAGACCAAGGATCGAACCCACGTCCCCCTGAATTGGCAGGCAGATTCTTAACCACTATGCCACCAGGGAAGTCCCCTCTTAAGCCTCAATTTTCTCATATGTAAACAGTACTATCTGCCGGTACTATCTACTTGTTACCATTAAATAACGTCACCTACCCTTTAGTGTGGGCAGGCATATAGTAAAAAACTCAGTAACTCTTACTAACAGTTTCACCGAAATAAAATGTGGGTCACCCATTGTGTTATTAAACTGTACAGAAAAGAAAGGTGTCATGGGTTGAACAGTGGCCCCCCCAAAAAAGATATCTCTACCTCCTAAACCCCCAGAACCTGTGACTGTGACCTTATTTGGAAATAGGGTCTTAGCGGATGTAATTAAGGATCTAGACACGAGAGCCTCCTGGATGAGGGTGGTCCCTACTCCAATGGCAAATGTCTATAAGAGACAGAAGAGAAGACAGGGGCACAGAGAAGACCATGTGAGGATGGAGGTGGGGACAGCACTGACACAGCCACAAGCCAAGGGTGAATACCTGGAGCCTCCACGAGCTGAAGAGACAAAGAAGCAGTCTCCCCTAGAATCTTCCAAGGGAGACTGGCCCTGCCAAGACCTTAATTTCTGCCCAGTAATACTAATTTTGTATTGCTGGCCTCCAGAACTGTGAGACAATACATTTCTGTTATTTTAAGTTGCCAAGCCAGTGAAAATTGGTTATGACGGCCCTAGGAAACTACTACAGGATGGCAGCTCATAGCTGAACCGAGCCTCAGGCAGACTCAGGCCCCAGCCGCCTTGGGAAGGACACTGATGGGAGAGGGGGCAGAGCCTGTCCTGAGCGCAGTCACTTCCCTGTTTGCCCTTAGACTCCACACTTCTATTGCAGCCTCTTGCGCCCCCTCCTGGCCCAAAGACAGAAGTGTGCCCCCTCCACTCCCAGCTATTTGCTATCTCAGATGAAAGGGGAGGGCAGAGGGAATCTCAAAATGTAAAACAGAAACATGTTTCTAGGGGGCTCCCTGGGGGCTCCCTGGTGGTCTAGTGGTTAGGATTCACCGTTTTCACTGCCATGGCCCGGGTTCAATCCCTGATCGGGAACTGAGATCGCACAAGCTGTGTGGTGCAGCCAAAAAAAAAAAAAGAGAGAGAGAAAAGAAATATGTTCCTAAAAAAGAATTTTTATTTTATTTATTTTTTTTTTTTTGGCGGTACGCGGGCCTCTCACTGTTGTGGCCTCTCCCGTTGTGGAGCACAGGCTCCGGACGCACAGTCAGTGGCCATGGCTCACGGGCCCAGCCGCTCCGCAGCATGTGGGATCTTCCCGGACCGGGGCACGAATCCGTGTCCCCTGCATCGGCAGGCGGACTCTCAACCACTGCGCCACCAGGGAAGCCCCCTCCTTAACTCTTAAGTGCTCAAATCCCAACTCTTTATACCTGAAACTGTCGTTGTCAAAGTTACCAATGGTTTCTATTTGGTCAAATTCAGTGAATACTTTCGTGTTGTCAGCCCTGGAGACGCCCCCTAAGTAGGTCCTCTTCATTCTCTATCCTACCGCCCCCTTGATTATGTTCCTCGCACTTTCTTCAGTTTGTAAATGTAGAATTGTCAACCTACTTTTTATCTTTTTCTTCTAGACCCTAAGCTTTGAGGTCAGGGACTGTGTGTGCCCGATGCCTGACACAGTGCCTGGCACATAGAGGGCGCTTAGTGGATGTGTACTGAGTGAATACGTGAATAAGTATGCAAGAGAATTCAAAATCTTTCTTTTTAAATAAAGCTGGTGAAAACAGAGTTCCTGAACCAGAGAAACACTCTACTTCAAATACTTCTTCCAAATGGCACAATTTCAAAATACCAAGTTGTAGGTGGAATCTCTGATGTCCACTATCTCTGCTAAGAAATCTGTTGCCAGGACTTCCCTAGTGGTCCAGTGGCTAAGACTCCACACTCCCAATGCATGGGGCCCGGGTTCAATCCCTGGTCAGGGAACTAGATCCCACATGCTGCAACTAAGACTTTGCATGCCGCAACTAAAGATCCCGCATGCCACAACGAAGATCCCACATGCCACAACCAAGACCCAACGCAGCCAAATAAATAAATATTTTAATATATATATATATATATATTTTTTTTTTTAAGAAAGAAATCTGTTGCCACGTTTTAGCATTCTATTGGGGGCAGGATAGGAGGATGGGGAAGTGTTCCAAACTTCTAAACAAGAGCAAAGGATGGATACAATTCTAGTCTCAGTACTTTGTTTCAGCTCCAGACAATGTTAAAATGGTCTGGAAATGATCATATGGATCCAACCACCTTTCACAATCTGTGCCAATGTCAAGGGTGTAAGAGTTGCCATGGTCATAGAGACAGAATTCTTAGGCAGGGTTTTTCCATATCAGAGCTGAAATGCTATGATTTCATGACAGGAGAATTCAAGATCTTGATAAGAGTTCAAGTGATCAGTAATGTATAAATTCATTAGAGAAATGTTAAAAAAAAAAAAAAAAAGCTAGAAAGAGCTGATGGGCTGAGAAAAAAAGAAGGACCAAAGAACTGGATGACCTGGAGATAAGCAAATATAAGGGCAGAGCAGAGTGAGAGAGCTGGAAAGACAGCTGGATGCTGTCAGGAAGTGAAATGCTAACGTTGAAGATTTCAGAGGCAGCTCCGGATAGTTCTACGTGCTGACAACTTCAGGGGGTAGTCATGAGCGTGGGTGGCTTAGGTAAGTTGGAAGTGACGGTCACTGGAGTTGGGGAATCAAGGAACTGGTCTGAGGTTGCTGGATAATTTGCTCAGATGAATATTCAGGCAATCAGAGAGATAATAGGAGTTGGAGTCAAAGGGACAGCTTTGTCAAGATTTTCAACAAATAATAATAACCAACACCGGGACTTCCCTGGCAGTCCAGTGGTTAAGACTTTGCCTTCCAATACAGGAGGTGCAGGTTCAATCCCTGGTCAGGGAGCTAAGATCCCACATGCCTCACAGCCAAAAAAAAACCAAACAAACAAACCGTGGGCTTCCCTGGTGGTGCAGTGGTTAAGAATCTGCCTGCCAATGCAGTGGGCACCGGTTCGAGCCCTGGTCCGGGAAGATCCCACATGCCACAGAGCAACTAAGCCCGTGTGTCACAGCTACTGAGCCTGTGCTCTAGAGCCTGTAAGTAACAGCTACTGAGCCCGCAAGCCACAACTACTGAAGCCCATGCGCCTAGAGCCCTGTGCTCTGCAACAAGAGAAGCCACCGCAATGAGAAGCCCGTGCACCGCAATGAAGAGTAGCCCCTGCTCACCACAACTAGAAAAAGCCCCCGAGCAGCAACGAAGACCCAATGCAGCCAAAAATAAATAAATAAAATAAATAAATTCATAATAAAAAAAAACCAAAACATAAAACAGAAGCAATATTGTAACAAATTCAATAAAAACTTTAAAAATGGTCCACATAAAAAAAATCTTTAAAAAAATAATAATAAGCAACACTTATAAGGTGCCTACTATGTGCTTTACATGGATTCTATCATCCACGTTAACGACAACCCTACGAAGCGTACTATTACTATTATCATCCCCATTTTATAGAGGAGGAAGTTGAGGCAGAGTGGTAACGGCCCAAGGTCAGCTAGCACATAGAGCAGCTGGTCTCGGAATCCGGGCTGTTTGGCAGCAGAGACTATGCTGCCCCTTGTTTGAATGAAAAGAAGATGCCAGCTTCCAGAGGAGGTAATGTTGGTGTGAAACCCGGAAAGGAAGGCCAGGAACCCGATCACGATGGGCGTTGTATTTCATGCTGTTTTGTAATCACCCTCTTGGCAATTGGCAGGCTTTGAAGGAGGTCACACAAGGGCATGACGGCATCAGCTTAACAACATTCTGGAAATTCAGTCTGGCTGCAGGGTCAGGCGGGAGTGGCCGAGGGCAGGCAAGCTTTTCAGAGACTCTTGCAACAAGGGGGGACTGGGCAGCGCATCTAGAACTCTGTTTTGGAAAGGAAATGGGGGAACAGCAATGACAAAGGCTAGCCGAGGACAGGACACACCCTAGAGGAGCAGCAGGGAGAGGCCCACCCCTCAGGGGATTAGGAGCCAGAGCCCGTCCCCTGGGCGGGTGCTGGAGGGGAAAGCTGAAGCTCACCTGGCCCGGAGGGGAGAGCGCCCAGTCCTGCTCACCTGGAGCTGGCTTGCTGGTGGTGATGCACCCTCACAGCAGGCTCGGTGAGAAACTGGGGTCCTGGGGAAATTCGAGGCCCCCATTTCAGGACTGCAGGTCCGCAGAGGCCTCCTGGGCCTGCCTGGGTCTCTGGGCCAGGCCTTGCCCTGTGTTTCCTTTTCTCCAGTCCTGGTGGTCATGAGCTGGGATTCCCAGCAGAGGGCAGTGGAGGCTCATTTGTCCTTGGCTCTGGGTCTGGGCTTTTTTTTTACAGCCTGAGAGCTTGCACACCCTCTGGGCCTCCCCCTCCAGCCCAGGGCACAGAGAAGGCCGGGAGCCTCGGGAAAGGCTGCCTGAAGCCATGATGAGGCCTTGTAAGTAACCACTGCCCCCTCCTCTCCTGACCTCTCACCCCATGACCCTGGTGCCCAAAAGCCCAGAGAAACGGTAAGAAGCACTGCTCCTGGGTAGGGCCTCGGACACTGGGCCTCCTCTGAGGGAGGCACCTGCTATGAGGAACAGTCAACAAGGGCCCCTCTGGGGACGGGTCAGGGCACAGGAGCCACAGGACTTAAAAGTCCCAGCTGCCCTCTGAGTCCTACCCACACAGCGAGGGAAAACGACAGGATTGCCGAAGACGCCCCAGAAGCCGCCACCCTGGACTTGAGCCTCATGGAACTGGGTGTCAGATCATGAATGAAGGCCCTCAGATCCCTCCCAGTCCAGTCTGTTCTTTTTTTTTTTTTAATTATTTGTAACTGTGGTCAAATATACCTAAACCTAAAATTTACCATCTTAACCATTTTAAATGTACACTTCAGTACGGTTAAGGGCATGCATACTGTTCCCACTCTAGAGTTCAACTGTGATTTTTCATATATAGAACCCGAGGCACAAATACAGTGAACCTCAAAGAAAAGGCAGGGACCTGGAGAATGATTTTGCTGAGAAAAATACAGAAGGAATTCCAAGGTGGGCCTGAGAGTTTTCTCAGGCTATTATGCACCCACAAAGTTTCCAGACCCCTCTGCCCCGAGGGGCTGGGTGCAGGTATCCTGTCCATCTCAATCATATCTGCCCCAGGCCTTCCCCAGACATTGGTCGGACAGAATCTGCAGCCCATCTAGAAGTGGTAGAGAGCACCCCCAAAGGGATCCCTGCCCACATTCAGAAACAGGACCAAAGGTTATTCAAAATCCTCTCAAACATCGCTTTGAAAATAATCTGTACAGCATGTAAATGGAATGTCAGTGGGAAGGGATGAGTAATTGTGACCCAGAACATTTTAAGCAATAAAATGCATTCAGATATTTGGCCTTTGATAAGCTACAAAGCTGAGCAAAACAGAACTTGAACCCCTAATAATAATAACGGCTAGTACAGATCCTATGAGCCTGGCACGATGCCAACTACTTTTCTCATTCAGGCTTTTGTGATGGAGGTGCTGTGTGTTGTGCCCATTTTACAGAGGAGGAAACTGAAGCCCCCAGGGCTAGCTGACTTGCTCAAGGTCACAGAGGAAGGAAATGGTGGAGCCTGGATTTGGACCCTGCAGACTAGCTCCAGGTCGTGGCCTAATGACCATGCCTTTGCCTGACATGCTGGGGCCGGGGTGCAGTGACAGACTGTGGGAGTTCCCAGCCCCAGGGAACCCAGGAGTGGGTGGAAGGGTGAGTTCCCCATCTTTGAACAATGTCGGAGTCACCAGTCCTGATGAGCTAGAATTGCCCTAAATCTTTCCATTTTAATTGGTGAATTTTCACATAAAAACTTTAACGGGGGCGTTCACACACATGCTCGTCAGCCACACCCCCTCCTTCCACCACATGCCCTCAGTTTTGGTCTTAGTGCAAAAAGAAAAAACAAATGTCGCCAAAGGACCTGAGAACGTCCAGAATGTTTTAACACTTCAGCAGGAAAACCTGCCCCGGCCTGTCCCTTGTTCCCCTTCATCCTTGGCTTTGCTGCCGGCTCTTTAAGAGATTTGAACCTGAGAGCACCTGGCCAGGAAGTTGTGTTATCCCTTGATCTGAAAGAGCCGAAAGAAAAAGTAGAACAAGAAATATCGAATAAAGACACAGACCTACTTGAGAATGGACTTGAGGATATGGGGAGGGGGAAGGGTAAGCTGTGACAAAGCGAGAGAGAGGCATGGACATATATACACTACCAAACGTAAGGTAGATAGCTAGTGGGAAGCAGCCGCATAGCACAGGGAGATCAGCTCGGTGCTTTGTGACCACCTAGAGGGGTGGGATAGGGAGGGTGGGAGGGAGGGAGACGCAAGAGGGAAGGGATATGGGAACAGATGTATATGTATGACTGATTCACTTTGTTGTAAAGCAGAAACTAATTTTTTTTAAAAAAGAAATATCGAATGGTTTTCTATTTGCCTGTACTTGGTTTTTTGGAATGTATTTTCACTCATATCTCAAGCTAGTGGTAGGTGGGGAAAAAAAGGTTTGAGAATAATATTCACGTGCACCAGGCAGCTGAGCACACCGTGAGTTTAATTAACCTCTCCTTCCTTTGGCTGCGCATCTGACCTTCCCTCTCAACCTGTACCCACTTCATTGTCATGGGGAGAGGGACCCAGCAGCTACTCTAATTGGTGACAACCTACGTCTATTTATTATCACCTAGCTACACTCACAGAACAAAAAATATACAGCCTTCAGTGCCCAGGGGTTGATTGATTTGTAGCCAAGGCATTTATGAACACACTTTTTCCATTTTCCCTTTGTTATCTGTTCATTATCTTTTGTAATGGAGGCCTGCTTTCATGTGTAGGTACAAGTAGGTGATGTTTGAATGCACTTTGAGATGTAAGTATTTCAACAGATACTGGGTACTAAAAAAAAATAATCCTAAACGATAAGAGCCCTGCCTGCTGTCTTCTGTGGGCTGTGTCTGCAACTGATCCTTTCAATATTTGTCGTTTTGTTCTTCCACGTATTGTCAGTGCTCCTATTGCAAAACGCAGCTGCATTCGGTGGCTTTTAGAATTTTTGCAGTCCCTTTTCCCAATCAGTGGTGCATGCGTCTATTAACTCTCTCCCACGCTTCCTCAGCCATCCTTAAAATGAAACAAGCACCCTCTCTCCTGCTCCAGGTCCCCTCCGAGTCTCTTGCCAGAAAGTGCCTCCCATGAGGTATTTCATCCCAGGAATTATCAGCTAACACGAACTATTTCTGGCTTTATCAGCAGAGAGAATAGGATAAGAATCCTACTGGGGGAGGGGAGATTTCTCTTGGGATTTTCTCTCCCCATCCTGTTGGATCAACTTAAACATCCATTTCTGTTTCTTTAAACCAGGGTTTCTCAGTCATGGCACTATTGAAACTTGGGGCTAGATAATTCTTTGTGGTCGGGAGCTGTGAACTGTGGAATATTTAGCAGCATCCCTGACCACAGCCCCCTGGATGCCAGTAGACCACCCTCCAGTTACCTCCACAGTGGTGACAACCAGACATTGCCAAACGTCCTCTGGGGGCGAAATTGCCCCCTCCCCAACTGAGAATCGCTGATCTAGTGGTTAGAAGCTAAAGACACCGTAAAACATCCTACAACACACAGGACGGCCCTCCAACAAAGAATTATCTGGCTCCAGATGGCAATAGCACTGAGGCTGAGAAACCCTCAAACTGCCCTGATTGTCTGATCCAGTGTTAGTCGAGTCTGCCATGTTTTGCAACTTAACCAATTCCTATCTGATACATCGCTCATTAAGATTGTTCTTCCTGATACAATCAAAGGATTGAAAGAGCTCTGTAAACAGTAAGAGCTTGGAAGAGGGAAAGTGTGCTTATCCTAAACTTGGGGCTGTCCAAAACTTTGTAGTTGGGGCTAACCCCTTGGAAGGGAAAGGATAGCAGGAATGGAGGATTGGCCAGCAGGGCTGGGGGAGTGATGGTCATCGTAACCTCAGCAGCAACACAAGAGACTATGGTTTGTGGAGAGCCTCCCAGTGGGGACTCCAAAGCCTCAAAACTGAGAGATAAAGGCGGCAGTCAGTCTGCTGTGCTCAGGGCCGTGTGTTCAGCGTGGTGCAGGGAGGGTCAGAGGCACCTGCGTGCTCCAAGGCCAGATCAAGTCCTAGAAGCTACCACATGATCTGACAACAGGACAGAAGACTTGTGCCCATCTGGGAGGTTCTGGGCCACATGGATGCCAACTCATTGTCTTACTTTCTGGGCGAGGTGTGGCGCCACTCCTTTTGAATGGCGCTGACTGGGGGATTTCTTGAAGGTGTTCTGAAACCAGCTTTCTCCACTGAGAATTCTTTTTATTTTTTTTTTCTTTGTGGTACGCAGGCCTCTCACTGTTGTGGCCTCTCCCGTTGAGGAGCACAGGCTCCGGACGCGCAGGCTCAGCGGCCATGGCTCACGGGCCCAGCTTCTCCGCAGCATGTGGGATCTTCCTGGACCAGGGCACGAACCCGTGTCCCCTGCATCGGCAGGCAGACTCTCAACCACTGTGCCACCAGGGAAGCCCCGGAGGCTTTCTTGATACTCACTTTCACCTGATTCACCCGTATTCAAATGTTGGGGAGGAGAAGGGACAACATGACCCTCCACTCTCCTCCCCGTTATCCTGCTGCAGGCTCATCCGGAACTATTTTTCAGAGCTTTATTCCTTCCCCGCCTTGGGGTAAAGAAGGAGTCTCCCTTACCTAGAACTTACAGTGCAAAACCAGGTTTTTTACAGGGGAGTTTTACTGCTCCAGACTTGCGGGAGGGGGGCGCACATCGAAGAACTGCTTGTTCCCTGTCCTGACTCTAATGCCATATTACTCAGATTAATGGTTCGTCCGTGTTCCCTTTTCTGGCCAGCCATTTCCAGGGGATTTTGCGAAGATTCATGAGTTAGCATTTGGAAAGAACTCTCTGAACTCCTACATAAACAAAATCTCACAGCTGGAAATCCTGATGCCTTTTAATGAGTCCTCATAAAATCCCAAAGCACTAGACGCAAAAGGGAGGGGATATGGAAACATATGTATATGTATAACTGATTAAATTTGTTATAAAGCAAAAAATTAAAAAAAAAAATCCCAAAGCACTTAAAAATTCATGTTGCTCCCTAGAAATAGCTTTTAGTTCTATACATACATGTAGTTCCATCCATATCAGGTATATTCAGAGCCGCTGTTACACTTAGGAGGTACCAGGCAGTGAGTTAAGCTCACTGTACACACGATCTCGTTGATTTAGGGAGATCAAGACCTCCTGTGACCTGGGCTGTCTGAGTTCCTGGGAGGAAAATAAAGTCCCACAGGTATGTTTACATCCACGCTGATGTCACCAGCTCCTGTGCACAGTGCCTGGTACAGGGTAGGAACTCGGTGAGGCAAATGGATGGCATTTCTTTTAATTATAGCAAAGTGAAATGAGCCATTACCGGAGAGACCAAGCTTAGGTCAGAGAAGCAGAAATTGATGATATTGATAATACAGGGTTCTCTGCTCTTCTGGTAATTTACAGATTAAAAAAATGCACAGTGGCTGGAATCAATTCCTGAAATCAAGACTTTCTTCACTGATCCCTGCTCCTCAAGCCTGCTGCTTCTTTCCCAAATAAGCACAAGGCCAGGGCCTTAAGACGCTAAGGACATGGCCTTCTGTTTGGGAGCTGTTTTCTGGGTATTGTCTCTCTCACACCGAGTACCACCGGGAATGCTGCAAAGCACTTCTCAGAAGTACCTTTATGTCTTGGCTCATTTTCCAAGAAAAGGATAAGAGGGACAAGGGGGACTTTCGACTGTGGGAAACCAGAGTAAATAATTACGGAATAACACAACTTGTGTTATTCTTCAGTGAAAGTTTAGAGGAGTCTTGCATGTAAATGGCCACCAGGGGGCACTGTTATTCTCTTAAAAATGCTGCTGTTGGGAGGGGTTAGTGTGTGTGTGTGGCATATATGCACACACGTGTGTTGGGGTGAGAAACAACTTCCCTCTCATCCACTCACCTCCACTCAGCCAGGTAGCCAGCCCCTCCCTTGACTTCCACCATCTACCCACACCCCTCCATCACCCCTGTTTCCCATTCTTGGTCAGAAAAGAGCAGAGGAGCAAGAAAACCCAGCAAGATCATGAAACCAATATCGAATCAAAAGATATTCCCCAGGACGCCTCGGGAAGAACACCGAGGTGCCGTCCGTGCCTCTCGCCTTTGTTACCCCATCCCCTTTCCGTGCCCCCGCCCCCATGCCTCCCCAGCTCCTGATGGCGATGCTTCATTGCTTTGCAAGAAGATGGTCCCATCATCCTGCTGACTTCCTGCTTGTAGGCATCTTCCTTTGAAAAGAGAACTCTGAACAGAGTATAAAGACCTCAGGAGAATCATTCTTAATGATGGCTCTTCGGATACATTTCATGTCAGACCATCTGGATCTAGAGGATACGCTGCAGGGAATCTTCCTTTTCCCCTAGAATTACACGAGCATGGGAACAGCCATCTCCTCCGTCTTTGTTTCAAGTAGTTCTCCTTGGAGGCTTTAAAACTCCAGCCTTGCCAGAGAACCTGGGCAGTATAGTCAGGACGGCGAGCCCTAGTGGAGCTGCAAAAACACCCCTGTTCACTGATCTTTCTCCACCTGCTTAATAGGCATTAAAAGCCGTGCACTGAAGGACTGCCTCCAGCTGATTTCAAATGCATTGACATAATGGACTTGTCTCCATAGAACAAAGCTCTGGGGACTCAGGCTAGGCAGACCATTTATAATACTGTCATGATGCAGGAGAGACCGCGGATGCTTGGGAGAGAGCCTGTATGTTGCTGAGTGTTTTGAGTTCAAATCCAGATGGCACCATCTAACTGCTGGGTGACCCTGGGCACATGACTGAACCGCCTGAGGTTCCATCTGTCTGTGAATCGAGGTTAGTAATCCTGGTGCACTAGCTTATGGTGAGCCATGGAGATAACAGAGGCGCATTCCCAAGGCTAGAAGGTCAAAGGCAGTATTACTAATTCTTACTGAGCACTGGGCCCTATGCGCCATGTTCAACACACATGAATTATCTTAATCCTCATAACAACCCTACCTGCAGGAGTTGGAAGTGAAGGGTTTTGTGGGCTACTGAACTGTCTGAGGACCGTGGTGCTGGCAAGTGTAAGAAGGATGCTGGTCTAAGGGTCCCATTCCTCCCTGTGAAAAATGAACCCGGATCTTTTCACTCGTGGGCAGGTTGGGGGGGGGGGTAGGTTCAATGTGGGCTCGCATGCTCTGTGCTCCTGGGCCCTGGGTACTGTCAGTGATGCTCCAACAGTAAAAAGGCACCTCACGAATGGGTGAGTCTCCTCATCGTGACACTTTATATACCATGACGTCTTCCAGGCTGAAACAACGGTCCGTAAGGAAACGGCATTGTGGGAATTATTAAAAACACCAGGTCGTGTCTCCAGAAGACATTTATTTTATTTCTAAGGGACGTAAATCGCGTTTGTGAAATACACGAGCTTCTTCCTCCTTGGGTGTGGTCGGGAAAAATGGTCACTTTTGTAGCAGCTATGTTTCTAGATCTGGAAGCTCCCACCCTTAAGTACCAAGAATCCGAACATTACTAGCGACAGAAGCTCTCTAAAGCGGAGGGCATATCTGGTTCACAAAGTGTGCTAATGTCTTTAGCCCTGGATGGTCTTACTGATCCCCCTCAAGGCCATCTGAACTTTTACTATCCAACAGAAAACTGAGACTAGAAAGAGGATGGGAGGTTTTCCTTTGTTTTAGCAATGGGTGCGTGCGTGAAGGAAATAAAAGATAAATGGGAAGAAGGAATGTGGGGAGAGATGAATGAGGCGCAGGGTGGTGGGGGGAGAAAGGACCACAGTAAAACGCGGATAGAAGATGGCGCAGTCGGAGGGCGGAGGATTGCGAATCCCCGCGGTAGAAGGGGCCGTCGTGGGAGAAGCCATTAAGAAGCTCCGAAAATAGAAATGCTAAGAGGTCGTTTTGACCGGCTGGTCAGAAAATGCCAAGTGTGGGCTCTCGGGGCTGAAGGCCAGGAGCGGCCGCCAAGCAGGGCCGTCGGGGAGCGGCCGCCTCCTCTGCATCCGAGGGAAAGCTCGCCCGCCCGCGAACGCTCCCGAACGCCTCCTCCCGCTGCGCGCTGCCAAGTCGGCCTGCAGCCTTGTGTCGGCGCGTCAACAGTGAGCCCCGCTAGGCCCGCAGGCCCCTCCGCGGCCGTCCCCGCCCAGGGCGGGTCCGAGGACCCCGAGGGCGTCCCACCGCCTTCTGGCGGCACGCGCCCGGGGGTCCACAGCTCCACCGCGGATGCGAAGGGAAGGCCCGGGCAAGGCCGCTCCCCGCTTCCTGGCCCACGGCCCTTCCCAGCGGGGGCCCTCCGCACAATGGACCCGGGCCAGGCCCCGTTGCTGGGGGAACCGGCAGCCGGCCCAGCCCCCTTCCCCGCCGACGGAGCCCGAGGAGGAGAGCAAAGGATTAAAGCGCCCTTAATCGGCCGGCTTCAGAGGAGGCCGCGGGCCCGGCCCGCGTGACGTGGCGGCTCCCCATTGGCGCGGAGGCAGCAGGAGGCCGCACGCAGCCTCGTCCCGCGCTCCCTTCCGCCCCACCTCCGCGGCCCCTCCTGGACCACAATCCCCCGGAGGCGAGACCGCCGCTTCTGCCCCTCGCGCGCGATGGGTCGGGGGCTTCCCGGCTTCACCCCTCTGGCCTCTCGGGCGCCTGGAATGAGGGAGGAACTGGCTGCCTCAGTGAGAGACGCGCTTTTGTTTGGTCCTGACTCACTGGAAACGTGCCTGCATGTGAGTCAGGGCACCTTCCACCTGCAGCTGAGGCGCGGCAAATGCACCCAAACGGTGGGCCTCCGTCAGGGCAAGCGCCCCTGCTCCCCAGGTGCGAGCGCAGCTCTGCGGGGAGGAATGGCGGACGGGCCTGCGAGGCCCTCCTTAGAGCCTTTGCTGGGGGCTGCTTGCCCCGCAGCTGCTCATGGGGGGACGTGAGTCACTTTTTCAAAATGTCCATGTCCGCCCCCGCTCTCCCCCCACCCCTGCAAATTCAGATTCAGTGAGTCTGGGGTGGGACTCAGGGAAGGTTTTTTTTGGGTTTTTTTGGCTGCCTTGTGAGGCATGCGGGATCTTAGTTCCCCGACCAGGACCAGGGATGGGACCCGTGACCCCTGCAGTTGGAAGCGCGGAGTCTTAACCACGGGACCGCCAGGGAAGTCCCAGGGAAGGTATTTTTTAAGTGTTCAGGTGATTTTAATGCTTCTCTGGGCTGAGAACCACTGGCGGGTGTTGGACATGAGCCAGCGGAAACTCAGCAGGGCTGCCTGGCATGTCCGAGCGGACACTGCCAGCAGGAGACCTTGGACAACACAGTTCCTTTGACTTGAGCACAGTGTTCTGTCATATTCCTTCTTCTGCTTAAAAAAAAATGTTTTTTGAACGTAATACACATACTATTTAGGAAATTTATAGAGAAAGGGATAAAGAACATTAGATCACCCATAAACCCTCAGTATCCAGAGTTACACACTGTTAACATTTGGGGTTATCTTTTCATCTGTTTTCACATATTTAATTTACAAAAAGGTCAGACAGAGTATACAGTTTTATGCCTTCTTTTTTATTCCTTCGTAACCTGAAAGGTGGCATGGGCTTCTTAGACACGGCTGGACAAAGTGTGAGTGGGCAATTTTTTTTAGCAGGCTGCTTGGCAATGAGTATCAAGAATATTTTTAAATGTTCACCTTTCAGCCCACTATTCCATTTCTAGGGATCGCTCTTCAAAGAATGATCAGATGCATGCAAAAATTTTTTTACAGAGACTTTCATGTTAGTGTTACTTAAAATCACCAAAACTGGGGACTTCCCTGGTGGCGCAGTGGTTAAGAATCCGTCTGCCAATGCAGGGGACACGGATTCGAGCCCTGGTCCAGGAAGATCCCACATGCCACGGAGCAGCTAAGCCTGTGCCACAACTACTGAGCTTGTGCTCTAGAGCCCGCGAGCCACAACTACTGAGCCCACGCACCTAGAGCCCGTGCTCCGCAACAGAAGCCACCGCAATGAGAAGCCCACGCACTGCAACAAAGAGCAGCCTCCACTCACCTTTAGTGGTATCACCTAAACCATTCTCCTTTGGGACACTCAGATGCAAATTTTTGGAACCACTGGTCACTGGATCCTAACACTGGTTTTCTTTTCAAGTCTTGGCATGTGTCTTTCCATTCCCACTGCTGCTACCCTAGGCAGCATCCCCATCACTTCCCTCCTGAACAATTCTATCCCTCTGCTGACCTGCTTATGGCCCCTTGTCCCTTCAAACCACCCAATGTCAATCACTTATATAAGTTCTTTTTGTCCTGTCACTTCTACTCAGAAGCCTTCAATGACCACTTTTAAAGGGCCATTATTAAATGTGCTAACTTTTTATCTTGGCATGTGGGTCCCTCCTTTACTCAGTCCCAACCCATCCATCTTCCTGTTTTATATCACACAACTTCCTGATTAATATACCTGACTCCAATTGGTATGTGCACCAACCCCAGGACACAGTCCGTGTTCTCATGCCTTCTCCACTTACTAGCTGTGTAATCTTGGATAATTTGCCTACCTCTTTCATCTCTGCCCCTCATCCACAAAGTGGGAGTAATACTAATAATATCTGCTTTATAGGATTGTTTTTTTGAGAGCAAAGCTGACGCATGAATGCCACGACTGTCATTGATCTGCTCACAGCATGGCACCTGGACACAACTCTGCAAAGCAGCGCCTATCGGCTCCAAGTACTTGTCAGCTGAGGTGGACCAATCAGGCTGAAGGGTCTACTGCCAAGATGGCTCACCACATACCTAGCAAGTGGGTGCCATTGTCAGAAACTCAGCTGGGACAATGGTCCTGGAGCCTGAATTGGCCTCCATTTGGACTTTCTATGTGGCTTCTTGGACTTCCTCACAGCATGTCTGCTGGGTTCTAAGAGAAAAGCAGAAATTGCCAGTCTTCTTAAAGGCCAGGCCTGGAACTAACTAGCGCAGCATAACTTCCACGATCATCTTCTTGTCAAAGCAGTACTAGGCCAGCCCGGATTCAAGGAAGTGAAGAAATAGACTCCACCTCTCCAAGAGGGAGTGGCCTGTGCACAGAAGGAAAAAATGGATGGGAACCACCTTTTGAAACAAGTTACCACTGAAGGGTCTTTGCGACCCCTTATCTTATCCAGTAGAGGAGATGCTCAACAAATATTTCACATTTCCTGAACTCTTAAGGCCTGGAACATTCACCTGTCAAAGGATCGCTTGGATTGCCGTCTTGAATTGTGAGTTGACTTTCCCCCTGTACTCTGATTAGTTATGATATTCCAACTAAACGGTAAGCTCTTTGAGGGCAAGGCTCCTAGCTACAAGATACATTTTTGTATTCCCCCCCAGAGATTTATACATAGTAAACCTCATAAATGTGCAGCACTTGATTTCCTTTCCTCCGACAGCCCTACCACTGGGAAGGGAACATAAGAGCTGCTTTCACTGAATTTTTGTACCACGCGAGGCTCGCTGGGCTCCAAGGAAAACTCGGAAACAGTCCCTTTGTTTCCCAGAGTGGGGCTCGGAGCCACGGGGGGGGGCGGGAAGCGCAGTGAAGAGGCTGTGGCCTGGAGGGCGTGTGGAGGAAATTCCATTCTAGACCCTCATTTCCGAAACTGCTCTGGGATTAGCCCGGCTTTGTGCCGGCCCCAGTCCAGAGGGGAGAGAGGCCAGGCCCTAGGTCATAAAAGCACCAGGAAAATACAAATACAGGCCCCTTTACAGCCCTGAACAGGAGGTTAAAGGATTTGCTGTGTTGTTTGTTTATCTCGCAGACTGAAGCCAATTATACCAATTACTTTTTTTAAAAAAAAGCTTACTAGTGATTGTATTCTAAGTTCATTTCTTCTCAAAAATGGGACTCTACAGCACATTTTTTTCTTTGGCTCCAAGGACTCAAGCCCGGTCTCTGAGGCAGGGAGGGCGGCCCTGGGGTCACATGTCAGAGGTCAGGGGCCCCCTGATTGTTCCCAAATGCGCTTCCATGTAGCCATAGATTTGAACTTTGCATTGTTGCTGGGGCCTCCGGTAGGGGGCTGCACGGGGAGGGGAGAGCCTGGGGGAGGCCATCTCTGCAGTTCAAAGGCAGCCGCTCAGGCAACGCTTCGCTTGGTTTATAGTTTCAATCCTTGAGTCAGTCTTGAACTCCATCCCTGAGGGGCTCCCGTGGGTGGGAGGTAAGGGGTGGGGTCGGGACGGACACTCCTTTAACCCAAAGCTGTCAGCCTTGTGGACCCACCGTGGCTTCAGAGCCGGAAAACCCTCAGAGGCTGAAAAATCCCCGGATTGCTTGCAGGAACCCAGGAGCGTTTGTCCACAATGCCGGTAAAGGATGCCCCTTGCCCAGAACCAACCAAGAGCTCCTCCCCGCCCAGCCCAGGCAGGACTCTATAAAGTGCAGCTGAATGAAGGGCACTGGGGTTCAGAGATGAACCCCAAGCTCTGGCCTTACCCAAGGGTAGTGTTTGCTCGATAGTGCAAGTTGAAGAGGAGGTGAAAGGTCCCAGACCAGTCCCCCAAGACAAGCATCTCCACTGATACCTGAAAATCTACCATAAATATGATGTACATGTATATTTATTGACTTCAAGGGTGTGTTAACATATATGGTTAAAGGCAAGAAAACAAGCTACAGAGTAATATATAGTGTATGGCCCCATCTATCTACGCACACAGGGAAAATGTGGGCGACTACACATCAAAATGTTGGTAGTAGTATCTTTTACTGGTAGAATTTCAAATGATTTTTGTCCTTTTATTTTTCTGCATTTTATAATTTACTTACACTATTCATGTTCCTTCATTTTTTTCAAAGCGGGAAATCTAATGTTTGTGAATCATTTCTTTAGTTCAGTGTTTTTCAAAATGTGATCTAAAAACACCAACATCAGACTCAGAAAGCCTGCTGAAAAGGAAGATCCCTGGGTGTAATTCAGACCTATCAGGTCAGAATGGGGCCGGGGGAGGGGTGTAGCCTGAAAACCAGCATTTTAAACACCCTCTCCAGGCAATTCTAAGGGAATGGAATCCACCTGTGTGGATGTCGGCTCTCTTTAAAGGTTCTGGCTCCACTGTGAGCCATCTCAGGTGGGACCACTCCACCCCTCGGCCCCGGCGGGCCCTTCTCCCCTCCCTCCGTCCTTTCTCTAGGTCCTCGGGAACCAGAAACAGCCCATCAACCCTGACCGAGTAGCCCTGGCCGTGCCCCTTCCCTTGACAGACAGTCCACAGGCAGAGCTTCCCAGCACCATTATCCCCCTCTTCCCCTTGCTCTAGTCTTCTCTTCTGTTTCACTGCACTCGTCTTTGGCTGGAAGAACGGGACAGCACAGGGTGATGTGCATAATGACATTATGTCAAGTAAGACTAAAGCTGGAAACCAAATTAACTTACGCCGGTGGGCAGCAGGCATAGTAGAAGAATCACAGGGTAAGTCTGACCCTGCTCCTGATAGACATGTGATCTTAGGTTGGTTATTTAACCTCTCCAAGCCTCAGTTTCCTCAGCTGTAAAATGGGGATAGTCATACCTACCTCTTAAAGTTGTGGCAAGATTTAAAACTAAGATCACGCATGTATGCAAAGCATCTGGTGCATAGTCGGTACCCGGTGAAAGCAGTTATTACCAAGATGAACCAAAGAACTCATGAAGTCTGAGACAGCCGTTCTCAAACTCCCCAGGGAGGTTAGTAATAATGCATGTTATTAAGTCTTCCCCCCAGATATTCCAAATGAATCCCTCCAAGGAGAGGCCCTAGGAAACTGATACTTACAAGTATCCCAGGTGTTCTGATCACACTTTCAGGAACACTAGTCTAAGATTTTCACCAGCAAAACAGAAATAACTACAACTACCAAATTCCCCAACTTGTTCACACTGAAATAGTCAGTCATCCACACTGACCATCACAGGTTGGCTGAGGTTTGGCTAATCCAAGCTGGCATGGTTCCAAGCTGGCATCTGGGTCCAGGTCTGCTCCACATGTCTTTCATCTTTCTTAGACCAGCAGGTACTCAAGGTATGTTCTCCTCAGGCCGCATTTTGCTGACATTCCATTGGCCATGCCAGCACTTGGCCACACCCACACCCCCTCCCCGTGGGGAGGAGGGACAGATATTCTGCCTCAGAGACATGAGTGAAAAAGAAACACTGGTTTCTCAAAAGCAAATCCAGCCTCTTTTTGTACTGTCTGCAAGCTAAGAATGGCTTTTACTTTTTTTAGGAGTTGTAAAGAAAAACAAAGTGAATAGGAACAGAAAACTATATGTGGTCCACAAAGCTTCAAATATTTACTACCTGACCCTTTAAGGAAAAAGTTTGTTGCTCTCTGCTGTAAGCCATCAAAATGTCAAGGTTTTTTGTTGTTGTTGTTGTTTTTACATAGCATAACTGCACAAACAGAGGGGCAGTTGTTTTGTTTTCTGTTTGTTTTTCAGTTAAGAGGGATTTAAAGCTGTTTCTAAGCCACGGAGTAGGAACCAAGACGGAGGAGTAGGGGAACCAATGAAAAAACAAGAGAGGGACGTTAATTAAGGGAGAATGGTCTTGGAGGAGAGGGGCCAGGCTTTTCTCTAAAGATCTGGTCCAGTGGAGAAGAGGGTGGGGTGAGAGGGGTGGGATCAGGTGTGATGTTGTCAAGGAGAAAGAAAGGACTAGGGCTTCCCTGGTGGCGCAGTGGTTGAGAGTCCGCCTGCCGATGCAGGGGACACGGGTTCGTGCCCCGGTCCGGGAAGATCCCACATGCCGCGGAGCGGCTGGGCCCGTGAGCCATGGCCGCTGAGCCTGCGCGTCCGGAGCCTGTGCTCCGCAACGGGAGAGGCCACAACAGTGAGAGGCCCGCGTACTGCAAAAAAAAAAAAAAAAAAAAAAGAACTAGATAGGATTATCCAGGGGCAGGAAAACCCAGCTACTGGGTGTCAGGAAAAATTGCTAGACTTAGGAATGGGCAAAAGAGAATCCTGGTGTCCTTGCAGTAGAGTGCTGGGGGGTTTCTAGCAGACTCTCCAGGGATTATCTGACTCCATTTAGTGTGCACCTTGGTTTTTGATGGACTAAGCTACTTAACAACTCTATAGGGATAGAAGTTAAGTTGCAGAAAACTGACAACACAATTTTTTTTTTCTGTTCACGGCAATGCAAAGGAATTATGTCCTGAGGAGAATAAAAATCTCTGTAAGTCAAATTCTCATTTGAGCCAGTTTGAACATCTTACTAGTGTACACGTTAACCAATGAGTTAAATAAAATCTTTGACCCTTGTCTATTTCATAGTTGTATGAAAGTCATAATTTTACCACTTAAAAAAAGGGTCTTTTAGCGAAGTCTAAGGCACCTCATTTGACAGTCACTGTAACCCTGTAGGCCCATCACTACTGTCATTGTTATACCCCACTTTGAGGATGACGTCACTGAGGAACTAAGAGCTTAAGATCAGGAGTTCCCTGGTGGCCTAGTGGTTAGGATTTGCCACTTTCGCTGCAGAGGCCTGGTCTGGGCACAGCCAAAAAATTAAATAAAAAGAGCTTAAGATCACACAAGCTCACACAAGCAAAGAGTGACAGAGTCAAGGCTGGGACTTTGGGAGTCTTCTGGCTCCAAATCTCCCACTCTTTCTGTTAAGTTAAAAAAAAAAAGAGAGACACTCTATCACACTAATTATTTGCTCATCACTGATGAGCGTAGGAGCTGTGATTTAGTAAGCAAACAGACCTAACATTCCTGGGTGCATGAAGGCTCATGTGCAGATGCTGGAAAAGGAGCTACAGAAGTAACTGCTTGCCCGGCCAAAGATAGACAGCATTTGAAATCAATAAGACTGCAGCTGAGTCCCAGCGCCAACAGGAAACTGGTATCTGATTTTTTTCTTCCCTAATGGATCATCAACTGAAAATTCTCAAAAGTTGAATATCTCACAAGTACTTTCCAAAGTCTTATTGTTTTCCTTCCACCTCAAATAAACCCTCCCCCCAGGTATGCTGGCATTTCAGGAGGTTTTACTCTAAAGCATTCTGCATTTTTCCCAGTCTGACCACTCCTTTCCCACAAGATGCCCAACGCTGAATGAACACCTGTGGTGGATGAGCTTGCTATTCCACAGGGCGCTTTACACCTACACAACACTCCGTAAGCTCTATAGTCATTCAGTCAGCGAATATTTATTATGCAATTAAGATAATGTTAGTGATACAAATATGAAAATATGCAAAACAAAACAATCTCTATCTCAAGTAGTTGAGTCCAGTGGAGAGCCTTTCAGGCAAACAGACAATTACAGTACCACATGCCAGTCAAGGCTTGGTGGGAGCATGGAGAAACCAGTTCCTGCGTGTTTGAGAGCATCACGGAAAGTGTAATAGAGCTGGGGTTTGCACTGAGACTTGAAGAATAAGGAGGTTGCCTAGAAGAGAGAGGAGGAGGTGTCCAGAAGCTTCTAGATGGAGAGAATGCTCTAACAAAGGAGAAGAGAGAGCCCAGGGTATCTAGGAAGCAGAAAACAGCCCAGAGTGGCTGCAGCTATCAGTATGGAGAGAAGAATTCCAAATATGAAACCAGACAGGTGGCCGGGAGCAAGTCATGGCAGGCCACGATGTAGAAACTTCCCTGCAGGTAGCAAATGAGCAAGCCATTGCAGCAAGGCTGAGCACACATCCTGCACAAAAGTACTCACAGGATGCCTTCAGGGGAAGGCAAGGGCACCTTCAAGGAGATAATCATACCGCAGTGATTGAATCAGCACCAGGTCCATCCTCAATTTCCCACCCATGTCCAAACCCCAAGATAGGTTCCATGGTACTTGTCTTAGTGTGTTCAGGCTGCTATAGCAAAATACCACAGACTAGGTGGCTTATAAACAACAGACATTTATTTTTCACAGTTCTGGAGGCTGGAAAGTCAAAGAACAAGGCCCCAGAAGATTCAGTGTCACAGATAGTCATCTTTTCGCTGTGTCCTCACATGGCAGAAGGGACAAGGAAGCGATTTCAGGTCTCCTCTAGTATTTTTTTGTGGTATGTGGGCCTCTCAATGTTGTGGCCTCTCCTGTTGAGGAGCACAGGCTCTGGACGCGCAGGCTCAGCGGGGATCTTCCCGGACCGGGGCACGAACCCGCATCCCCTGCATCGGCAGGCAGACTCTCAACCACTGCGCCACCACAGAAGCCTACTTGCGAGGGCTGCACCTTCATGACCTCGTCATCCCAAAGCCCCACGTCCTGACACCATCATCTTGGGGGTTAGGATTTCAACGTATGAATCTGGGGGTGGGGGACACAAACATTCAGCCCATAGCAATACTCAAGTGAATGAAAGCCAAGAAATGGATTTGTGCAGTCGTAAATATTTTCTGTCACTGGATTATTTCTCCGTGGTCTGAGTCTCCTATCCTTCACCTCTTCGGCTGGGAAGGAAAAGGGGAAACGTTCAATGAATCTGAAGGAGATACATAGTCATGGCAAGGGAAACTGTTAGGTGATTAGGACTCCGTGCACTCACCACCGAGGGGCAGGGTTCAATCTGTGGTCAGGGAGCTAAAATCCCATAAGCCACATGGCATGGCCAAAAAAAAAAAAAAAAAAAAAAGGCAGGCTGTCAATGTGGCAACATTGCAAGGCAAAAGCCAATGGATGTTTTTCCATTCATGTAGCAAGGTCTTTGGAGACTCTAATTGGAAGGATGCAAATGACCCCCTCGGAGAGTGTTGTTTCTGGGGGCCTCTCAGGCCACGCATTAATAAGCATTGTTTCCCTTCCCCCTCCCATCTGCCACTGCCCACACCACCGCCTACCTCCCACCCTTCAGAGAGGGAGAAATCTGCAGGAGGTGCATTTTCTTCACTGACATCCTCATCCAATGGGGTCCTGGGGAAGAGCCTGCAGAGATTAAAAGAGGAGGAATTAATCTCTCCCCAAGAGAGGATCTGCCTCAGCTGGCTGACAGCTTAATCTCCCCTGGGTTCCTGAACATTCCTTTTATTTTAATGTACTAACTTTTTATAAAGTACTGCGGAAAAGAAACAGAATTTTGGATAATTGGATAGTAGCATCATCCTTTACAGCAAATAGAGACAGTCTATTAATAGTATCTGTGATAAACACTGTAGGGGATAACCCATTTATTTTTAGCAACAAGTGGCATTTTTGTCCTTATATCCTTTCCTTAACTAAATTCTCACTTCTTGATTCTTTTCCCATTGATTTTGACAGCAAAAAAAGAGAGGGAAATTGCTCCCATATGCGTAGCCATCCCTTCCCAGAGCACCTTTGGGGCCCCAGGACCACCTAAATGTTGGGGTTTATGTTATAGCTGGAGCCACCCACCTCACCCCTGATCCCATGCCTCATCATCACAGCCCATAGCCCCCTCTCTTCTCGGAACATCTCAGTAGTGATTTTTCAGTGATTTTTCCATGCCCCAATTTAATCCTGCATTTCTCTGCACCAGCCCGCATTTGTTGTCCCCACAAGATGAAAGGTTCTGAAGGCAGCGACAGTGTCTCTATATCATGCAGCCCTACGTCCAGCACTGACAAGGCTGTACTAGTTTCCATTGCTGTGTAACAAATGCCACACACGTAGCCACTTAGAACAGCACCTATATATTAACTCACAGTTCTGTAGGATAGGCTCAACTGAGTTCTCTGCTCTGGGTTATCACAAGGCTGATAACAAGATGTCAGCTCTCCTGGGCTCTGGGGAAGAAGTCACTTCCAAGTTCATTCAGATTGTTGGCAAAACTCAGCTCCTTGCAGCTGTAAGACTAAAGTGCCTGTTACCTTGTTGGCTGTCAGTTAGGGGTCACTAATTGCTCCTAGAGGCTGCTCTTTGGTCCTTGCATGGGACCCCCTCCATCTTCAAGCTAGCAAAGTGCATCAACTCCTTCTTACACTGTCAGTCTCTCTGACTTCCCCTCTTGCTCTCAGCCAGATAAAACTCTCTGCTTTCAGTGGGCTAATGTGACTCAGGCCCACCCAGATAATCTCCGTGTTAACTCTAAGTCAACTGATTAGTAACCTTAATGACATTTGCAAACTCCCTTTTTGCCATGTAATGTAACACAATTAGGGCATGGTGTTGCATCATATTCCCAGACCCTGGGATTAGGACAGGAAATCTTGGTGGGGGGCAGGGGGAAGGGGGCATTTTATGATTCCTCCTACCACAAGGGTCTCAGAATACAGAAAAGAGAAAGAACTGTTGGAGGTAGGATCTCCACCCATGCAGTTTCTGCCCCCATCCTAAGCATGACAAATGCTGACCTGGCCTCCTGACCTGCTGACAACTATGTAGACCTAACTGGGCAGCATGATCCCAATTTGGGCACCTCACATACACGGCAGAGGGAACTGAATGTCCCCAACACCCACAGCTGATCACTTCTAGCAAGTCTAGGGCTTATACAACTGACAAGCTCATCAGCCACACTCAGAGACTTTGCTCTCCTAAACTGAGACCAAGACGGTTCATGATCTTTCAGCTTTAAAAGATGCTTATTTCTCCTCCCCAAACCTCATCCCCTAGAGCTTAGACCTGGGCTGGATTGGGGTCCTTGCTTGACAGTAAAACTTTTCCATTCACTTCTCAACCCTTTGTTTGTTTGTTTTATTTTGGCCATGCTGCACGGCTTGCAGGATTTTAGTTCCCCGACTAGGAATCGAACCCGTGCCCTCGGCAGTGAAAGCGCAGAGTCCTAACCACTGGACCACCAGGGAATTCCCCTCAACCCTTAGTTTCTCAATCTTTTCTTTTTGTGACCAGAAATCTCACTGCCCCCTGATCTGATATCCTTTTACCCGTTGTGTTCTTTAATCTGTGCCCATGGCTCCCTCCCTCCCTTCTCGTCTCTTCTGCAGCTCCTGAAAGTCCTTTTTCTCCTCCACCTGCAGGCTTGAGAGTCTCCCACTCTCCACCCCAGATGCCACTATTTCTATTGCTCACCACAGGTCTAATTCTGTACCTCAGGCGCCTGGCACCCGGTAGCATTCAGCATATACCTGTTACTTGAATGCAGGAGTGAGCGAAAGAATACACTGGTGAATTTGAGTCACCTATGCTTTTCTAATCTCCTATTATTCCTTAGTATCAGTACCACAAGGCTGCCTTCTGGTTATAGGATCCTTCATTTGTTCACGTATCCTTAGAAATACAAAGATAAATATGAACAGGATAAACGTTTTCCCCTAGGTTGTTGAAGAACCTGTGCTCAGTAGAGGATCTGGGGTATTTCCCCCTTGGGGTAAGTTTTGCCAGCCCAAAGGCGGCTTTAAAATTCAACATCTAGGAGTCCAAGCTACTGTCAAATTTAATTGTTAGGAGTCCAGATCTGCCAATCCCAGAGTGATAGGATTCCTTTCTTTTGTGAAATACAGCATTCTCATTGTTTTTCACTAAAAGAGACACTTAAATTTGCTTCCCACCAGGTTTGAAGCTGGTGCCTAATGTGGCTGAAAATGTTATGGAGCCCAGGGAGGAAATCCAATGCCCTGGGGCTGCTGGGCTGAATGGCGGCCTTGTTTCCAAGGCCATTCTCCTTTGTCTGCCTGGGCTCTCAAATGACATGTTTGGACACAAAGCCTCTTAGGTAGAAATTACTACATTTGCAGGCGTTCCTAATTTGGAGCGAGGTTTATTATTTCAAAGTCTTTTTTCAAGATTAGACTTCAGTGAAGTCTTACAGCTGAGTCGCAACCCTCATTTGAAAATAGTATGATGTTTATGAGTATTCTTGTTCATTTTTTTTCGGGTTTCCTCTTTGGAAAAGAGCCATCCTGCTCCCGCCGTGAAATTTTCCAGGGAGGATTTCACTTCTTCCCATTGAGGTCATTTTCTTAACCGCTCAGAGATATTTATCTTTAAGACTTTAAAACCTTTCTGTGTAAAGGGAGCTTAGAGAAGACAGCTGATAGGGGCTAGGAAAGTCAGAATCCTTGGGGATTTGGGGGAGAGAAAGGCTATTTTTCTAATGACTATTATTCTCAGGCCAGTAGATTGAGTGGTTCCTTAGCCATAGGGGCAGGTTTGGGCCAAGGGTCCTGGGAGCATAGGAATCATGACCTCTGTATTTGAGAGCCAGTCTGCATTCCTCACACACCAAATGTAGTATATTTTCTAATTTTCTGTATTCTTTTTTTTTTTTTTTAATTTTTGGCTGCATTGGGTCTTCGTTGCTGCGCGCAGGCTTTCTCTAGTTGTGGAGAGCAGGGGCTACTCTTCATTGTGGTGTGCAGGCTTTTCATTGCAGTGGCTTCTCTTGTTGCAGAGCTTGGACTCTAGGCGCATGGGCTTCAGTAGTTGCAGCACGGGGGCTCAGCAGTTGTGGCGCACGGGCTTAGTTGCTCTGCGGCATGTGGGATCTTCCCGGACCAGGGCTCAAACTCGTGTCCCCTGCATTGGCAGGAGGATTCTTTTTTTTTTTTTTTTTTGCGCTACGCAGGCCTCTCCCTGTTGTGGCCTCTCCCGTTGTGGAGCACAGCCTCCGGACGCGCAGGCTCAGCGGCCATGGCTCACGGCCCTAGCCGCTCTGCGGCATGTGGGATCTTCCCGGACCGGGGCACGAACCTGTGTCCCCTGCATCAGCAGGCGGACTCTCAACCACTGCACCACCAGGGAAGCCCCGGCAGGAGGATTCTTAACCACTGCGCCACCAGGGAAGCCCTAATTTCTGTATTCTTGATGCTCTAGCATCTGAGGCTTTGCTGACTGGGCAAAGATGGCCCCTCCCAGGGCTAGCCACTACTTAGAGACAGCAAACTACTCAACTGGGAGGGGTCCTTTCGTATGCAAACTAACCAACCCAGAGCCTATACATCAAAGCACCTGCTCCAAGTAGCTCTTACCCTCCAGGAGGCGATATTCCTCTGCCCTAATCCTCCCAGGGTCGGGTACCAAAAGACCAGAGACAACCCCTGTATTACAGAACCCATGGAAATTGTTCAGATCAGCTAGGCCAGAAGCTGCCTGTCCTGCTTACCCTGCATCCACCATCCCTTCCCAGGAAAACCACAGTAAAGGCTCTCGGCCATGCTTGCGCCTCGCTCCTTGTCCCTCCTGAGCAACCCTGGTGCTTCCCTGTGTGGCCCTGCATGGCGTCACGTGCCTTCTGCTCTGAGGGAAGTGGAGTGCTGAACTCTCACGTCTATGGCAGTCGTCTGCCCATCGTTTGGTCTCATCACCCCTGAATAACAACAAAGGCTACACTTTTTAAAACACCAACACTGCTCTCAGACACACTCCCAGGGAGCAAGCAGGCAAGAGAAGAAACACTAAAACCCATGACTACCACTTCAACCCAGAAAACAGAGAGAGAAAGGGGAATCTGTGCAGAAGGTCAGGCGACCAGCGTTTTCCTACTTTGGACATTGTCCAGACCAGCTTCATCAAGGTTTATCAAGTAATACTATGTCCACCTCATTTTGCTGATGGGCAACTAAGACTCAGAGAACTTAATGATTTGTCCAAGGCCACAAAGCCACACTACTAGGCAACAAGCTTTGTTTCATTAATACGCAATGCCAATGTCAACCCAACCCCAATCTGTTTGTCTCAGCCCCTGCCATTGATACCTCCCAGTTCGTGTGGGAGCTTCTCCTGGGTTCTCTTCCAAAACAGCTTTGCTGTCCAGCAAATCCCCTAAAATATGAGAGATGAAGATTTATGGTATTGTGCTTCCTTCTAAAGGTACTTCAAGCAATCAGTCAGTGGTTTTTCCTGAGTATTTACCATATCTTCTTCTCTGGGCTACATGCAATGGGGAAGGAGGACAGTTCTGAACACGACATGATTGAAAATGGGGACTTTACTATCTAAACTGGAATATACAATTAACACGGGGGGAGGGCTTCCCTGGTGGCGCACTGGTTGAGAATCCGCCTGCCGATGCAGGGGACACGGGTTCGTGCCCCGGTCCGGGAAGATCCCATATGCCGCAGAGAGGTTGGACCCGTGAGCCATGGCCGCTGAGCCTGCACGTCTGGAGCCCGTGCTCCGCAACAGGAGAGTCCACAACAGTGAGAAGCCCACGTACCAAAAAAAAAAAAAAAAAAAAAAAACACAGGGGGAGCAAGACCAGATAACACAGGGGAGTATTTAGTCAGATACCAAATTGTGTGGCACAAAATATACAAGTAGAAGGAGTGGAGGAGACCATTGAGGACCTCCTGGAATAGACAGAACTCAGTGAGGACCTTGAAGGATGGGGATCAGTACAGAAAAAGATCAAAGGGATTATTTTAGCCAGTATGGCAATTCTGCAAAAAATTAAAAATAGAATTATCATATATCCAGCGATCTCACTTCTGGTTACATATCCAAAAGAACTGAAAGCAGAGACTCAGATATGTGTGCACCAATGTTCATACCAGCACCGTTCACAATAGCCAAAAAAGTGGAAGCGACCCAAGTGTCCATCGATGTGATATATATATATTTATATAGGATTATTATGTATATTATATATCCTATATATATAGAGAGAGAGAGAGAAAGAGAAAGAGTTATAATTCAGGAAGGAAATTCTGACACATTCTATGACATGGATGAAGCTTGAGGACATTATGCTAAGTGAATAAGCCAATCACAAAAAAGACAAATATTGTATGATTCCATTTATATGAGCTATCTAGAGGAGTCTAGTTCATAGACACAGAAAACAAAATGGGGATTGGGAGAGAGGAAATGGAAAGTAATTGTTTAATAGGTACAAAGTTTTTCTTTGGGATGATGAAAAAGTTCTGGAAACAGTGGTGATGGTAATTCAGCACTGTGAATGTACCTAATGCCACTGAATTGTACACTTAAAACGGTAAAAGTGGTAAATGTTATATTTTACTTACTGCAATAAAATAATTAATTTAAAAAATTTTTGCTCTATCCCTTTAAGTGCCAAACCTTGAACATATTTGTTTTATTTTGTTTTGTTTTGTTGAAGATGTTGGGGGTAGGAGTTTATTAATTAATTTATTTACTTTTGCTGTGTTGGGTCTTCGTTTCTGTGCGAGGGCTTTCTCTAGTTGTGGCAAGCGGGGGCCACTCTTCATCGCGGTGCGTGGGCCTCTCACTATCGCGGCCTCTCTTGTTGCAGAGCACAGGCTCCAGACGCGCAGGCTCAGTAGTTGTGGCTCACGGGCCTAGTTGCTCTGTGGCATGTGGGATCCTCCCAGACCAGGGCTCGAACCCATGTCCCCTGCATTAGCAGGCAGATTCTCAACCACTGCGCCACCAGGGAAGCCCCATATTTGTTTTTAATGGAAACTTTCTCCAACATATTGACACACAGCCCTGTTTTCTTAAACAGAGCATACCAGTCATAACCTAAACATCTCCTGAGCTCAGGTCGACATCATCTGCTCGAATGAAGTGCAGCCAGACCTCTAAAGTTACCAGCCCCAAATTGGTTCAGTAAGTTACTAAATGTAGTCACCTACTTGGCTGTCTATTGCTTTTGTCTGTTTTTCCAGTTTTCCTCTGTCTCCTCCCTAGTTTCCTGCTTCCATCAGATAGGCATTTCCTTTCAAATTTGTTGTTTTATTTTTGAAATCTACTGTGAGCGGAGAAAGCAGAGAAGCAAGTGCGTTCCAATTAGGTGCAATGTAAGAGTTACCAGTCTCCTTATACAGAGGGGGTCTTCCATGCCGCTCTGTACGCTCATATACTTAACAGCCCTCTCCTGGGTGTTTCACAAACATTTCAGACTCAACACCATCAAAACCAAAATAATGACTTTCCCCCTTCAAGCTTACTTCTGCAGTGCTCCCCAGCTCCGTCGTCTTTGTGGTCGGTCATCACAACGCCACAAAAGTGAACACTGGTCCCTCACAGTTGTCCGAGGTCCAGTTGATTATCTTGATCTCTTCCCATTTACGAAACTCCAGGCCAGGCCCTCAAAACTGCTACAATAGCTCATCGGGTTGTCCAGCCTTTAATCTTGCCTCCTGTACCTCATAGCTACAAACTACATGCCTTCCTTCTTACTGGGACTAGACTTTTCTTTCAAAAACATACAGTCGCGGGCTTCCCTGGGGGCGCAGTGGTTGAGAGTCCGCCTACCGATGCAGGGGACACGGGTTCGTGCCCCGGTCCGGGAAGATCCCACATGCCATGGAGCGGCTGGGCCCGTGAGCCATGGCCGCTGAGCCTGCGCGTCCGGAGCCTGTGCTCCGCAATGGGAGAGGCCAGCGTACCGCAAAAAAAAAAAAAAAAAAACCAATAACATACAGTCGGCACTCTGTAGCCACAGGTTCGATGTCCGCAGATTCAACCAACCTGGGACTGTAAACCTAGTACATCCGCGGTTGGTTGAATCTGCGGATTGGAACCGTGAATACGAACTGAGGATATGGAAGGAAGGCCGACGGCAGGACTTGAGCCTCCGCGGATCTGAGTATCTGCCGCCGGTCCTGGTACCCCCCCCACCCCCATACCGAGGGAAGAGTGTATCCATAATGTCGTCTGAAGCCTACGAAGCATTGATGACTCCTCACTGCAATAGAATCCATCCAAATGTACCTCACAATCTGGTCCCAACCTATTTTTCCAGCTTACCTCATCTCCAACTCTCTGTCCCCCAAACCCTTACATGATATTCAGTAGTCATTTACCATGACTCCAAGACTCCCTGTACAGGCATACTTTCGAGTTCTCACGAATATGTTTCACTCTTTGTAGCATGTCTTTATGAAATTGCACACTCCTCAATCCAAATTCAAATACCACCTTGGTTGATCCCACGCTAACCTCTACCCCAAACTCCTTCTCTACCCTAAAGTAATCACTCCCTCCTCAGGACATCTGACGTGTTTGTTGGTACCTTGGATGACCCCTGCATTAAGAGCTGCCTGTTTGCTCAGAAGGAGGGCGTGGTCAGAATGAACAATTAGAGTGTCGTATGCAGCGCATTGAATTGTGCTTAACTGCCCGTCTCTCCTGCTACAAGACAATGTCCTATTTAGTTTCCTTCCCCAGTGTCCAGCACAGGGCCTCAAATAAAAAGACACTCAGTAACTGGTAGCTAAATAGAAATGAATTGTTGAGAATGCATTACAGAGTAATCATCTGAATTTGGACTTACCAGAAAAAAAGGAGAGAAGAGGAAATTGTGTTGGAGTCAGTGATAAACTGAATCTAATTCATACTTATGAACATGGAGATCCTGTCAGCACTGAGAGGCCAATTGATGAATTGGGGAGATATTCTGAGGCAGAAATAAAACCCATGCTCCTTGCCTATGATGGGCATGCCCCCTCCCATACATACCAACCCCCTTGGTACTTGTCCTGAGTAGGAAAACACGTGGTGTCAGTAAACTTGAAAAATCCCTATCCATGAATTTTCCTACTTTTATGTCTTCATCAGGTGCTGGAGAATTGCAAATATTTAACAAAGCAAAATATGCTGTGCATATCTCTGTTGGAGCCCTCATCACTTTGAATTATGGTTATGATTGGTTAAAATTTCTTTCTCCCCAGCCTGACTCAGCTCCTTAAGAGGAGGAGCATTGTGGGCTTCCCTGGTGGTGCAGTGGTTAAGAATCCACCTGCCAATGCAGGGGACAAGGGTTCAAGCCCTGGTCTGGGAAGATCCCACATGCCATGGAGCAACTAAGCCTGTGCGCCAAAACTACTAAGCCTGCGCGCTAGAGCCCGTGAGCCACAGCTACTGAGCCCACGTGCCACAACTACTGAAGCCCGCGCACCTAGAGCCCCTGCTCTGCAACAAGAGAAGCCACCGCAACGAAGAGTAGCCCCTGCTTGCTGCAACAAGAGAAAGCCCGTGCACAGCAACAAAGACCCAACGCAGCCATAAATAAATAAATAAATAGTTATTTTTAAAAAAAAGAAATCCAAATGGTTGAAAAGTATACAGATGAAAAGTTATACCCAGTTCCCCCCCTTGGTGTAGCCATGAACACTACTTTCTTGGGTATCCTTCTAGAGATAGTTTTAGCTTATAAAAGCAAATCCATATTTTTTTTTTCTTTTTCTTCAAGCAAATGGAAGCATATTATAGATCAGCTTCTCTTCACCTTGGCTATACAGTGGAATTATTCGGGTGAACCTTCCAGAACACGTAAATCAGACTCTGGGGTGGAGGGGGAGACCCAGCCATCAGCACTTAAAACATTCCTCAGGTGATTCCATTGTGCATCCAGAGTCAAGAAGCATTGCATATGCTTTGCTCTGAAGCCTGATTTTTTTTTTTTTACCTAACAATATGTCTTCAAAGGTCCTTCCATACCAATGTATGAAAATGCCCTTTTTAAAAAACAGCTGCATAGGAGCTTCCCTGGTGGCGCAGTGGTTGGGAGTCCGCCTGCCCATACAGGGGACACGGGTTCGTGCCCCGGTCCGGGAAGATCCCACATGCCGTGGAGCGGCTGGGCCCGTGAGCCATGGCCGCTGAGCCTGCGCGTCCGGGGCCTGTGCTCCGCAATGGGAGAGGCCAGCGTACCGCAAAAAAAAAAACAGCTGCATAATTTTCCACCGGATAGATGGAACATGAAGGCCATATTTGAGCCTCAGGTAGGTTCCAATATTTTGTTCTTAAAACAGTGCTACCCAGAAATGCTGCCATGTTAAATACAAAAAAAAAAAAAATAGTGCTGCAACAAATGACCTTTTATACCTGTCAGTTTGCACATATGCACACACATAAACTATATATTATATATAGACATATGTAGTATAAAGTCCTACAAGTGACATTTCTGAATCAAAGAACAAGAATCTTTGTGATTTTGCTAAATATTTCATGCTGAATACTTGATAGGTGTTACCACACTGCCCTGTGAGGATTAATTTTTAATTCCGGTTCACAAAGAGTGTTTAAAGTGGAAAAGTGTGATTGCATTTTAAAGACATATATGCCAGGACATAATTACCGTGCTTGGGCTTACATTTCCAAAAGTGACTAGGAACTGGAGAAGAGCTCCTTTGTCACAGTTAGGGTAACCAGGATCTTTTCTGATAGGGATGGTTGGCCGCTCCGTCTCTCGTTCTTTCTTGGCATTAAAGAGTTCTGTTCTCAGAAAGGAAACAATATGTGTTCTTTGATGTGGTTCAGAAAAAAAGAGACCAATGCCACATTTTAAAACGCTTTGTAGAAGAGCATCCAGAAGCGGTTCTTTAGAAGAAAGAGCCCGCAGACAGAGCTACAGCTCAAATGAGAGGAGTCTTTCGAGCACTTGGAGAATTTCTGACTCAGGAGGAATTCTGTCATATAAGAAAACACAAAAGCGAATAATGGAAAATGCAGACACAATTGTTCTCACCCTGATGGGACTAACTTTCCAACCGAAGGGAATCTTTACTTTGAGGCTATGCCAGAAGCTGCAGGCAGTAAATCAAGCACTGAATTAGAAACAGTCTCTTCTCGGACAAAGGTGTGCATTCCAAGAGCAAGAAACAGACACCATTCTGGAAGTTTCCACATTTTTATACGATTGAAGTTCCTGCTCTGTAATGTTCATCTCTTCTGCTTCCTTCTTTACTCCTCCTTTCTCCTCCTCCCCCTCTGAGAGAGAAAGACAGACAGACAAACACAGAGAGAGTCAGAGACAAAGACAGAGACATGGAGATACAGAGGGAAACAGAGACAGATTTTCTTTTTTTTTTAAATAAATTTATTTATCTAATTTATTTATTTTGGGCTGTGCTGGGTCTTCGTTGCTGCGTGTGGGCTTTCTCTAGTTGCGCGGGCAGGGGCTACTCTTCCTTGTGGTGCGCGGGCTTCTCATTGCGGTGTCTTCTCTTTTTGCAGAGCAGGGGCTCTAGGCGCACGGGTTTCAGTAGTTGTGACACGTGGGCCAGTAGTTGTGGCTCACGGGCTCTAGTGCACAGGCTCAGTAGTTGTGGTGCATGGGCTTTGTTGTTCCACGGCATGTGGGATCTTCCCGGACCAGGGCTCGAACCCATGTCCCCTGCATTGGCAGGCGGATTCTTAACCACTGTGCCACCAGGGAAGTCCTGGAGACAGATTTTCTTTCTGTTATGACGTGTTTTAAAAGTAGCTCTCAGGACCTGCTGAGAGAAATGGACCACAATAAAAGAGGTCATTTTCCTGTCAAATGAGTTTTATGGTATTCCTGTATTTCTCGAAGAAATTCAAGCATCAGCCTTTGAATAGTTTATCAGTTGAGGTTCTCTGATGGAAAGCAATAGAAATTGGCCCAGGAACTCATAAGGCAAAAAGGAGGGGGTTATTTGAATGATGCTGGGCAGCTCACAGCAGTGAAAGCAGGAACCAGGACAGATCTGGAAGCATAGTGGCAGAGGCTCATAATGAGCTTCTGTTGAAGATCTTATCGTCAGATAGTTTTTTCAAATTCCCAGGCAAAATAACCTGATTGGTTTGGCTTCATCACCTGTCCCCCTCCTGTGGTCAGGCACAGCTGGGTCTGATCCCAGAAAAGGGTGTGGGTAGTTAGGAAATATGCCAGAAGGACTTCAGTATCTCCCACCAAAAACCCAGTAATTGATGCCCATGAATATTTGATCTGGGGTAAACAGAAAGGCTACATTGAGATGCTATCACAGTTTATGACTTCGCTCTTCATGAAAATAGGTAGAAGGCTGATTAGACTTAGGACTGGACAAAAGGTTTTCCAAAAAGCCCCTCATGAGACTGAGGGGGTATTGGACATGTTTCAGTCTCCTGGACAATGCCTATCATTTTTTAAAAAGTGGGTGGTTAAAAAGCTGTGTGCCCTATCAGTGCGCCAATATTCACAGCAACAGTATTCACAATTGCTAAAAAGCTGGAAGCAACTCAAAGCATCCATGGATGGATGAATGGATAAACACAGTGTGCTATATGCATACAATAAAAAAGCCTTTAAAAGGAAGGAAATTCTGACACATGCCAGAACCTGGATGAACCTTGAGGAAATTATACTAAATGAAATAAGTCAGTCACAAAAGGACAAATGTTGTACAATTCCACTTACATGAAGTACCTAAAGTAGTCATTCATAGAGACAGAAAGTAGAATGATGGTTGCCAGGCTCTAGGAGGAGGGGGAATGGGGAGTTGTTTAATGGGTACAGAGTTTCAGTTTTGCAAGGTGCGAAGAGTTTTGGAGATAGAGGGCGGTGATAGTTATACAATGGTGTGAATGTACTTACTGTCACTGACTGTGTACAGCTTCAAAATGGTTAAAATAGTCAATGTTATGTTATGTATAGCTTACTACAATTTGAAGAAAGAAAAAAGCAGTGTCTGAGAGTAGAGATGTCAACAGCACAAGTAACAAGGGTAAAAAAGGAGGTGATATTATAGACTATTTCTAAACATGCTCCCTTTTCCATGGCTTTCTGCGATGGATTAGTTTGGCTGGTTCCAACTGTTGCACTTAATCATTCTTTAATTTACAGAATAAAGAAATTCATGAGTTCTAAAGACAAATTTCAATGCCAGCAAATAACTTCTTTTTTACATATGTTGCAAATCTAGCTGGTAAGCCGAACCCCCTGCATTGTCAAGGGCTTTAGTTACTGGATTGCTCTGCAGAGCCCAGGGAAAAAAATTAAAACTTTATGACCAAGAGCACTATATCATTTCCTTTCTAAACTAACCCCATGAAAGGCCACCCAGGCAGGCTTGTGCAGACAAAACAAGACAACTGTACACTGAAGCAACCATATTTCTGCCTCCTTCACACTGAAAAAGCAAAACAAAAAGAAAAGCCAAACAAAAATGAATACAATTTAAACCTGTAACAACGGCTGGTTTCCATCTTCATAATTTACAGTGGGTGAAGTACTGAGTTATCAATAGCCTTTCATGTGGTTAGCTTCAAATTTTTATTTTCTTACCCTCTCCAGACTGTGGCTTTCTGGTTTGTTCAGTTGACTCCCCACTTATTTGGCCCTTCTTCTGTGCAGAGGCCCTCCCTCTGTTCTATAACTATCCACATCTATCAAGGTCTTTTCTTGAAAGTCTTCCTATAAAAAGCATTTTCTAGAAAGTCTTCCTGAACCTCTTCAGATCTCTTTCTCTAGTGAACTGTGATGACACTGTTACTTTTTTTTCTATGGTGCCTAGAACTTCGGGCTATCAAAGAATAATTTTCAAAGAGTTAAAAACCTGACTCTCAGACAAATATAGAATGAATGCTTGTCAATTATTTATGTAACAAATGAGGGTGCCAGGAGGATGGTAAAGCTGATTCAAAAGAATTAAATGAACGGAGGTCTGTGTAGTGATAGGAAAGGCATCCTAAAATAAGTTTAATAAGTTTTATAAATTGCAGACAAAACTGGTTACTGTCGTATAAGTCCATAAAACTATAACCTTTGGAGTTATCTTCACTAGTCTTGGAAATCTACAAGGTAACATGTAAATTCAGGGAATCTGGGTCTTAGTCATGAGTAAATAGAAAGAAAAACAAAAGTACATCTCCTAGGGAATTAAACAAACTTTGGGTGGGCCTTGGGCTAGTCAATGCTCCCATATGATTTTGAAAGGACATGCAGTCATCCTTTTACCTTACTTCAAAGTTTTTGGATAATTTTTCTTGACTGGGTCAATCACCTCATTTTTTGAAGAAACATGAGTCTGGCGAGATTAGCTAACTTGTCCAAGATCACACAAGTAGTGAGAAATCGAGCTGGGGCTTGAAACTAAGCCTACTTGCCCAAGCACAGTATCCAGGGGATACAAATGCTTATTATGTGTCAAAAAAAGTCCCATGACCTATCTAGACTACCTCTGGATACCACTGGTGATATACAAAGAACAACTAAGAATCATACAACCCCTGATCTTAGGTGCAATTTAGCAAAGGTGTTCTATGATTCTGTTTTATTTCATCAGATTGCAACTTCTTTGAGAGAGGGTATTTACTCAATAAGTATTTTTGTTTGTTTTGTTTGTTTTGGCTGTGCCATGAGGCTTGCAGGATCTTAGTTCCCCCACCAGGAATTGAACCCAGGCCATGGCAGTGAAAGTGCCGAGTCCTAACCACTGGACTGCCAGGGAATTCCCAATTAGCATTTGTCGAGTTCCATCTGTGGCAGATTATATTTTCCAAAGACCTACATATTTATCCTATGTCACATGCTCTTTCTACAATGGACAGACAACCCTTCCACTGAGAGGAAACAGGTTCCCCCATCTGTTGTATCTGGTGGTAACTGCCCTATCAATGGAGCACAGCAGAAGTGTTGCTATGTGACTTTGGAGCCCAGGTAGTAGAAAGTTACAGCATCCACCATGGCGCTCTCGCTCTCTCTCTCTCTCTCTCTCTCTCTCTCTCTCTCACACACACACACACACACACACACATACACCCACACATACAATGCTTGCCCTTAGAACCCAACCACCATTTTGTGAGGAAGCCCAGGCTACGTGGAGAGACCATGTGTGGATGTTCTGACCAACAACCCTCGCCCCCCAGCCAAGCATCATGGTGAACTCCCAGACATGGGAGCAAACAAGCCAAAAGATGATATAAGCCCGCAGACTTTCAAGTCTTCCAGCTGAGACCCAGACATTGTGGAACAGAGATTATCCCTGCTGTGCCCTGTGTGAGTTCCTAACCCACAGAAACCAAGAGAGATAATAAATGACTTTGGTTTTGTTTTAAGCTACTACATTTTGAGTCATTTCTTACGCAGCAAAAGATGATTAACTTATGTGTCCTCAGCACTGTGGCATTAATAGTGTCAACTTTTCATTGGTGGCTCAAATGTAAACGTCATGTAGTTCTCCCTGACTTTGCTGAGTCACAGATTTGATTGAACCTTGCTGAGTGAGGGTGGGTGTGTGCGTCTGTGGCTGGTAAAGGAGCCTCCCAGCCTCTAGGGCTCAGTCAGTATTGGTAGCTCCCACTTGTAATTGGATGTGCCATCTCTCATGTACAGAGATTAAACGCTCATAGCCCTGAAAAAGAAAAAAAAAAAAAAAAGCCAAGTGCTTGTCCTGGAAGTGAAGAGAAACTGGGGATGTTTAAGAAAGTAATGATTCTTAGTGAAAAATAAAAGGTAGGGGGGAATTTGGGTTAAGCAATAAAGTAAAATTCAGTGAAGGATCAGATTACACGTGGCATGGCCTCGTCCACCATGTTGTTAAATGGCACACCATCCAATGCATAATTACATTTTATGGGGAAATGTTTTGCTGGAGTGGAGGTATGCACATTTGTAGCTTTATGCAAGTCTCTGGATGTATTCTCGTAAATTCTCAGTGGTTAGTTATGATTCTTTATATTTGCCAGCTCCTAGCTTAGAAGTTCCCATCCCGTGAGGTATGAGATTTCCCAAGTCCTCTGCCAAAGAACCTCAGCTCAGGAGAAATATAAACTAAACAGACCTCTGATTAAACCCGTCATTAGCGTAGGCTGACTCAGCGCTTTTCACTTCATGGACACAGAAGCTGATGAAGTAGTTTTCCCAGAATAGGCTTAATTTAGATACAGTGATCTTTCAGGAATATTCTTTGTTTAAGAGAGTGAGCACACTAAATTACTACAAAGAGCTGTGTTTTAAAGATTCCTTGATTTATATGATTTTACTCCTATCAGCCGGAGGCTGTATTTTAAAATAACAGCAAAAACAAACAAACAAACAAAAACCCCCACAAAAACAAACAAACAAACAAAACACAAAAAACACAACAGAAAAAAGGCAGGCAGGGACTTCCCTGGTGGCACAGTGGTTAAAGTCTCTGCACGCCCAATGCAGGGGGCCTGGATTCAGCCCCTGGTCAGGGAACTAGATCCCACATGCATGCCTCAGCTAAGAGTAGAGTTCGCATGCCACAACTAAGGAGCCCGCATGCCACTACTAAGACCCAGCTCAACCAAATAAATAAATAAAATAAATAAATATCTTTTTTTAAAAAAGGCAGGCAGCACAACATACCCACGAAGAAGTTAGAGTCTTGTTTCTGCCTTTACTGGCACCATAATTTCTCGGTTTCCTCATCTATAAAATGGGGATATAATAACATGCCTCATAGGGTTGTTCTGGGGGTTAAACAGGATAACGAATGGAAAGACTTTAGCACAGTGCCTGTCACACAGCGAGAAAATAAGAGCTTTTCCCATGACCCTTCTCCTATGTCCTGCCTGCATTTTACTCATCCACGTGTTTATTGTCTGTCCCCCACTAGAATGTGAACTCCAGGCCAGCAGGAACCTGCTTGGTCACTTAGATATTTCGGGGGCCTAAAATAGTGGCTACCACAGAGTCCGTGCTGAAACAACTTATTTTTTCATGTACTTCTAGATTATAGTGTAAACAAACTGTTGCTAATAATAATGTCAACAATAACAACTGTGTACTTTAACAAAAAGCCCATTAGGCAGAGGTGGCTCTAAGGCCAGGGCAGCCTATGTCAGCAAACCAAAAGCTAAGCCTGTAAATGCCTCAAGGTTACGAAACTGAAATCTAAGGACGACAAACTAAAGTTACAAACAGCCAACTTGGCTTTAAGCTGTAGCCAATCAATCATTTCCTTGCTTTGCTTCCACCTTTTCTCTATAAAAGTCTCCCCAAGCTCCTGTCCGTAGAGTCCTCCTAACCACTTCCAACTTGGCATTGCCCTATTTGAAGCAATTTTTGCTCAAATAAACTCTTAACATTTTTAATATGCCTCAGTTTCTCTTTGAACACAGCTAAGGAACATTGGCCACTTACTATCAACCAGATACTGAGCTAAGACTTCATACACATGATCTCACTTGATTCTGACTACAGCTCTGTGTAGATATTAGTCTACTCATTCTGTACATAAAGTGATTGAGCTTTAGAGACCGTGTTTCAAATTCTCCGAGTCACATGGCTACAAGCAGAACTAAACGTGGGCCTGACTCCAGCAGCTGCTCCCTTAAAGTCATATGATGTTGTCTCCTGACTGGGAGAAATCTTGCAAATCACTGTTGCAGACAGAGCAGCCCCTAATCTTTGTTGCTTGATGGCGAAGCACTATTGCTGGTGATGGAAATTCTATCTGTTCTAGCTCTGTGTTAATCATGTTTTTAATTTTTTTTTGTATCTTATGATGTTTTGACATCTTGGAGGGGCCTTAGAGATTCAGGGAGAGACTGCCCTTACCAGGGCAAGCTAAGTCCTAAAGATAGTAACAACCTACTTAGGAGAGCACTTTTCATGTGCAAACCGAACAATCTCAAGTCCATAACCCCAGTGACCTCTTTATCTAACTCTCATACATCAAGTCAATATATCCCCTAAGTCATCCCAGGGCCAGGTACCAGGCAACTAAAAACCTCCTTTATAGCCCAAAGCCCCCTGGAATTATTCAGAGTAGCCATTCCAAAGCTGTATACTCTGCCCTGCCATGCCTTTTCCACAGAAAACACCATGAAGACACTGGCCTCAGCTTTCTGCTTCTTCTGACCAAAATCTGGTGCTTCCCCTGTGGCCTTACATGGCATGGCATGCCCTCTTCTCTTAGGAAATGTAAGTAATAAAAATCTTCTTTCAATGGCATTGGCCTCTCCCTGTGATCAATCAGTTACCTCCATAAATTAAAATTCTGCAGGCACAAATTTTAGTTTTTATTTTATTTATTTTAAAAAAAATTAACATCTTTATTGGAGTATAATTGCTTTACAATGGTGTGTTAGTTTCTGCTTTATAACAAAGTGAATCAGCTATATGTATACATATATCCCCATATTCCCTCCCTCTTGCATCTCCTTCCCACCCTCCCTATCCCACCCCTCTAGGTGGTCACAAACCACTGAGCTGATCTCCCTGTACTATGCAGCTGCTTCCCACTAGCTAGCTATTTTACATTTGCTAGTGTATATATGTCCATGGCACTCTCTTACTTTGTCACAGCTTACCCTTCCCCCTCCCTGTATCCTCAAGTCCATTCTCTACGTCTGCGTCTTTATTCCTGTCCTGCCCCTAGGTTCTTCAGAACCTTTTTTTTTTTTTTTAGATTCCATATATATGTGTTAGCATACGGTATTTGTCTTTCTCTTTCTGACTTACTTCACTCTGTATGACAGACTCTAGGTCCATCCACCTCATTACAAATAACTCAGTTTCGTTTCTTTTTTATGGCGAGTAATATTCCATTGTATGTATGTGCCACATCTTCTTTATCCATTCATCTGTGGATGGACACTTAGGTTGCTTCCATGACCTGGCTATTGTAAATAGTGCTGCAGTGAACATTGGGGTGATGTGTCTTTTTGAATTATGGTTTTCTCAGGGTATATGCCCAGTAGTGGGATTGCTGGGTCATATGGTGGTTCTATTTTTCGTTTTTTAAGGAACCTCCATACTGTTCTCCATAGTGGCTGTATCAATTTACATTCCCACCAACAGTGCAAGAGGGTTCTCTTTTCTCCACACCCTCTCCAGCATTTGTTGTTTGTAGATTTTCTGATGATGCCCATTCTGACTGGTGTGAGGTGATACCTCGTTGTGGTTTTGATTTGCATTTCTCTAGTGATTAGTGATGTTGAGCATCTTTTCATGTGTTTGTTGGCAATCTGCATATCTTTTTTGGAGAAACAGGCACAAATTTTAAAACACTAGCACCCTGACTTGATTCAGGGAGGAATTGATTTAGGAGGCTTCCTGCAGAACTGAATCAATGCCTTCCAAAACTCTTTTTTTTTTTATGGTGTCATAGTACTATTTTCATAGTTTATCTGTTTCAGCTCACCTCAGAGCCTGTGGATTCTGAAGCAAGGTATTAAAATCAGTGTTTTAATACAAAACTACACCCACCAAAGTGTTACCTACTACATGTCTTGGCTTATTTAACAGCTTCTTTTTGATTGATTTATGTAACTGCTGAAGTCCAGAGAATTGGAGGAGCACATTATAAGACAGAGACTCCTAGTTTTCTGTGATATCTGCTTTTCTCATCTTTCCTAGTAATAAAAATTTTATCAAAGGACATGACCACCCACAAAAAAAAAAAAAGTAAAGATTACATTTGCTGGGCTTCCCTGGTGGCGCAGTGGTTGAGAGTCTGCCTGCCGATGCAGGGAACGTGGGTTCGTGCCCCAGTCCGGGAAGATCCCACATGCCACGGAGTGGCTGGGCCCGTGAGCCATGGCTGCTGAGCCTGCGCGTCTGGAGCCTGTGCTCCGCAACGGGAGAGGCCACAACAGTGAGAGGCCTGTGTACCGCAAAAAAAAAAAAAAAAAAAAAAAAAAAGATTACATTTGCTGACCTCCCTTGCTGCCCAGTGTGGCCATGTGACGAAGTTCTGGCCAATGGGATGGACGGATGCAGAGGTTGTGTTGACTCACAATCCTTTTCTTCTTTCTTCTTTATCATCCCTTCTTGCATCCTGGTGTTTGGAATGCTAGTGCCACCGTGTTGGACATAACGGTTGGTCCCTGAAGACTTCTTGGAGCAGATTGCTTACTTCTTCAATTGGTGTATCTTGTTAAGCAACTGTTATTGGGGTTTTCTGTCACTCACTGCTAGGCCAAATCATTACTAATTCAGTGGCAAAGGCTCTAAGTGAAGCGCTCAAGGAGGTGGAGTTTAGTGCCAAAATTGATAACTATATAGCTGAGCTGAGATTGCATCCTATGAACAAGAAATAGAGTAAAAATAATGGCTTGCTTCTTTTAGTGCTTTATAATTGAAACCATTTTCAAATGTATTTTCTTATTTGTTTATTTATTTATTTTGGCTGTGCCAAAATAAATTTTGTTTCTTTTTTTAGTTTCAGCATGCAGACTCTTATTTGCGGCATGCATATGGGATCTAGTTCCCCAACCAGGAATCAAACCTTGTCCCCCTGCATTGGAAGCGCTGAGTCTTACCCACTGGACCACCAGAGAAGTCCGCTGTATTTTCTTTTTTGATCCTCATAATAAACTCCTGGGCCAGTGAAATAAAAGGACTTTGGTGGTGAACTCTAAGCAGAAAGCCATCCTCTCCTGGCCCTGAGGTCACAGCTTTTTTGTCATATCTCACCATCTGGTCTTACTCACCCGATCCAATTAATGGCATGGTAGAGGGCTGAGACATTACTTTTTAGTTTCCTATAGATTTCTCAAGTTGATTTCAATTCTCTTTGCAATAATGATAAGATCAAAGTTCAGAGGGTCTGAATTGTGTCCCCCATAAATTCATATGTTGAAGCCCTAACTCTCAATGTGACTGTATTTAGAGACAGGAACTTCAAAGAGATAACTAAGGCTAAATAAGGTCATATGGGTGGGACACAACCATTATGACTGGTGTCCTTACAAGAAGAGTAGGAGATACCAGGAATGCATGCACACAGACGACAGGCCATGTGAAGGCACAGAGAGAAGGTGACCACCTGCAAGCTAAGGAGAGAGGCCTCAGGAGAAACCAAACCTGCCAACACCTTGATCTTAGACTTCCAGCCTCCAGAACTGAGAGAAAATTCATTTCTGTTGTTTAAGCCACCCAGTCAGTGGTATTTTGGCAACCTTAGCAAACAGGGACTAAATAATTCTCTCAGTGTCAGAGAGAAGATGGAGGCCCAAGCATGTCAACTTCCAGTTCAGGATCTTTCCAGCAGTCCAGTCCACATCCTCACAGTGTCCACAATTCCCAGCTCCTAGTTTACCCCTGAGAAGACAGACCTTCCATCAGCCCAAGTTCATATCCTATCATTTAGATGTTTGGAGGCTGATAGCACTGCTCTGAGTAGACATGGACCCAAGTTAACGCTCTGTTATTACTGTTTTAATTAAAGTTTTTTAAAATTTAAGTTTGGCTGCATTGGGTCTTTGTTGCTGCGTGCAGGCTTTCTCTAGTTGTGGAGAGCAGGGGCTACTCTTCGTTGCGGTGCGCGGGCTTCTCATTGCAGTGGCTTCTCTTGTTACAGAGCACAGGCTCTGTAGTTGTGGCGCGTGGGCTTAGTTGCTCCGTGGCATGTGGGATCTTCCCGGACCAGGGCTCGAACCCGTGTCCCCTGCATTGGCAGGAGGATTCTTAACCACTGCACCGTCAGGGAAGCCCAAATTCTTTGTTATTGACTATTATTCATCAGGGAAAAAAAGGTTTTTACATAAATGGTTGTATTCAGGATGTTACTGAAAGTCAGAAAAATGTCAAACTGAATGGAAAGCAAAAAAAAGCATGAGGGAAACCACAGTCAGACATCACTTTATACCCACTAGGATAACTATAATTTTTTTTAATGGAAAATAAATAAGTGTTGGTGAGGATATGAAGAAATTGTAGCCCTCACACTTTTCTGGTGGGAATATAAAATAGTGTAGCCATTGTGGAAAACACTGTGGCATCTCCTTAAAAAGTTAAACATAGAATTATCATATGACTCAGCAATTCCACTCCTCATAAATACCCAAAAGAATTGAAAAAAGGGACTCAAACAAATACTGGCGCATGAATGTTCACAGAGGCATTATTCACAGTAGCCAAAAGGAAGGTCCAAATGCCCCAAATGTCCATCCACTGTTGACTGGATAAACAAATCGTGGTATATCCATACAACGGAATATAATTTGCCCATAAAAAGGAATGAAGTACTGATACATGTTACAGTATGGATGAAACTTGAAAAGGTATACTAAGTGAAAGAAGCCAGACGTGAAAGGGTATGTATTACGTGATTCCATTTATGTTTAGTGTCCAGAATATGTTAGTCCACAGAGACAGAAAGCAGAATGGTGGTTGCCAGGGACCAGAGGGAGTGGGAGACGGGGAGCAACTGCTTAATGGGTACAGGGTATTCCTCTGGCGTGATAAAAATATCTTGGAACTTGATAAACCTGGTGGTTGCACAACATCGCAAATGCACTAAATGCCACTGAATTGTATGCTTTAAAACGGTTAACTTTGGGCTTCCCTGGTGGCGCAGTGGTTGAGAGTCCGCCTGCCGATGTAGGGGACACGGGTTCGTGCCCCGGTCCGGGAGGATCCCACATGCCGCGGAGCGGCTAGGCCCGTGAGCCGTGGGCGCTGAGCCTGCGCGTCCGGAGCCTGTGCTCCGCAACGGGAGAGGCCACAACAGTGAGAGGCCCGTGTACTGCCAAAAAAAAAAAAAAAAAAGATTAATTTTATGTCATGTACATTTGACCTCAATTTTTTTAAATCCAAAAAAAAAAAAAAAAAAAAAAGCCTGGGGAAGAAGAGAGGATTTACTATGAAGGTGTTGAAGCTTAAGCTTCAGTGCCTTTGATTGTCTGGACCCTTCCGGAACCTGAGAGGGACCCTAGTGACATGTTCCCATAGCTCTATCTATTCTTTTCCTAGAGGAGGTCTGCAAATGGTTTAAGCTCCAGGCCCCACAAGACCTGGCTCTGCCCCAGGGGAGGACCTCATGGATGTGAGCCCTGGAAACAGCTGGAGGAGACAAGTCAGTTTCACCCACTGCCCCCTCAGATCTCTTTGGAGTCTCAGGGAGGAGGGGAACTCAATTCTGAGCAAAGACTTACTTACCCTTGTGGCCATAAGGCTCTAAAAATAAACTCAAGTACTGAAGAAACGTTTTTCCATGGGAAGCATCAGTTGAGCTCGGCAGGAAGCCTCCTAGTTCCATTTTATTCCTGGATCTCTGAATCAAGCTGTCATTGGCGTAGGCAGCTCTCTAGGGTAGGGTGCCCAACTGTCCCCATTTGCCTGGGACTGAGGGGTTACCCAGGATGTGGAATTTTCAGTGCTAAATCAGGGAACATCCCAGGTAAACCATCACCAAACCATGTGATGTTCATCTTTATTAAGGGGAGAGAATTCTGAACGCCTTTAGAGTAGAGAGGATTGTAGCCACTGTTCATTCCCTCTGGTGGATTTGAATCCCTCCAGGATTTTCAATTAGTTTTGAAGGACCAGTGCTTAGCAGAGCGTCTGGCCCCTTAAAAAACCCTCAATAAATCTCCACTGGCACTGCGCTCAGGGGCTGGCTTTGATGTCTCTGTAGCACCCCTCTCTCTGGCCCAGCATGGGTGAGGACCCTGTAAAGAGAGCCCTTCCTGGCATGAACCAGTCAACAGTGGTGGATGGCTCCCCAGGAAAAAGACGTCCCCAATAGCAATTCCTGCTAGCAAGAGACAGAGAGAGAAAGGAGTTCAGGGACAGTACATTAAATAAAGATATTAACTTTGCACTTAAACTGTGTGCTAATGAAGCCTGCAGGCTGGACTCCAGTTTCTTCAGTTTAGAGGACCCTTGTTCTGAGCACTTAAATGGGGGTGGGGTGTCTATGGGCTATTCATGTAAACTGGTTCAGAGCTGAATGTCTACATATTGGGAGAAGCAGAGGCCTCAGCTGTGGGCACCAGAGCTCTGGGTCCCATTTCCCAGCTAATCACTGCCCCACCCCGACTAACCACCCCCGCCTCCACCACAGACTGAAAGGGACTCTCTCCCCTTAGCAGTTATTGGAGAAATCCAGGCAGACCAGGCATCCAAGGTACCTTGAGAAGCAGTCCCCATTAGAACCACAAGGGGAAGGGGAGAGAGTCCCCAACAAAATGAGGCACTACAATCTTCCTCCAGGCTTATTCCCCACCCCCCTGATCCTTATAGAGACCCTACACCTCAGCCTCACTAACCATAGTAAGCCTTGTTTTTTCCAAGAGTCTAAACACAGAAGCATCCAAACAATAGACTTGTTCTTCAAAGTCAATTAAAATGATCATTGTCTTAACCTGGGTTGCTGTAACAAACACTGTAGAACCGGTGGCTTAAACAGCCACAGATCTGGAGCCTAGAAGCCCAGGATCAAGGTGCCAGCAGACTCGGTGCCTGGTGAGAGCCCTCTACCTGGCTTGAAGACAGCTGCCTTCTCCTTGTGTCCTCACGTGGCAGAGAGAGGGTGATAATCTCTCTGGGGTCTCTTCTTCTAAGGGCACTAATCTCATTCGGGAGGGTTCCACTCGCGTGACCTAATCACCTCCCAAAGGCCCCACCCCCAAACACTATCACACTGGGAGTTAGGCTTCAACATATGAATTTTGGAGGGACACAAACATTCAGTCTGTAGTAATCATTGAGGAAAAAAGCAAACCAGACATTGTGAAAATTTGCTACCATGCATCCATCATGGGTCTTTCTGGAATGACCTTCTGGGCTGCAATGGCAGGTCAGCAACCTCAGGACAGCCCCATCTGAGCTGGGGTGACTTCCCCACAGTCTCACCAGTAATTTTAGGCCTGGGCAGGCAACTAGTGTTTTATAATGTCAATGTCATTATCCAAACATGTAGACTAAACACAGCTACAAGACCTCTGCAGGCCACCCTATCAAGAGATGGAGCCTTATAACTTGCTTTAACCAATAGAATGCACTGGAAGTAACATTGTGTGACTTCTGAGCCTGGCAGCTCTGGCTCTTGCCCTCTTAGAACCCTGAGTCTCCCCCCCACCGCCCCCAGTGCTGTGAAGAAACCTGAGATGAAAGATCACATGGAGAGAGGGGCCTGGTCCCCCCTCAGCCATTCCAGCCAGGCCAGCCCAGGGGCCATCATAGATGGTCCAGCCCCTGCTGATCCAACAGCTGTGTGAGGGAGCCAGGCACAACCAGCAGAACTGTCCAGGTGACCCACAGAATCAGAAGGAGTAATAAATTGTTATTTTAAGCCACTGAGTTTGGGGGTTGTTTCATACCAGAGAGAACAGAAATGAAATGTCTCTTTTAGAAATCCATTCTAGATCTCACTCATCTGTGGAAACTAAAAAAGTTGAAGTCATAAAAACAAGAGTGGACTGTGGTTTTAGGGGGGATGGTATGAGGGCAGTAGGTGGGGAGAGGTTGGTCAAAGGGGACCAACCTCCAATGATTAGATGAGTGAGTTCTGAGGACCTAATGTACAGCATTGTGACTATGGTTAACAGTATCGTGCTGTATACTCGAAAGCTGCTCAGAAAGTTCCATCTTTTTTTTAAAATATTTTATTTATTTATTTTGGCTGCACCGGGTCTCAGTTGTGGCAAGCAGGATCTTTTAGTTGTGGCATGCGGGCTCTTAGTTGCTCTGCGGCATGTGGGATCTAGTTCCCCGACCAGGGATCGAACCCGGGCACCCTGCATTGGGAGCGTGGAGTCTTACCCAGTGGACCACCAGGGAAGTCCCAGAAAGTTAAATCTTAAATGTTCTCACCACCACTCCACCACAGCAAAACGGTAGTAACTATGTGAGGTGATGGAGCTATTATCTAAACTTTTTGTGGTAATCACTGCGAAGTATACAGGTATCCAATCATCACATTGTACAACCTTCAGCTTACGCAGTAGTATATGTTAATTATACCCCAAAAGAGCTGGAGAAAAAGCTCGTTCTGCTTTTTTTTGACACTGTACATATAAACATACAAATTCCAAATTGGAATATATAAATTCCAAAAATACTTTTGATCTGGAACAAGGCTGAACCGGATATGGTATGTAAATAATCTCCAAATTCCAGCTGCTATAACAGCATTTTTCATATGGTATTGTTACTACTTGTTTTTTCTTAAAATTTTTTTTGAATTATAGAAAATATTAGACATGTACCAAGCTACAAAGAATGTTATATTGAACCCCAAGTAGCCATCATCAGCCTCAACAATTATTAACTCATAGCAATTGTGCTTTGAAAATACCCTCCACCCACTTCCCCCTTCCCCCAGGATTATTTTAAAGCAAAGCCCAGATATCACATCATTCCCTCTGCAAATATTTGAGCATGGAGCTCTTAAAGATAAGGATAATTTTTATAACCACCCGTTTACGTCTCTCTGACCACCACAGCTTATAAGCTTTGTGAGAACCAGACTTTATCCTCTCCCTTGTTGTCTGCCCAGAGCCCTAGCTCCACTAGTGTGTGACCTGGGCAGTTAATTGCATAGGGTCCCAGCACTCAGAGGGTCCCATGCTTGGTTTGATGCTCTACAGTTGCCATCTTGAAATTCTTAATCCCTTCTGAACAAGGTCCTGCATTTTCATCTTGCTTTGGGTCCCACAAATTATATAGCCAGTCCTGGCTATAGCTTAACCAAGCAGCAAACATTCAGTGATGGAGGAAGGGCACGGTGTTAGGCTCTCCAAGCACTATAGCCCACTCATGATCTTGACCCTGGACTGAACCTTCCATGCTCAGTGGAAGATACCGCTTTCCTTCCAACTTGCAAATCCAAAACCTAGATATCATCTTTGCCTCCTCCTTCTCTCTCAACCTCCCATCCCCTCGCTGTGCAAGCTTTTACCAGATCCTAACACTGGCAACTCCAGAATCTCTGTATAGGATGAGAGGGTAAGGGAAAGCTCATTTTGAGCTCTCTTTGCGTGGCAAGTATTAAAGTTGTTTAGGTTTATATTTATTTGGGTGACTTATTGGAAAGTGTCTTAGTTACGGGTTCTCCCAGGTGCTAGTGGTCTCTTTGGAAGGTGATTCCAAGAAGTCCTGTGAGCCAACAGGGAAGCGAGACAGGGAAAGCAATGAAGCACACAGCGCGTGTGAATGAATGGGTCATCCCTCTAGGCAACTGGAGTTTGATTCTGTTGGGTACCCTCTGAGAGATGGTAGCGGACACTCAGAATTGTCCCACTGAAAGGAAAGGAAGCTGGGGTATTTATCCACCAGCTCCAGCAGGTGTTGACTCAAGGTTGCTCCTGGGGGCTCTAATTCCCCAGCATTTCCAACTGTGTGCATGCTGGCCGAGCACACGTCTACTGCCCAGGAAGGCCCTCAGGAAGGAAGACACAGGTGCTTGAGGCAAGAAGCCCTCTGTGTGTAGAGGGAACTCTCTCTCAAACCTGTAGGTGACCTCTGAGGTGCTGAGGGTTATGGGTGAGACATCAACAGCACCTCCCCTAGGAAGATGGATGGAAACGTGGGACAGCTAAATTTTTTCCCTTCCCAAGACCTGTTTGAAGTTGTTACTGGAATCAGCCCATTTCTTTTCGCTGCTCCCATCCTAGACCAAACCTCCATCTCTCTTCTCCTTTGGTTAGGCCCCCATCATCCACATTTCCTTCTTTTTTTTTTTTTTTGCAGCACGCGAGCCTCTCACTGCTGTGGCCTCTCCCGTTGCGGAGCACAGGCTCCGGACGCGCAGGCTCAGCGGCCATGGCTCACGGGCCCAGCTGCTCCGTGGCATGTGGGATCCTCCTGGACTGGGGCACAAACCCGTGTCCCCTGCATTGGCAGGTGGACTCTCAACCACTGCGCCACCAGGGAAGCCCTCTTATTGTGATTTTAATTTGCATTTCCCTGATGACTCATGGTGGTGAGGACTTTTTCATGTGCTTATTCACCATTTGGGTATCTTTTTTTGTCAAGATGGCAGAACCACAAGCTGGGAACAGCCAGAATCCCACAGTCAGTGCTGGGAGAGCCATCTGACCAGCACAGGCTGCAATGAGAGTGAGAAATAAACTTCTATTTTGCTAATCCACTGAAATTCTACTCCATATGTTTCCAGAGTTAAACTGTATATAAATTATACCTCCATAAACCTAATTAAAAAAATAAAAAGAATGGCAGAGGAGGGGTGGATCCTGAGAAGACAGGAACCCAAGGGGATGCTGAGCTGACCTGGACCTCCAAGCATGACTCACATGTGGAGAGGGCTTCTGGGCCCTAACCTTTTGTGTTGGGATTTAATCCTGTGCCGCACATTTATTAACTAAATGGTGATCCTTGCTAGAATAGTTCCACTTGCTAGAATGAATTCAGGCTTGAGATGAGAAATTGAACTAGACAAATGCAGATGGGCTGGAATGACCTAACACTGTCAAAATTCCAAGCTCCCCTCTGTTAAACTGGAAGGCCCAGTCTCAGGCTTCAGAGCCCCTCAGGTCACATTGCCCGGGAGCTGCTGATTCTGGACCTGGCTGCCCCCAGAATTAAGTTGAGACCTCCGGGAAGTCTGCTATGCAGAAGTATCTGAAACCTTCTGAACTGTCTTAAGCTGAACTTTCCTCCACTCCACAAGGCCTGCTAAGCTCTATCTGAAGAGCTTGCAATTTAAAGAAGTGAAGAGGCTGGGAGGAATAAATTAGGAGTATGGGATTAACAGATACACACTACCACATGCAAAATAGATAATCAACAAGGATTTACTGTATAGCACAGGGAACTATATTCAATATCTTGTAATAACCTATAATGGAAAATAATGAAAAAAAAAAGAGAAAAAATATATGGAACTTTGCTGTACACCTGAAACGAACACAATATTGTAAATCAACTATACTTCAATAATAAAAACAATAGTGTAAAGAAGTGAAACAAACACATGGGGTTGAAAATGAAAAATATTTTCTCCAGGGTTAAGTCAGGTCCTGGGGTTAAGACTTGTTAGTGGAGGCCACCTGCTATCCTTTTAAATAGATAAAAGACTTTTCAGTCTGCCACCGTGAAAAACTACATCCATTTCTCCCCCGAGCCCCTCCCATTCTCCCACACCCTGCTCCCCTCGCCCCCAAAACCCTATAATTAAAAAGGCTCTTTTCATTCTGGAATACAATTCAAGCACAATCACTAGGAAAACCCTGCCCTGTTTCTGTGGTTACTGACAACTCCCTTTGTGTAAATCTCATTAAATCAAACTGGGGACTCCCAGTCTTTATGACAAATCCTAGGAAGAGAAAGCTATGTTGAATTTAGAAATGATGTTGCAAATCTCAGGTGTGAGACCTCTTTGGATTAGAAAGTAATATTATTTATCTCCCTGAAACCACTAATAAATCAACCATGAAAAATTGATAATGGTTTTTGTCACCAAGCATCCTTTTTCTACTGTGGTAGTGTTCTTTGTGTTTCCCTTTCCAGAAACAGAAGGCTTTCTTTAACAAGCTATCTTATTTTCATGTCTTTAAGAAGACAAATGAAATTACTGAAAGTATTGCTTTGGAAACTATTTTCAATTCATTTTCATCCTGTACATTTTTTGTATTTAGGAGCAATTTGCTTCTCATTTGAAAAGAAAAATGTTTCTTATTTAAAGCATAAGCAACAGTGGGTGTTCCCTATAGCCTAAGAGGCTTGAAATGTAAAATGGTTCTCATGTAAAGCTAGAGACAACAGAGAGATTTCCCTATAACAGAGTAGCATACAATATAGAATACTTACACATTTAACAACCTCTGGGCCTAGAGGTTGTGTTACCGGCTCTTATCCTTTTTTTTCTTCCCTTTAATTTTGTTATTTCTATTTCCATTCTAGAATTTCCAAAATCCTTAACTATAAAGAGTCCTCTTCTCTTGTGTCTTTTTCCATCAAAGGATATAAATAACGTAGACATTTCCTTACCATCAAATGCACAAATAGACTATACTGGGCCCTATTCTGGGTACTACCCAAAAAGGGCTGTGATGGGACCCACCCTGTGGGCTTATGTACGGATATGCCTTTCTTTGTGTGAATTCTCTTCCCTGCCACTGTGCCAAGTCCTAGTGACCGGAAACAAGCTCCTTGGGGGCTTCATTTAAAGGATTAACTTCCACAGACTCCTCAGTCTTAAAGGGATCTTTCACATGCTCCACCTTGCTTAATTCATGCTGATTTCCTAACTTTGCCCATGTATCTATGCCTGAGAATCTAGAGCTGTTGGGACTTGGTCAGACATACTTTATAGAAAAAGGATAACCTGGTAGAATAATCTTCAGACAGAGATAAATAAAGATAGCTTTAAATCAGAACTAGAAATATCTTTACCTTGAATGAGATAGTGAAGACCTAGGAAGACCTTAGGAGGTTTAGGAGTAGAGAAAAGACTGTCAGACAAAAAGAGGGTGGAGAAGAGGGCAAAAGGGAAGAGGATTACAGAGGCACACCCTCTTGTGAGATGACATCGTGATTAGCACAGAGAAATGAATATTTATGAAGGTGGCGCTGATGATCTTACGAGGGAATCATTTGAATAATCATGAATATGTTTCCATGCATTTGGACCTAATGGGACGGTGTTCAGCCTTTAATGAGGCACTGGCGCGTGTTTGCAGAGCCTGGGAGAGGGGAGTGGGAACACAGAGAAGGGGATGAACAATACAGGTCACGAGGTTTCCGCATGTATTTTTCTCACTGTACCCCTGCAATCCTGTCTATATAGATCTAAGGGAAAAACTCTAAAGTCATGCACTGGGTGCCTTCGGTGCAGAGGCCAAAATGGTTTGCTGTTTTTTTGTTTAATTAATTTATTTTTTGTTTTATTTTATTTTTGGCTGTGTTGGGTCTTCATTGCTGCACGTGGCCTTTCTCTAGTTGCAGGGAGCGGGGGCTCCTCTTCGTTGCGGTGCGCGGGCTTCTCACGGCGGTGGCTTCTCTTGTTGCAGAGCATGGGCTCTAGGCACGCAGGCTCAGTACTTGTGGCACTCGGGCTTAGTTGCTCCGCGGCATGTGGGATCTTCCCGGACCAGGGCTCGAACCCGTGTCCCCTGCATTGGCAGGCGGATTCTTAACCATTGCGCCACCAGGGAAGCCCGGTTTGCTGTTTTTTTCTAAACCTACTTTGCGAATGAATGGGGCCGAGTGAGGCTCTAAGTGTTATGCAGATTGTGAAACTGAGTTTTTGGATGGTTAAGTGACTTTTCCAAGGTCACAAAGCCATAGAATGGCCAAGCCAAGGCTTCAGATGCACCCCCTGGGTCACTCCCAAGTGCATATAGGGTGAATATTGCCACCCCTGCTCTTAACCAGGTCCTAAAACCAGGTGTGTGATCTCAGTTGGAATACTGTGGGTTTTGGCCAGGTTCGAGTCTTGGCCAAAACCCAGACTGGGACTTGAACCCACGTGGCCGAGTGCTTTCAGGACTTAAGGAAGCTCGGGTTCTTGATGTCTTATCGCAGAAAGAATTCAGTGAGAGACAAAGTGATAGGTAAAAAGTGGATTTATTTAGAGAGAAACACTCCACAGACAGAGTGTGGGCCATCTCAAAAGGCCAGAGCAGCACTAGGGTCTGGGGTTGTCAGTTTTTATAGGAGTGGGTAATTTCATAGGCTAATGAGTGGGAGGATTATTCCAGCTATTTCAGGAAGGAGCGGGGATTTCCCGGAACTGGGCCACCGCCCAGTTTTTGATCCTTACGGTAGCCTTAGAACTGTCATGGCGCCTGTGGGTGTGTCATTTAGCTTGCTGATGTGTTACAATGAGCGTCTACTGAGGCTCAAGGTCTAGTGGAAGTCAACTTGTCCACCATCTTGGACCCATTTGGTTCTAATCCGTCATGTCCTCAGGCAATGTCATTCTTTCAGAGGTTGTGACCTGCCCCTTTCCCTCCTGTGTCAGCAGGAGGCAAGAAAAGCATAGAGGGATGGGTGCGTGATGCTGAGTTGTTCAATGGGCAGGGAGGAGCTGGGGGCGGAGGAGGGCTTCGAAAGCGTAGAAGGTTCCACCTCAACAAACTGAGCTGGACTGGTTTCTCTGGAAAGACACACGGAACCAGCCCCGCATAAGGCATAAACCTGCATGCCAACTCAGTTCTTTTCTACCAAGAGAAATCGAGCTCTCCTTGGTCCAGGCATGCTCGTGTGGGCTGTACGTGCAAGGGAGAGGCAGGTGATGTCGTGCCCTGGAGGTGAGCGAGCCTGGCTCCAAATCTCAGCTCTTTTTCTATAGCTGCAGTTTGACCTGGGGCAAGCCCTCTAGCTTGGGTTCCTCGGCTGGAAGACAGGCTGTGCGAGGCCGAAATGCAACAAGGAGTGTAGCAAGGCGCCTAGCACAGGATGCAGACCCACATATGGGAGCTATTATTAGCTTCTCCCTGCAGGCGGAAGCGGAATTGCACGCGGAGTGCAGGCTCGCTGGGAACCAGAGCGGGGGAGGTAAGCGGGTGATTCAGCTGCCCCGTGCATCCTTTCCGCGCGGGCTACACCTGCCACATTCGCTGGCATCTACCGCCGGGGGGGAGGTTCTGGGTCCGGCGCTGTCAAAGCTGGAATCCGACTGGAGTTTATTCCCCCCAGGTTCTAAGCTAACCAACCCCCTCCTGTGATTGACACATTCTTTCTTTAGATATGCTAATACAGTCAATTAGATTACAGGCTAGTTTGGCCTTGGCAGGCTTTGTCTCTTAAGCGACTTTACCTATCTCAGGCCTTTCATATTAGATTTTTTAATAGTGCATCTCAAAGGAGGACTTTTAACCCTATTTCCGAGTTCTTTCAGGGGTACCCCAGTCTGGTGACCTCCAACCCTGACCGGGGGCCCATCCATTCTTCCTGGTATCCACTGGGACTTTGGGCAATTTTTTTTTTTTAATAAACATTAGAAACCACACCTCTCTTCCGTAATCTATGAACTAGGTTGTTCGGTGAGTTAAGAAGAATAAATGAAGTCATCCTTGAAGGATTAAATGAGAAAATCTTGAGTACCATAGTGTATGGTGGATAGTCAGCACTTAATGTGTTGAATGAGTGAATGAATAAATATTACCTTTGATTACTGGGGCCTCATGCCATGTGCCAGGTACTTTGCTACCCTTTGGGGATATAATGCTGAACCAGATAGCAGTCCTGCCCCCTTGGAGCCTACAGTCCTTGAGGGATTGAGACAAACAAGAAACCCCCATGCTGGGGAATAAACGCAACCGCTGGAGAAATACAGGGTGTTCCCGGGGCGCGTGGCTAGAGGACCCACATCAGTGACAAGGTCTCCGAGGCTCCCCAGAGAAAGGAGGCTCCTGAGGCCAAAAGCTCAGCCTCTGCACCGGTGCAGAATCGAATCTCGGAGACAGTTTTGGGGGAAGTAGAAAAGGATAGCTTCATTACTTTTCCAGGCAAAGGGGGACACAACGGGCTCCTGCCTCGAAAGGGAAAACTACGTGTCCCAACCCCAGAGGATGTGATGAGGGGTTTATAACAGTGGTTCAAGGGCGGGATCTCCGAGGAGATTAGGGTGTGAGCAGGGCCTGCCCTCCTTTAATGTCGTCTCAGGTGGTCGCTCTCCTAATCTCCATGAGTTTCTCTGCTCCCTGTAATCTCGCCTCAGATGGTTTCTTGGCTGCTCCTCCCTTGATTAGCAACTGTTCGAATCTGCCCTTTGGAACTCAGGGAAGGTCATGGAGGCCGGAGTCTTCCCTACAAGAAATGGGGGAGCAAAAAAAAAAAAGGCCTCGGTACCTGGGAGCCCCACAGGGCCCCGCTCGATTTCACCCCAAGATATGACATGAGTGGTAAGAGTTTAGCCAGCCAGAGGTGGAGAACCTCAGTGCCCTGGTGCAAAAGTCTTCAATGCAAGAAAGACTTTCTTCCTACAGTGAGACCCTGAGGGACTATGGGAGTGTACCTTGTGATGGGGGGGATTTGGGTCTGAGAAGAGGCATGAGAGGTAAGCAAGGGTTCGATTTGGGAGAGCTGTGTAAACCACGTAAGGGAGTTGGATTTTCTCCTAAGTACCATGGGTGTTTAGGAGACAGGGTCCACAAGCTTGATAAAAATGACTCAGGGCTTTCAAGCTTGGACTCCATGTGGCGTAGTGGTCAATGTGAGACAGGAAGGAAGCGGGCAGGGCACAACCCTTAAAGAAGGACACGGCCGTTGAGAAAAACTGGATATGTCAAGAAGTGGTTAGAACTGGTTAGGCCCAAGATGGTGGAAGATTAGACTTCCAGTAGACCTTGAGCCTCATTATACCCTCATTTTAATACATTAGCCTATGCTAAGTGACATGCCCACAGGCACCATGACATTTCTGAGGGCTGGCCAAAAACTGGGTGGTGGCCCAGTGTCTGGAAATCCCCACCCCTTCTCCAGAATAGTTGGACTAATCCTCC
>NC_138169.1:74195121-74250839 GCF_964165515.1 Mesoplodon bidens
TTTCATTAAATCCTGAGACGAGTTGTGTAGTTTCAGTTGGAAGACTGTGGGTTCAAGTCCCATCTGAGGTGCGGTTTTAAATAGAACATGGCGCCCGACTGCCTGCGATTGAATGCTGACTCCATCGTTAGAGGCTGTGAGCTCGAGAAAGTTACCCAGCCACATTTGTAAACTGACAAAATCACAGGGCTCAACTCATAGGTGTGTGTGAGAATGTGGGTTAAATGAGATAATAGATACAGAGCAAGATACTTAGAACAATACCTGGCGGGGAGTCAGGGCTGCGTCAGTGTTGGGTATTATCCTTGCTACTACAACTCACACACCTAGAACCACGGGTCTGAGGAGTGTGGGGGGAGGGGGAAGCTTACGAACTGCCAGGTGAAGGAAACGCCAGGAACTTGGAGCGCCTCCTCTTAGTTTAGTCATGGTTCTTACACACTTGATTACTTGGTTTCAATAGCTGATTAGAAAAGGAGGAGGTGCTGGAAGTAGGTTCCCTAGGAAAGGCAAAAGTAACTCCTAGAGGCTCAAGGACGATCGAAGTACCAGGAGAAACAGATGCAAGAACCACAAGAATCATAGCCGACTGGCAAACTGTGGTCCTTTAGGGCAGAGGGTAAAAGTCCTATGCACCCAAAGCATACGAAAATCTTCACTGTATTCTAGTACAATTATTATTTTTTTTAATTAATTTATTTATTTATGGCTGCGTTGAGCCTTTGTTGCTGCACGCAGGCCCCCTCTAGCTGCGGCGAGCGGGGGCCACTCTCTGCAGCGGTGCATGGGCTTCTCATTATGGCGGCCTCTCTTGTTGTGGAGCACGGGCTCCAGGCGCGCAGGCTTCAGTAGTTGTGGATCACGGGCTCGGTAGTTGTGGCTTGCGGACTCTAGAACACAGCCTCGGTAGTTGTGGCGCACGGCCTCAGCTGCTCCGCAGCATGTGGGATCCTCCCGGACCAGGGCTCGAACCCGCGTTCCCCGCATTGGCAGGCAGATTCTCAATCACTGCACCACCAGGGAAGCCCCTAGTACAATTATTGACAGCATAAAGACTCTGTTCAGAAAATGGCTCGCCCATGAAGGTGGGAGCATGCTTTATGAAATTTAGAAGTAATGTTATGTTGGATAGAACATAGATTCACAAGAGATCCAGTGCTAAACAACCCAGTGTATGTATGGTATCTCTTTCTATAAACCTCAGCTCCAAGCTGCCTGGCCATTTAGGTCTTGCACTTGTTTCAATTTTTTTCTTTAATGGGATTGTTTCTTGGATCTTTGAAATTTTCCTGGCAGGCTTTCAGTAGCAAACTGTCCCAGTTAACCTCACTTTTTTCCTGTATCGCACCACTGTATTCTTGGTATCCCATCATTTACTTCAAGACATCCTGAGATATACATTGCTCATAATTATGCTGTAGGGTGAAGGTATAGCAAAGCTTAAAGGCATTAGCAAGAAAAAGACATACGTGGCTATTTCTTTGTATAAAGGTAGATGTTTTCCATTTTTATTTTATTTATTTATTTATTTATTTATTTATTTATTCCAGGTGGGTGAGATATGGAACATGCAGAAGAAAAAGAAAGCTTGGTTTCCATCTGGGTGAAAGCTCTTAAAGATCAAACCAGGGCAAGAAATACTTTCTGCTGCTGGGTGGAAAAGGTGTGCTTTCTGAGCTTCAATCACCTTTCTGGCTTCCTGCCTCTGGAAAAGACCCATAAGAGGAATGCCACGGGTCACAAGAGTTACTTAGCTGAGTAAATACACATGAGTGATTGGGGGTGGGAGGATTACAAAGTCTTCTCTAAGTAACCAAGTCAAAACTAACAATACCCAATTGTCAGAACATCAAATGAAGCTGCCCAAACTATCACCCTAGACACGGCCAAGTATTTTAAAGACTAGCTGTTGAGGACAATATTTGATGGAGGTAGTTTTGTTTTCTAGCTTATGTGAACAAGAGCTCCATGGAGGAACAACAGAGTGAATGCAGTTGGGGAAGGAAATCCGGTGATTGTACATGGGGAACACTTGGCAAGACAAGGAATGGTTAGGGGTTGTTTAAAAAAAAAAGATTTTGTTTTTACTGCCAAATTTATGGCTCAATTCTGATTCGTATCAGTAGGATTTGTAAGCTGTCCTTTGACTGGGGTTTGGCAGTTTGGTACATATTGGTAGTCTTAATCCAGTATCTGGACCAGAAAGCAAACGTTTTCATCTTTGGAATCCCCGTTACAATTGAAAATTTTCCAAGGAGACAGTGGAAGCCAGATGGGAATGTGGCATGCATTGCCCTGTTAGCACAAAGTCCTCAGTTGGTGCTGTATTACTCTGTGCTTTCTTCTTTCATTCCTGAACACTCACAGAGTGCCTACTGTGTGCCCAGCCTGATGAGACTCCAGAACACTAGATGCTGGGGATTTAGAGCAGTGAATCCAACAGACCACATTTTTGCTTCATGGAGTTTGCATTCAAATGGTAGGGAAAGGAATGAAAGATGCAATAGAATTACGGTTGCCAGATTTAGCAAATAAAAATACAAGGCACCCAGTTAAATTTGAATTTCAGATGAATAATGAATTTTTTAGTGTTAAGTAGGTTCCAAAGATGGGATGTATTTTATCTGGCAACCTTAAATATAATGCCAGGTAGTGGTAAGTGCTATGGGACAAATAAAACACAGTGAAGGGCTAACTAGAGATAGAAGGGGGCAATTTTAGCTAGGGCAGCAAGGGAAGCTCCCTCTGACAAGGTGATGATGGAGCAGAGACATGAATGAAGTGAGGGAGGGAGCCAGGCTGGTAAGTATCTGTGGAAAGCTATGCAAGAGAGCAGGAACAGCACTGCAGAGACCCTGAGGTCCGGTACTAGGGTCACGAATTGGGCTCTGCACCAGGAAGCATCTAATAACTGAGATTAACTAACTCCAGGTCAGCCCACGGTTCTATTAGCCACTCATATCATACCCTAATTCTGCAATGTGTATTATTAAAGTCTAAGTGACGGGGGTGGTGGTAGAAAAGGACAAAGAATGGTAAGGAAGAAGGACAGTACGTGGAACTGTTGAGCTTGGCACTGAGAATGGAATTCAACCTCAAAGCTCCACACCAGGATACTGGGAGAGCCGCCTTTGGAACATTATACTGCTGCCTTGCTCTATGCTAGAGAGTACTGCTGGGGTCTCTAAAGGCAGGCGAGTCTGTCAGATGGAAGGGCTGCTTTAAATCGCACCTGCAGGGACTTCCCTGGTGGTCCAGTGGTTAAAACTCCACGCTCCCAATGCAGGGGCCCTGGGTTCGATCCCTGCTTAGGGAACTAGATTCCGCATGCTGCAACTAAGACCTGGTGCAGCCAAGTAAATAAATCTTAAAAATAAAATGAAATGTAAAGGAAAAGAAATCCCATCCTACAAGCAGAATAGTTTGGTATGAGTGTGAGCACTCCTATTATTTCTACACTTGCACGTATACTTCATGACTTCTTCACTATCAGAAAGTGCCCAGGATAACAGATCAAGAATGGTTTTCCAGGGCTTCCCTGGTGGCTCAGTGGTTAAGAATCCACCTGCCAATGCAGGGGTGGCTCAGTGGTTAAGAATCCACCTGCCAATGCAGGGGACATGGGTTCGAGCCCTGGTCCGGGAAGATCCCACATGCCGCAGAGCAACTAAACCCGTGCGCCACAACTACTGAAGCCTGCGCGCCTAGGGCCCGTGCTCTGCAAAAAGAGAAGCCACCAAAATGAGAAGCTCGCGCACCGCAAGGAAGAGTAGCCCCCGCTTGCCGCATCTAGAGAAGGCCTGCACTCAGCAATGAAGACCCAACGCAGCCAAAAATAAATAAATTTAAAAAAAAAAAGAATAGTTTTCCAAATTCTACCTAAAGAGCCAAAGCTCTAAGGCAAAGGTAAGCCTTCCTTGGCTTTATATTTGTTCGTGGGCTTTTGCTATTAAATTCTAAGTGCTTATTAGTATATTAGCTAGGATAGTAATCACAAAGGAAAATTGTCTATTCTGTGACAAGCTTCCTAGCAGAAACAATATAAATATTTTAACACGAAATAAATAAATAGAAGGAAAATTGAAAACAGTTCTTTCCTCAGATCCGCCATATGTGCCCCTAAGATCCTACCCACCTGATCGTGGAGGAGTCCTGTGATGGTCTTGGTTTTACAGAGGGTGAGATTTTCCCCTCTTTTTTGGCAAGCTACTTTGGGTTTGCTAAGGATAAAGGGATCAGACCTTTTTTCAAATTGAGATTGTCCTTCTTTACCCAAATGCTTTATTATTTCGTAGGTTCTAGAGAGGAAGGTTTAGGGATACTTCTGTGCATGTTTTCTCTTTCTTCTCCAGTCATCTGGTGCTACGGCCTCAGACAGGATGGATGAGATGGATGAGGCTAGAGTCAAATTAGGGAGGCCCTCAAGAGGCAAAATCAGCAAGAACCGAAACTGGCCACTCCCCACCCCAGCCTGGACTTTGAGAACCTACACTATACCTTAGTGTCTATGTTAACGTGACTTTCTGTTATGTTATTTTTTTTAATTTTTTAATTTTTTGCGGTACACGGGCCTCTCACTGTTGTGGCCTCTCCTGTTGTGGAGCACAGGCTCCGACGCGCAGGCTCAGCGGCCATGGCGCACGGGCCCAGCCGCTCCGCGGCATGTGGGATCTTCCTGGACTGGGGCACGAACCCGTGTCCCCTGCATCAGCAGGCGGACTCTCAACCACTGCGCCACCAGGGAAGCCCTGTTCTGTTATTTTAATTAGCATTTCTTTATTCTTCCAGAGCTCTCCTGCCCCAGAAAATGGTTTGGTTGTTTCTTAGAGGAACTTCTCTAAAGATCCATCAACTCTTGGTGAAAAGGACACTGTAATCCGTGCACTAAGATTCTTCAAATCCCTCGCCTCTAAGTCCTCACCTTGCTGTTTTTACCAGTCCTGGGCTCATGCCTCCTAGCCAAGCTCCCACATTGATAGGCCCACCTTAAACCAAGCTTCCAATTCTCAATAAATTCTTTTCTTATATTATTTTTCCCGTCCTCGCCCCTCCTCCCAACCCACCCCCCGATTCTGACCTTCCCCCTCCCTATGAGACACTGTGCAAGCATTTTGAGGAGTGTTCTCCCCGACTTCCTGTGGTGAGCCTTCAGCTCAGCTTTGTCTTGTCAGCAGGTGGTGGTGATCAAGTGTGGGGAGCACTTTTGATGAGGGCACTTTTTCTTCCAGCGGAAAGGAATAACATGGTGTATATGCATTTAATGTGATAAGCTGCTTGCTTAAGGGCTGTTTGGTGAGCAGAAATTGCTTGAAAAGAGGCTAGCGATAAGTGAAGAAGTCTCTGTAAGAGAGCAGGAGAGGGACTCCCCCTGAGGGAAGTGGTTAAGGCTCTGCGCTTCCATTGCAGGGGGCACGGATTCGAGCCCTCGTTGGGGAACTAAGGTCCCGCATGCTGCACAGTGTGGCCCAAACAAACAAACAAACAAAAAACAGAGAGAGCAAGTGAGAGGGAGCTGCTTAAACCAAGGCATCCACAGAGCTGGGGACAGAGGACAGGTGCACTGAGAAGGCTGCAGGAAGCACAGGCAGTCCTCGCCTCCTGGCCATGGAGGCAGGAGGGCAACACGGCAGAGGGATGGAGAAAGGGGCGTGGGGCCGTTGAGTCACGTGGCGCCACGGAGGCTGGGAGAAGAGGAGGTACCTTTGGGACCCCCCGAGTCAGACATGACTGTCGGTCATTTCTCGAGCTTACATGACAATTCATTGTGATCTGGAGTTAGAGGAGATGTTAGGGCTAGAAACAGAGATTTGGGAATCCAGAATAAAGAGATACTTGAAGCCCTGAGAACGAATGTGTTTCCCCAAGTAATGCAGAGTTCGAAAAGAAGAGGGTCAAAGATAGAACCTTGAAATATGAAAAAGAATGTGTATATATATATATATATATATATATATATATATATACTGAATCACTGCTGTACAGCAGTAATTCACTCACCATTGTAATTCAACTATACTTCAATAAAAAATAAAAATTTTTAAAAAGATAGAAGGGCTTCCCTGGTGGCACAGTGGTTATGAATCCGCTGCCCATGCAGGGGACACGGGTTTGAGCCCTGGTCCGGGAAGATCCCACATGCCGCAGAGCAACTAAGCCTGTGTGCCACAACTACTGAACCTGCGCTCTAGAGCCCGCGAGCCACAACTACTGAGCCCACGTGCATCACAACTACTGAAGCCCACGTGCCTAGAGCCCGTGCTCTGCAACAAGGGAGGCCACCGCAGTGAGAAGCCCGTGCACCGCAACAAGGAGTAGTCCCTGCTCGCCACAACCAGAGAAAGCCCACACGCATCAACGAAGACCCAACACAGTCAAAAATAAATAAATTTATTAAAAAAAAAAAAGAACTTTGAGAACATCCATATTTAACAGAGGACTGCAGAAAACTCAGCTAGGAAGAAAGACTGAGAAAGCATGATCTTTAGAGAAAGGGGAACGGCGTCAAGCTAAGGGAAAGAAAGAATTTCAAGAAGGGGCTGATGTGAGGAGTTCCACGCAGAATTCCCAAAGTAGGGACAATCTTTCAGACTATAGTTTCATCAGGGAGGCAGCCAGAAAGGGGGGTAGAAGGTTTATTTTATGCCCCAAGAGAAAGGGTCTCTATTCCTCTTGACTTAATTTGTGCTTAGAGGGTAAGGGTAGGGTGGACTAGTTAAAGGAATCTAGGAAGATGGGTGGCAGCACCTGGAGGGGCTTAGTTACTGCTCCCTTTGCAAAGCAACTGAGTGGTGCCTGTGGTGCGCAGTGCCTGGTGCTAAGGTACAGTCAGTCCCCTACATAGGAACGACTTCCATCTGAGAGCACGTTCCTAAGTCCAATTTGTTCATTAAGTCCAACAAAGTTAGTCCAACAAAGGTACCCAACTAACACAATCAGCTATATAGTACCGTGCTGTAATAGGTTTATAATACTTTTCACACAAATAATACATAACAAACACAAAAGATAAATAAAACATTTTTAATTTTACGGTACAGTACCTTGAAAAGTACAGTAGTACAGTACAACAGCTGGCATACAGGGGCTGGCATTGCAAGAAGAGTTACTGACTGGAGGAGGGAGAGGAGGTGGGAGATGGTAGAGCTGAAGGATCATCAGCAACAGGAGACGGAGGGTGAGCTGCAATTTCACTCACGCCTGACGTTGATGGCACAGGTTCTGGTTCCTGGCTGGATTCAATTCTATCTTCCCTCTTGAAAAAATGATCCAGTGATGTCTGGGTTGTAGCTCTTTTTTTCTTGTCATAGATGACACGGTAGCACTGGATTGCATTCTGAATGGCTGCTGCAGCCTTCATGAACCGTTCTACGTTCTGGTCCTGTGCCTCAAAAGCTAACAGTGCCTCCTCAAATAAAGAAAATCCCCTTGCCATTTCCTGCGTCGTGAATCTCTTCGGTTCTTCAGTTACATCTTCTTCCCCTTGTCTCTCTTGGTCCTTTCTCTGGGCCTCCAATTCCGTCAGGTCTTCATTAGTAAGCTCCTCATGTTGCAGAGCAAGGAGTTCAATGAAGTCGTCCTCTTGCAGATCTAGCCTGAAATAAAGATACTGCACTACTGTACTCTCTACAGTACTGTGAAGTACACAAAAGCACAACCACTTGTAGAGGATGCATGCACCTGACAGTGTACCTCAGACATGTGAACTAACTTACATAATTGGACATGCGAACACACGTTTGCAACTTGAAGGTTCGTAGGTAGGGGACTTACTGTAGTTTAACTGGTTGTGGTTTATGCTCTGAATTTTCCATGTGCTACAGTCAAGTTGACTTAATACTCTCTGTGATGGACTGGGAGGGACAAAATGAGAGAAAGGTCAAAGGAGAGGCGCTGATGGAAAGGGAGGATCCAGGAATCCTCTGGAAGTGATACAGTTGATTGTTTTTATATTTGGTGAGAGGCTGAGGTGGAAACTCAAGACGAGTGTGATGATGATTATTTATCTGATCATGGTTATTTATTTCCCCAAATCTGGACTGTCAATGCAGTGAAATTAAGGAATACAAGTTTTCACTCTATCTAGCAAAAATTGAGCTTGTCCACTCAAGGAAAATTTTCAAGTCCAGTGGCTTTTACTCTCTTTTTTTTTTTCTTTTTTGGACCACACCGCGCAGCATGTGGGATCTTAGCTCCTGACCAGGGATCGAATACGTGCCCCCTGCAGTGGAAGTGTGGAGTCTTAACCGCTGGACCACCAGGGAAGTCCCCAGTGGCTTTTACTCTTGATGAATCACCCCTATATATTCACTTATAAATTAAACACAGAGAGTACTATCCTGATATGTCTTGTACATTACAAATTATACACAAAAACAGAAGTCAAAGAAGGTTGAAATTATGATGGACTAAACAATGTCATTAAAATTTAATTTTCTTTATGAGCAATATAAAGTACTTTGCTCTCATTAAAACTTTTAGTATTCAACCTGCATCTTTTTGGGAAATCTTGGTAGAACACATTGTGATAAAGCTATTTGAAGATCTTGTTCTAAATTCAGTTTCTTTTTATGTTGGTTGTTTTAAACGCTGTCTTAGTGGGAAAAGACGCTTCACAAAGTTATGTACCATTGGAACAGGTGGATCATTTTCACCGAGTGCTTAATGATAATGCTCACTTTTTTTTTTTTTTTTTTGCGGTACGCGGGCCTCTCACTGCTGTGGCCTCTCCCATTGTGGAGCACAGACTCCGGACACTCAAGCTCAGCGGCCATGGCTCACGGGCCCAGCTGCTCCGCGGCATGTGAGATCTTCCCGGACTGGGGCACGAACCCGTGTCCCCTGCATCGGCAGGCAGACTCTCAACCACTGCACCACCAGGGAAGCCCAATGCTCACTTTTTAATCCCACCTACCATCTGTGCAAAATGTTGAGTGGAAATTTGGGTGATGAGTCACTGTTTCCCAATGTCAGTCAGTTGTTCCTGTAAATGGGAAGATGTTGCAATTGCATTTTTATATTTTAAACAGATAGGTTCAAATATACCAAAGCTCTTCATCTGGGAGTTGTATTTTTTTTAAACAGTTTAGAAAATTCACTTTATGATATAAACTACATAGTTGATAGTTGTTAAAGGTAATATTCATACATAATTTTTAGCACCAAATCACAAGTGATTGCTAAACATCTGTTTCTAAAATCTAAAATGCTCTCTCCATAGCGTGAGTTTCTTTCTAAAAGTAATCACTTTCTTCCTCATGGTTAGAACATTATCTTTAAAAGAACAGATTAAACTTTTTTTTTTTTTCTTTTTTGGCCTTGACTAGAGGCTTGTGGTATCTTAGTTCCCCGACCAGGGATTGAACCCCAGCCACCACAGTGAAAGTGCCAAGTCCTAACCACTGGACCACCAGGGAATTCCCACGCATTTTTTGTTCTAACAAAATATCTGCCAGACAGTGTGTTATGGACAGCATTTACTAATGAAAAAGGCAGCAGACTTGAAACTACTGTCTTTAAGAGGACAATGAATAACTTATATTTATAAAGTTCTTTGCTGTAACATATCCAGCAAACCACTGTGTGGTTCAAAGATTTCAGTAGTCATGCCTCATCTTTCAAAGTCCAGGATTGAGTCTTTCTGGCAGGAAAGTCCTTCTTATTCCCCCCACACCCGCCTTTAAAAATAAAATTAACCTCACTGATGATATCTTGTAGCAATCTCTGAAATTTTGGCTTCAATTTCTTGGCTGCAGTAGCTTATCTGTGAATGACTCAGTGATCAATTTTGTGTGCTAGAACTTTTGTAATTTAATCCCAGAATTAAAAATTCCTGGAGAGTGGCTGCTTCTTTGGTTGTTATTGTTACAATAACATAAACTCAATATATGAGTTTTTAAAAATCATATATTGTTTCCATTAAAGAAATCATTTATTATTGAGAATATACCTTCTCTGCTAAACTTTTTATTTAGTTGTTCATAAAAAATCAGTTTGTACAGCTCTGTCATCACTGGAAAAGGATCATGCATATATACCCTAAGCAGTGGCATGTTAGAAATAGCTGCACTTCTCGTTCAACAGTAGAGCAATCTTCCCACACTGTGTAATTTATTCTAATACGTGTTTGCTCAAATCTACAGCAATATTTTTTAAGCATCTTCCAACTGTTTGCTGACAAATGAATGTATTTTATTTTGCAGTCATATTTTCTGGTTATTATTTTCCTAATTTAACATTTGTTGGTTTACATTTGTGTTTCCTACCTCTCCAGAAATAACCAGTGTTTCCCTAGTGATATGTGGCTTTGGGTCTTCTGGTGTTAAATAAACTTATCATTGTTTAGCAAAAATTGTAAAGTATTTAATCATCTCTTATCTCCAAATGTAATTGAGAAAAAAAATCCCTACGGGTGTTTAATCAATCTGGATGTTCTGAACACCTAATTTTTCAATGTCTTTCTATATGTGATGATGCCATTGCGGAGACCTCAGTGAGCCAAAGTATCATTGTCCCTGACCTCACAGGTTTCTTGTCACATGGGGAGAGAGCCAAAAACTCAGGTGTTGGGAATTCCCTGCTGGTCCAGTGGTTAGGACTCGGCGATTTCACCATGGTGGCTGGGGTTCAATCCCTAGTCGGGGAACTAAGATCCTGCAAGCCGCACAGCAAGTGTCACGTGAAAAGAATAACTGAGGGCCACATGTCAGGGCCACTCAGCTTGTATGTGTAGAGAGAGGTCAAGGAAGGCTTCTCCAAGTGAGTGACATAAATTTAGAACTAAAGATACATGGGAGTTAGTTAGACGAATGGGATTGGGAAGGGTGGGGAGAGTCTTCCGGAAAGAGGGAACAGCACTGTGAAGGCCTGACAGTGAGAGCCATCAGGTCTCATTCAAAGAACGAAAAGTTCTACAAGGCTGGATCTTAGAATGTGAGGAGGGAGGGCAAGGGATGTGGACAGGCAAACGGGTTGACTCATGGAGAGTCTTCTGAGCCTGGACCTTATTCTAAGGACAATGGAGAGATATGGAAAGGTTTGCGAAGAGGGGTGACAAGATGGCATCTTTAGAAATGTTCCTAGAGTTCTCAGTGTGGAGAATGTATTGGGAGTTGGCCAGGTTGGAGGCAAGAAGATCAGTTAGGGACCAGTTTTGAGCTGAGGGGATGAGCAGGAGGTTGAGTCCAGGTGATGGATATGGAGAGAAGGGACTGGAATCAACAGATCCTTGGGAGGTAGAATCCTCAGCACATGGCGATGGAATAGATGAGGTAGTAAGTGTCATCAGATGGCAGAATCAAGGGGGAGGTGGATCTGGTTTGGTTGGTGTCTGGGGCTGAGTTTCTTAGAAATAGGCTCTGGATAATCTCTGGAGAGCCACCTGTGAGGGAGTGAGGAAGGCCAGACTAGGTAGAAGGAGTTGACGCACAGTGCTATGGAGACTGTGGCCTCAGCCGATTTCCAGGGAGTTCTGGAGCTAGGATGGCTCTTTAGAACTGGCCCAAATTAAGGCAAGCCTTGGTCTTGCTACATCAGCCAGACATTGGCTGCTCCCGGGGGAGGAGTGTAAACTTGGGTTAGACAGTTCACAGGACCTGGCACAAAATAGCCAAGGCAATTTGCCGGGGACTCAGTTGTGAGTGGTCAGCTATCAATAGTCTCAGCAGCTAGGGGATGGGGGTGTATACCCCAAAGATGGTTCTAGACAAAGCACTTACAGTATCCACTATAGTCTCAGCAGCTAGGGGATGGGGGTGTATACCCCAAAGATGGTTCTAGACAAAGCACTTACAGTATCCACTACAGTGGCAAAAGATCTTATGTTTAGCTTGGGACATGCTTATTTTTAGGTATTTGTGGGTTTATTATCCATTCTTTAGTTCACAAATAACTAGTTAATTTCAAGTATGGGATGTACAAGGTATTGGGCTAACTGCTACAGATGGTGGGGGCAGGAAGATGCAAAGATGAAGATTCACATACACAGTGCCCAGGTAGCCTCTGTGCTGCAGGGAACCAATGAGATCCGTTCTCGTGTGGAAGTAAGTACCCTTTCCTATGTGTTAGCTTCTCCTCCGTAAAGGAGTAAGTCTGATTGTCTTTCCTTTTCTCATATACCTTCCTAGCTCTCCTCTTTCTCTTCCCCTCCTCTTGGACTTAGTAGGAAAAAGCCCAAACACCAGTTCCTTTCAAAGAAGCCCAGACATAATGTAAAAGTTACAAAGGGTTAGGAAATCTTACAAAGTTCTCAACAGGTATTGTCTGTTGGCCCATAGTTGCTGAAGATGACTCTTTGCTGGTATCCCAATCCCAAAATTTCTTGTTCTTCTTTGATTCTCTAGAGTTCATACAACAACCCTTTCCTCGGTCCCTATCCTTCTCTTTCCTTGGGCAAGGCTGGCTTTTCAGCATTTAGGTCAAGAGACAGTAGGAGATGAAGATTAGTGAATTCATCCAGGGGCCAGGAATTAGGAGGTCATTCGGATATCTACGGGGACTCTTAAATAATGCCCAACTTTGAACCGTTAAATTAATTAAATGAGGAGGCCATTAAACTGAGGTGGCTCTAATGCCACTTACATAAATAAACCAAAATCTAAGCCCGGAAATACCTCCAGGTTACAAAAATCAAAACCGATAAGGACGGCCAATCACAAACAGCCAACTAGGTTTTAAGCTGTAGCCAATCAAATAATTTCCTTGCTTTGAGTCCTCACCTTCTCCCGATGCCTCTTCCCAGCCTCTGTAGGTGGAGTCCCCTAGCACTTCCGGTTTGGCACTGCCCTATTGGAATAGATTTTTGCTCAAATCCCCATTTAAAATTTTTAATGTGTCTCAGTTTATCTTTTAATAGGACATAGCCCCCACCTCCTTCAGGTCTCTGAGTGAAGGCTCTGCAGGTATTTCCAGATAAGGTTTGGGAAAGGGGAGGTGGCTTTGCTATGGAAAATCTGTTTATGAAATAACTAACAAAAAATAAGGGGAATCCTCTCCTAGACCTCCGCTCAGTCTATTTCTGGCAGGTTAATATAATAATAACTTAAATCTGGTTATGATTTCTTTCAAGGGTATGTTTTTGGAAAATATTTAAAAATTCTGATTCTATCAATATTTTGTTGAAGACATAGGATGGATTTTTTTTTTCCCCCTTTGCTGGCCACTCAGCTACAGATCTTGAAATTGTAATGCTAGTGTTAAATAGTGTAGTACTTCCTTTGAAAACAAGCCAACAAATTTAACATATGAAACTCTATAAACTCCTAGGCCTAGTCTTAGTTTTGAGCTAAAAAATATGTAGCTCAAGTCAGGGGGCTGTCAGTTTAAGGAGTGGTTTGTCGGGGCTTTTGATGGTGAGATAAAGAAAAGGCTTTTCTTTTTGTTTTCCTTCTCCTTTCCCTCAAGGAACACACCTTTTGTGTGCTCTGCCTAACAAAGGAATTTCCCAATCTCATAGTGGAATTTAGAGGAAAAGTATGATGTGTAGACTGATATCTATATGCGCCTACAAAGTCAGCTTCAAACCACAAAAGGTTTAAAAAAAAAAGCAAAAAAAATAAAAAAAGCTGGGATTTTGCAATACACTGATTGGAGGAAAAAACGAAGACATTAAGCGTTAGCAATAAAAACAGTAACAACAAAATCCCAAAGGATTTGGAATTCCTTCAGTTTCTATTTGACAGAAGAATAATATGATTTCTTTGTTCGGCCCCTTCTTATCTACAGCAGTCAAATAATAGTTTATTTCATTCTTTACTTCTATTGTTGCCCAAAGCAGGGTGGTGCCCAAGATAGCCTTACATATGCACAATAATAGAATGAACCTTTGTATTAATTTTTTGGAAGAGGGGTAGTGCTACTTATTTTTTTTAAACTTACACTAAAAATTGTTTTTTTCTGCTGTGAAATTCAGTGATTTCATAGAATAAAGATGGGTGCTTTGCTTTTCACTACTGATCTACCTGGCAAAGGGATTTCTCTGAAATCCTCTTTGTAAAAATAGAACTGAGATAATTTGAAAGAAATTATCTTTTACTTCTGGTTGCTTAAGGTTTTTAAAAAGCAGATGCAATGTTATCTGTTGCTGTTTGTGCAAATGATGAATGGTACTTTCAAACTAATTTCCGAGGCTTGACCAAAATACTGGGCTTTGTAAAAAGCTCTGCTCAAAACGTATATGACATTTCTGAAGCCATGGGAGGTGGTTCTACAACCGAAGGCTCCTGCAATAAGCAATCCAGACTTGAGTTTTGGAAGTACAATTCTTGAAACCATTCAAACACTTTGTGCTGTGCTTCCAACTCTTAGGAGAAGGGAATTGGGGGAGGGGTAAGAAGGTATTCTAAGTAAACAAAGATTCTAAATCGAGGAAAGCTAGGATTTACTATTGTGCGGACATTATGAAATTCCATACATCGTAATATGTGTAGTGGATCAAGATTTCAGATAAGCAAGGCCTTGTATCCTTTCCAATGCACGTAATGTTTTTACATGCATATTAATAAAGGCCCACCTTCGGGAGAAGAAAAAAGGCCTCCTTTCAAATGAAATCAAGCCCAGGTAAAGTTGAAACTCAACCCACAGAGTACTGGCACCGTTTTCAGGCTAAAAGAAGATGCGTTTCAATTTCACCATTTTGTAACATTGATAAATGTGATCCCGTGGCTGGCAAAATTTGCAGATTACATAGATCTTTCTAAACACGTGTAAATATGTGTCCCAATTTACGTGCAACTCCAAACAATTTGCTGTTTGAAATTAAAGACCACCAACTCTTCCGTGAAACATTCAGGTCATTTACATGAAAAGTCTTAAATAGCAAAAATGCTACTTGCAATTTACATCAGACAATGGCCCCATAACAGAGAACAATGGCTTCCTCGATGGAAGTTAATGCAAAGCAGAGGCACACTGAGCTAACAAAACAACACAACACAACACAACACAACAACCCCCCCCCCAAAAAAAAACTAACAAAAGAAAAGTTTGCAGCACACTTTGCAAATATTAACCAATTAATCTAATTTAAAATAAGGCACAGAAACGCTTCCTGTGCTGGGAGTCTTCACGGCTCTTCGAGTAACGTTAGTATCTTCACAGTCCGATCAAACAGGAGTGAGCCTTTTTAAGAGGTGTTGGTGACATTGTTTTCAGACCCTTCCATTTTGTCCTATTTCTAGGGTAAGCACAATTCGGTTGATTTGGGGGTTCCTCGTTTTTTAAAAAACCTTTCAACCGAGTGCACGTCTGTGAACCTTGTACGAACCAGGACCCAAGGCTATATGAACATCATACCTGATCTGGTGCTAATATATTGTCTCCATCTCGGACGTGGTAACGATTTTACACCTTTGTAGTCTTTACGGGGTTTATGTATGTATCTTTTGTGTGTGTGTGTTCTGGAGGCTGTGACCACCTGCTGTATGTACAATATGTGCTTGTTACATTTGTACACATCTCCCTTCGTGAATTTAAAGACATGGCTATTACATCTTGTTTACTCAATATCATTCCCCCATTAAAAAAAAAAAAAAAGCTACATGAACTGAACATGCCATGTTTCAATCTGGCCCCAGTGGCTTTTTCTCCGAAAGCAAAACGTGTGTCTTTTACACCAGGGCTTTCTCCCCACCCCAGGGGGTGTCTTCCATTCTTTTGTGGCTCAGTTTAAGGCGAAAAGGGCTCCAAACCACTAACTACCCAGAGGAGAGCCCCTTTTTCCACCTCCAGGGAGAATTCCAGATTTAATGCATCTGAAGATAGCGTGCTCTCTTCTGACTTATTGGCCACCATTACGAGGATAACAAAACACCACCTTGGCTTCAAGATCCTGGGTAGAGGCTCGCGGTCTTTTGCAACCATCATTGGCGAGGCCTTGCTTCCTTCCACTCGAGTAAGTTGCGGCTTGGGGCCATGAAAAGGACTGGGTGAGAGCCTGCAATGCCGCTGGAAAAGGCAGCAGGCCCTCAGCACCACCATCACCACCACCCCGCTCTCCGGGGCGAAGCCGCGATGCGGCGGCCGCATATGGGCGAGACTTGGCAGGTCCGCGCGGCTCGCCTTCCCTCCGCCGAGTCGGCACCGGCCGAGCGTCCGCGTCCGCGCCCGCGGGCTGCGGGGCTTCGCGTCTCGCCTCCTTCTCCCCGATCCTCCCTTCCCCCACCGGCCGCCCCCTCCCCCTCTCCCGCGCTCCCTTTTGTTCGCTCGCCGCTCGGGCCGAGCCGCCGGTGCCGCCGCCGCCGCCCGGGCCCGCACCGCGATCGTAGGCCCCGGCGTGGCGGGCCGCCGCCGCCGCCGCCGTGCGGCCTAGAGCGCGGCGCCCGGGGAAGCGCGGGGCCCGGGCCGGGCGCACCGCAAGGCCGCGGCGGCGGCGGCGGCGGCGGCGGCGGCGGGGCGGCGGGGCGGCCCGGGCGGCGGCGGCGGCGGCGGCATCGGCAGTATCGGCGGCGGCACTGGCGGCGAGGCCCCTGCGCCGCACACGCACACCCCGACCCCGGCAGCGGGAATGCGGCTGACACGCCCGTAACATGGAAGCCGCCGCCGCCGCCGCCGCCGCTACGACGACAGCAGCAGCAGCTACAGCAGCAGCAGCCGCCGGCGGCGCCGCGCTGAACAAAGGTCATCCGAGCTGCGGCCCAGACGCCCGGGCTTGACCGCTGCGAAGGCCAACCCCGGGCAGGGGGTGGGTGTGCGCCCGGGGTGCGGGGGGCGGCGAGGGGGCGGCCGGGCCGAACGAGGGGTGCAGGGCCGCGGAGGAAGCGGCACGGGCGGGATCCGGCGAGGGGCGGGGGCGCGGGCCCCTCGTGCCCGGCCCTGCGGTCGGGGCCGGCGCGTGAGGCTCCGGCCCCTGGGCCTGACGGCCGCGGCCTGTCCCACCCTGGCCTTGGGGACGGCCGGCCTTCGCGCCCCGCCGGCCTCCTTGGGGGGGCCGAGGACTAGCCGGCTAGGCCCCGCAGGTTCCGAGAGGGGGGCCACGTGAGCGCCGCCGCTCGCCTCCTCCCCCCCTCCGGCGCTGGCGCTGCGCAGCGGATTTTTTAAAAGGCCTCTGTGCCCCTCTGTCCCACTGGCCCCGTGTCCGCCCCCACCCCCCCGCGCGCCTCCACCCCGGGCAGCCCTAGACTTCTTGCCCGAGGTGAAGGGATTTGGACTACTCCCCCCCAGGTGCTTGAAAGAAGAGAAGGTCGGAGGAGGAGGAGGAGGAGGAGACTGGGGGGCTGCTGGTGGTGGTGACAGGGCTGCGAGAGAGAGGAGAGGAACGGGAGGAGGGGGCTGGGTGGGGGGGTGACAGGCAGAGAGGAGCCTGGTCAACAAGCCCGCAGCACTCTGCTAGGAGGCCGAGGCCGGCCCCTGCCGCCGACGCAGCCAGGGTGAGCAGACACACATAGATTGCTTTCCTGGGGGCTCTTTGTCAGCCACCAACCCAGAGCACACACACTGACACACACGTACACAAAGATCTGAGCCAGGTTGTGGGAGGTAAGTGGGGGAAGGAGAAGGAGGGGCACCACTGTCTGCGGTGGGCTTTGGGGTGGCCGGGCGGGGGGATGGGCCCGAGGGGCTCTGGGGTGCTCGTGAGGGGAGCCTTTCCAGGGCTGTGTGCTTGTGCGGCGGTGGAGGGGACCCACGATGACCTTCCCGTCCTCACCAAGACCTAAGAGGGAGCAGCCACCCCCAGCGAGATCCTCCCCGTGCTGATGATTTTCAGGGACTTGTTGGCAACTCAGCGAGGGTTGCCATAGCTTTTTTATGTAGGGTGACCAGAACCGGTTGAAACTGGTTTGAGGCAGATCAGCTCCTGAGCACAATGCAGTCACTGAGCTACTACAGTGGGATAGCAGCTTCCTCCCTTCATGGCAGCCAAAGCAGAGGAGCTTGCAGGAAGGGACCATCCCAACACAGTATGTGAATGCACACGTAGACACCACACAGCACTGGTACGTGACTAATGGAGCCCTAGAAGATTCTGTGTAGAGAAGATGGGGGAAAATGTGCAGGTTTGCAAGGTCTGAGATTACTTGGGCTTTTCCTGCCTTTTTCTTTTGCTTAAGGGATGGACAAGGAGCTGAGATTTATGACCCTTATTAAAGAAAAAAATGTGCCTTGCTAGGGTGGGGACACTTGGTTTCTGCAGGCTCTCTCTCTCTCTCTCTCTCTCTCACTCTCGCTCTCTCTTTCTCTACCTTTTTAACAAAACAAAACCAAAGTGAACTGAGGGATTTGTAATGATAGTTTGTTTGTTGCTGGAGAATGCTACTTTGCATGCTTTTTTTCTCTTGCAGGGTATGTTCTGTTTTGTGCTTTTCCTTTTAGAAGCTACTAAAGGGTTTTGGGGATGCTTCTGACTATTATGAAGGCCAAAAGGTAACAATATTGTTCTAGGAAATGAGCATAAATGCGTTCCAGTGATGCTGTGAGGCATACATGCTGTCTTTTTTTTTCCTTGTAGGCCTGTTGACTGGGGCTGCTTTTAACCCTTTCATATTTGCAGAGAATGCAACCGTGTGACAGTAACTGAACATTGGTCCAAAGTCTTTCCAAAAGGTCAAGGTTCACAAGGTGAGATATGATAATTTTGAGCATGAATTTAAGTATTTATTTGAAGATCCGTTCAGACACAGATTGACAGTGAGTTGGTACCCTGGAGATAATATTGGGTGGAGAGTGGAGAAGAAATACTCTTGACGTTAGCCAAGTTTAATGGGATTAGAGTGACTTTATGATAGTGTTGCTATCAAGGCGAAATCAGAATGACTTCATTAAATCGCATGTGGCTGGTCATTTAGAAGAGGCAGGCCTGAAAAGAAGCAAGTTTAAGAGAATGGTAGGCGTCAGGGCCTTGTGGGGAATGCACTGTTTTGCATAAGACTAAAGCAGTACACATGTAGCATTTTCCCGATGATTACAGGAAAATGGAAGGACTTTGCCAAATCCAGGCAGCCTAGCCACCTTTTTGGGATTTGAGGAGTCTGAAGGTAGATTTTGCCTTTTGTTCATTCATCACCTTTCTTTTTACCTTGCTCTGTGTGTTAACCTGAAAGGCTTTTCACTCCGAGTCAAGTGGTGGAATGGCTTTTTATTGATTTGGGCGGGGGTGGGGTGTTGACGGTGAGTTTGCCATTGGATTATTTTGTGGCATACGTTTTAATATGGAATACTTAATGTAATGCCAGGAGGAGACTGGGTAGTCTGGCTTCCTCTGTGCAAAGATGCCTGGTAACTCAGAACTTTACAGCAGTGGATGATAGAAAATGTCCAGTGCCTTAAAGGATGACAGTTTGATCTGAGCTGGCATTTTTATGCATCCTGCAAAACCAAAAGAGGTCTTAGAGGAGAAGAGAGAAGCAACAGTGATCAGTGGTAGCAAAGTAAAGAACAAAGGCAGTGAGACCTCACAGGGGATATGAAACATTTCGCCTTGGGGTTCCTCGTGAAAAGAACTGCAACTTCCCCAAACAGGAAACCAGCAGTTCCAGAATCCAATCCAAGATGATCGCAACAACGGATAGAACTAGTTCTGTCTTCTGGTTTGGTAAAAGTACAGCCCGGAGGAGCCCGTAGAAGACACGACTGAAAACAAATTTCTCCCCTACTCTGTGGAGGGTATTTTGTTCCTCTTTGCATTCAGCAGAACAGCCTTTTCAGAAGTGCCGAGGGTCTTAGAATGGGTTGTGTGCTGGCAGTTGGTGGGCAGAATATCTGCAGTGAAGGGTGTCAAGTATGCAAGGGTTTTATTGTTGAAATGTTTTTCATAGGATTTCAGAGCATCCAGCGTGTGATAAAACTGGCAAAAGAGAAACAACAGGGCATGGTTAGCTCAGAATACTTTGTGTGGTATTTAATAGAGATAAATGTAATCTCGGACCGAGAAACCAGTAAATAGCTCATGTGATGGAACAAAATTCTTGACAAATCACTGTGTGAAAATTGGTTTTCAATTCTACAACATTTTTGACTGCCAGAGGTTCTGTGTCTGAATGTGGCAGAAATCTGCTTGCAAAGCAGATCCCAATCCACGTTGCATGATATGCTGTTCCTGCTTTTCTGGTGCCAACTAAAACTCAGATGGCTAATGTGATAAACCTTAATTAGCTTAATACTACAATAAGCTGTTTTATAATTGAGTCCTTCACTCCTATCTTTAGAAAGTCAGTGATTTTTATTTAACTTTGACAGCTAACCCCTCGCAGTGACTGTTTCTTGATAGGATGTTTAAAAGCCCTTTTTGTAAGGCGTGGCGTGTCCCAGAACGTTCTGGTTTACTCTCTGTGGTTTTTAGATTTGTTACTCCCCCTCCCCCCAGAAGGCGCCTGGAAAATAGCATTTGCTTTGCACGCAGGCCCCGTCTTTCCACTTTCCAGCTGCAAAGAGCCGTTGCAGGTCGGAGAGCTGGTTCTCCAGGGCTGCAATCAGGAGCCCATCTTGGCTGGAGGCTTGTCTCAGGTGGCGATCTCATGCTGGGCTCTGAGGATGTGGCAGGCCCAGGTCTCCCGGAGAGGAACAGAGTTTTCTGGGCTCGGGAATGTGAGTGCCGAGAAGCCGCAGTATCCTCTTGCCCAGAAGAGCCAGGTGGGAGTAGGGTGGCACCCACCCTTGGCGCCGGGCCCTCCGGCCCGCCCCCCCCCCCCCCACTCATCTGTCGCCCTGCGGGCAGCCACACCTGGAGCCCGGAGCCCAGCGCCTGCTCGGGATTGCCTGGGGCAGTCTCCAAGGACGACAGGCTGGCCATCCCCTCTGGAGGAAGAATGTGTGGGTTTGGCTGAGGAGGGTCCACTGGAAAGAAAGTGTCACTGGGTGGTGAACCTTTGCTTGTTTTTATCATTTGCCTACTTAGCATCACTTTTTCCATGTTAAAGAACGTTGGATCCAGGGTTTTCAGAACTCTCAGCCTCCTGGTTTAGGAGAACTCTCGCTCGCCTTCTCTCTCTCTCTCTCTCTCTCTCTCTCTCTCTCTTTTTTGCTGTCTTTTCTCACAAAGAGATTCCCCACCCACCTCCCACCTTGACTCCTTTCTAAAGGAGGGTCTAGGAATGCTGCAGCCAACACATGGATGGAATTTTCTGCTGATACCTTTGAATAGGATGAGTTAGAACTTAAGGATTTGTAGTCTTCCCCCTACCCCCCGCCTTTATTTCTTCCCTTGAAATGTTTTCTTGGGCTGTGCTGTGGGGTACCGGCTGTCTCCCGTTGGTTTTGAATAACCTTTCCCATATCCTTGGTGGAACTCCCATTTAGCTGTTCACAGCTGGAGCGGAGGTTGCCCTCCTGTGGAACCTTGCAAAGGTTGCCAGCACGGGGAGGGGGGAAAGACTTGGGGTTGCCCCCCACCCCGTCCCCCTAACATTTCTTCCTCATCAGTGCAATACAGTAGCAACAAAATAATAACAACAGCCACTGTTTAACGTCAAGGAAATCCACACCTTTGTGTTAATTATACAGGCAGTACCTCAGAGATGCTGCGGGTCTGGGTTCCAGACCACCGCAAGAAAGTGATGATCGCAATAGAACAAGTCACTTGAATTTTTTGGTTTCTTGGTACACATAAAATTTATGTTTACACTATACTGTAATAAGTGTGCAGTAGCGTATCTAGAAAAACAACGTACGTATCTTTATTAAAAAATACTTTATTGCTGAAAAAAATGTTAACTATCACCTGACAATGCACAGTTGCCACAAACCTTCAATTTGTAAAAAAAAGCACAGTATCTGTGAAGTGCAGTAAAGCAAAGCGCAAAGGAGGTATGCCTGTGTTTGGCGTATAATCTTTAACTATGTCATGGTCAAATAATTAACTTTTTTTTACTTTTAAATTTACATACAGTAAAACCCACGGTTTTATGGGTTTTGACAAGCGTGTAGTGCTGTGTGTGCGCCACCACTACCCATAGGGGGTAGTTCCCTTGCCTGAAAAACTTTCCTCCCGCTGTCCCTTTGTAGTCAGACTCTTCTCTCCACTCCAACGCCCGGGCAGCCAGCGATTTGTTCTGTCCTTAAATTTGGTCTTTTCCAGAAAGCCGTACAAATGGCTTCTTTGACTTACAAAGTGCATTTGAAAGGCATCCATATTGTTTTCTGTATCCATACTTGGTTCTTTTCTTTATTGCCAAGTTGTGTAGAGACCACTGTATGGATGTACCACGGTTTGTTTCTCTGTTCTCCCGTTGAAAGACATTAGGGTTATTTCCAGTTTTTGGTGATTGGGAATAAAGCTGCTATAAACATCTGCATACAGGTTTTTGTCTGAACATAAGTTTTTGGTAAGGACTTAGGAGTGGGATGGCTGGGTCATATGGTAAGTAGATAAGAATTAGAAGTTAGAATGAAAGTAAATTCAGCTGGTCCTAGCTCACAAAAAAAGATCTAGCCTTGTCAGCTGCAGTTAAGACTTCCCAAGTAAATTTTTCATAGCAAATGTTATCTGAGGACACATGAGAGATGTTCATGATAATAGACCACTCACTAAGGGGATGACAGGCTTTATAACCCAGAACTAATTGGAATTAGCCGAAAGTGGAAACAAGAACCTGCAAGTGGTAAAATATCCTTTATTTCCTTCAGCAGTTATTCCTAATCTCTTCAGAAGCATTTGGCAGTTTAATTTTCACATTTGTCTTCAGGTTCCATAAAACACCAACCAATAATAGAATCAAAATTTTGGAAAGGGGTACGAAAGATCTCTGTCGAAATCTTAGCTGCAGAAAGAACTTATCGTTAATGATAATTTGTCTGATTTATTGACTGTCAAAATATTGGTGTTATTTAAATATTTGAAGTTATTATTCAGCTTTTGTGTATTTTTTTTTTTTTCCTGTGGTACGTGGGCTTCTCACTGTTGCGGCCTCTCCCGTTGCGGAGCACAGGCTCCGGACGCGCAGGCTCAGCAGCCATGGCTCACGGGCCCAGCCGCTCCGCGGCATGTGGGGTCTTCCCAGACCGGGGCACGAACCCGTGTCCTCTGCATCGGCAGGCGGACTCTCAACCACTGCGCCACCAGGGAAGCCCACCCTTGTGTCTTTTAAAGAAGTGAAAGTATTTAAGCAATATCAGAGCACTGAAGTAGGGAGATTTTGGGAAGCAGATTGGTTTTTTTTAGAGGATTAAGTAGCGCTCAGGATCAGGAGAGGTTATGGTGATGTGTGGAGGGGAGAGGAGCCCGAGAAGTGGGAATCGTGGTTAGTTTGGGGATTATTTCATCCATTTAGCAGCTACTGCGCGTTTACTAAGCACCGGACGTTGTGCTAGGCACTGGGAGGACCGAGGGAAAAGGAATCCAGAGGGGAAAACCTAGTGGGAAGTAGCCTACAGATGCTATGATAGGAATGCGACTAGGCCACCTAGTGCCAAGCATGGAGGGAGGAGCCCTGGAAGAGGTGGCTGCCTAGCAAAACCAGTAAGAGTATGGAAGGCAGGCAGAGACTTGGGGGAAGAGCATGAGCCCGATGGAGCGGCGTGTGGAAAGGCCCTGGGAGAGCTGGGTGTCGCAGGTGGGGATGGGAGAGCAGGAGGAAGCTACGGGGCTGACGAGGGCCAGGCTTCTGAAGGTCCTTTTATATCGTCCATTCCAGCGTGGGCTTCCCTGTGTAGACAGCAGAGGCAGAAAGACTTTTGATGACAGAGGTCCTGGGCCAGCACCACGAGGATGGAATGAGGACTTCGGCTGGGGGCAGGGAGGTCAGAGGGGAGGCCCCACCCCAGCAGTGCGGGAGGGAGGAGGAGGGCTCCCTCCGGGGTGTTGGCGTGGGGAGGGAGTGGGAGGCGGCGACTGCATCAGGGGCAGGTGTGTGTGTGCTAGGCCCCGACTGGATATGCAGCGTGATGGAGGGGTAGGGGCAGAGACTGCTCTCTGAGGTTACCTGCCACCACGGATTAATTCCATCTCTCACATTCTGAACTCAGGAGGCAGAAAAGATTTGGGAGGTGGAGGTTGATACAGTGAGTTCACGTTTGGCTTGTGTTGCCCATGGGGTGTCCTTTGCCTCCCAGATCTGTTTGAGCTGGAGGTCTAGACTGGCAGCAACTAATGTAGAACAGAGATGATAGAAGAAAGGTATGAAAAGGTTTGCGTTCGGGCTCCCGTAAGAGATAGTGGTTTATATAGTAAAAAGCATAAATGAAGGGGAGGTAAGGGCTGAAGAGCTTGAGAAGCGTGCTCCAGAAAGTCGGAGGGCAAAACACTTCCAGAAAGGCAGACCACGTGCTAGTAGCTGACACCTGCAGACAGCACAGTCCGTTGTGGTGGCCTTTTCCATGCGTTTAATACCAAGACGATGAGGTGAGCTGTATGCTGTTCTCCCCATGGTGCAGGTTGGGAAACTCGGGCCAAGATCCTGGCCAAGGTCTGCCAGCTCAGAAGTGGTGGTGGATACCTAGAGGGGTGGGATAGGGATGGTGGGAGGGAGACGCAAGAGGGAGGGGATATGGGGATATATGTATATGTATAGCTGATTCACTTCGTTATACAGCAGAAACTAACACACTATTGTAAAGCAATTATACTCCAATAAAGATGTTCAAAAAAAGAAAAAAAATGGTGGTGGAGGCAGCATTTGAAGCATGTCCCTCGTCACTGGGCTTTTCTGCCCTGGGGACAAGGGGAAACCATGGAAGGTGCTTGGGGGGAGGAGCCTAGAGAGACACAAGTAGGGGGTAAACAGCGAAGGCACCAAAGACTTGCTTGCGTTGGGAGTGGCCGTTAAGGACGGTGAAGGTGAGCGTGTGTGTCATGGAGAAGCTGGAGGCACAGTAGCGGGCTTTTGTAACTAGGCAGGTTTTCCTGACTTTAGTCGTCACGGAGAGGGGAGAATCTATCTACACCAAAGACGGACAGTGCTAGGAATAACCTGTTGGAAAGACTTAAATGTTTTTTTTTCTGGGTACTAGGGTGAGGTACAAATTGGGAGAAGGAACAAAGAGGTGTTTCTGTTTTATTTATTCTTTGAAAAGGATAAGAAAATCAAAGGAAACTGAAAGTGATGTTGTGAAAAATCTTTTGTTCTAACACAGAAACACAGTTTAAAGAATTCTTTGAATCATCTGCTATAGACAGGAAGTTCTAAATTCTGCCTGTTTTAGAATGAGGGGGGAGAGAAAATTCTACTTAATCTAAATCTGGAGACTGAAATAAGTAATTTTTAGATGCACTTAGAGTGGCCTTCTTAGCTGTCCCAAGTATTCCCCACCAGGTATCCTCTAGTTGATGGTCGTTAGGGCCCCCCAAATGCAGGTTTTGTTTTCAGTCAGATATTACTACAACTGTACATAATTAGAGATTCTGAGCATCTTGAAGGATTCATAGAGACCTAAAGGTAAAGTCAAGGTGGTGTGGTTCTTGAATGTCTGTCTTCTCAAGTCAGCCTTACCTTTTAGGGAACCAAACTCCTGCTGACTCATGGGTCTGGTAATAAGTATTGATTTTGATAATTTTCTTCTATGAGGAATAAATTCTTGAGGTATCTGAGCAGTAAGAATTTTTGAAAAAGTTCTAGGTTAGAAAATTTCCAGCTCTGTGTTAAAAAAAAAAATCACAAAGCTGGAAATACATTAAATATTTACAGTTATGTCCTTATTTTCTACAGTGAGCCTAAATTGGTGGTGGTGCCGGCCGGGGCTGGGGGGTGGTGGTTCAGCAGGTAGTTAATATCAGTAGCACATTTGGAACTAGAACCCAGCACTCTAGACCTCCTGGTCTAAGACTGTTGCCATCATTACTTTCTCTCTGCCTTCCAAAATTTCTCATATGTGTTTTGATGGTACATATAGGTCAGCTCATACCTACAGTCCTTACATCATGTGAACTTGAGAGCTTGAATGATTCAAATGAAGCCCTCATATAGGTACTCATTGATAAGCTGGTTCTTAACAGTTTTGCTGATTTAACATAGCAAGAGTGGGGAAGGTAGTTTGAGGTCTCTAGCTTGAGAATTGATTATGGCTAGTGTTCTACTTAAATTTGGGTGGAAAGGCCATGGAGATTTTCAGTTGCCTTTGGCCAGCTCTCAGTGATATATACGTGTCTGCCCAGCCCTCAATGATATAAACCTGTGTTCTGCCGCCAGCTAGCTGTGAGACGTCAAGCAAGTTACTTAAATTCTAAGCCATACTTTTCTTGAGGGTTGTTTTGAAGATTAGATGCATATGAAGTGCTTAGGGAAGTGGCTGGTATGTGGTGAGACCTCCCTAAAATCTTAGCTATAGTGTTCCTGAGGCTTCCTGTTATAGGGGAAGGGCCTTAGCCCTGACATTATCTTTTCTGTCTTGGAAGGTAGTGTTTCTCCTGTTCTTTTACCTCCTTTATCAGTAGTGATTTTTGTTTCTGGAGGGTGGGGCATGAAAACATACACAGTGAGTGGCTCTTGCCTTGTCTGTAGGTTTTCAGTTACAGCTGCCCTATATCTGGTGAAAGCGGGTGAAATCTAGGTAAGAGTACTTGTTCCTACTTGGCTGCACTTCCTTTTGTAGCTGGAAAATCTTGGACAAATTTTGTAGTTGTAATCTTACAACTGTCTTTGCTCCCTGGAAAATCCAGCCCAGTCGGTGAGTGGCTAGAGTCTGGGTTGTCTGTCTACTGGTGTAATTTATGTCAACCAGAGTTTAAAAACAAGCAAAATTTGATCGTGAGTGTATGGCAGGTAGCTCAAGCGTCTGTTCCGTCCCTTTCCTGCGCATGTTCGCTTGCAGGGACCAGGTAGTCGTGTCTTGCACACTGGGATTTGGAGGTGATGGAAGATGGAGTGGAGAAGGGATCCCCGGGACCTTTCTGTCCAGGACTGCCCTGTCCAGTGTGGCAGGCACTGGCCGCACATGGCTTTTGAGCACTTGTAATGTGGCTAGTCCTAATTGAGATGGGCTGTAAGCATAAAATATATACTAGGTTTTGAAGACCTATACAAAAAAAGAATGTAAAATGTCTCATTAATAGTTGTTTAATATTGGTTATATGTTGAAAGGACATTTTGGTTGAATAAAATTTATTATTAAAACTTCACGACATTCCCCCCCTTCTTTTCTTTTAAAAATAGGAATAGAAAATTTAAAACTATATATTTGGTTTCATTCTGTTTCTGTTGGACAGTGCTGGTTTGGATTGTTGGACGGACAACGAAATAAATTTAACAGTGAAACTCCTCTGGTGCCCTGCAATGTTCATATTTATTGATGTTGAGTCCCTCTTTTGGTTGAAAAAGATGGTGTAAGAGCTACGTTAGGGTCTCCTTGTTAGAGAAACGCATTCTCCCCTAGTTTGGGCTCCCTTTCTCTCCCAGATATTCCTAATTCATCCCCGGGTTATGGGGTTTCAACGTCCGTGCCGGTTGGTGTCTGCTTCTGAATGGAAAGGTAACTAGCATTTACTGCAAGTTTACTGTGTGCTAGATGCTTTACACTGACTGTCTCCTGACAGGTGGAATATCCCCAGTGAGACTTAAGAGAGGTTAAGGGACCAAAGATGGCACCACTAGTGAGAGACTGAGCCTAGACTCGGACCAGGGTCTGGCTGGCTCTGGAGTTCTTCCCTGCTTCATGCTGCCTTTCCCTACCTGCCGCTGCTGTCCTGTACCTGCGGCCCACAGTCCCATGTCCCTCCTGGGTGCCCTTGTTGTCCAGATGGGACTTCTCACACTTTAATTTGCATACAGATCACCTGGGGGTCTTGTTAAAAAATGCAGATAATGATTCAATAGGACTGGTACGGGCCCAAGATTCTGCATTTCTGACAAGCTCCCAGGTGGTGGTCTGCTGGCCCATGGACCACACTGAGTAGCAGGGGTCTCCACTGTTTCCCTTGGTTTCACACCTGCTGCCTCTGCTTCCAGAGTGATCGGATTCTCCAAGCCTTGCCTGACTGTGGGAACTCACCCTCGCTTTGCATCTGATGCCAGTGAGTGCCGTTGGGGTCAGCCCTGGTTTTCAGCCATGGACGCCCAGTCTGGCGTGAACACTGATTTCTGGGTACACGGGGTCTGACTGGATCCTCAGTTTATTCTTGTTCCCACATACCTGTGTTACTCCAGCTTTATTACCTTGAGCCCTTGGCACCTGTAGTCTGATGAGATAGAAGGTGATTTTAATATTGAGATGAGATCCGGGAGATACACGACAGGGGTACTACCCATTTCAGGTCGTTGTGATGAAGACTCTCAGGCCTTACATCAACATGTAAGAGGGACTGTGCCATGTTTGGATCAGAGACTTGGGATCTGATGGGAGGTGAGGACTCAGAGCTGTTAGCCGGCCACGATTTCTGCCTCCATACCTGACAAGGAATCGGGTGACTTGTGACTATTCCTTAGAATGGGAGTCCTAATGAGCCGCCTCCCAGGGCGGTGTTGAAGAATGGCTAATCACCACCACCTGCGTGTCCAGCGCATGTTGAAGGCAACCACCCTGGAGTCCTTGGATCCAGATGCCTGGGGAAAGGTCACTCCGGGGCCTGGGCCAAACAAGAAATTGAGTTCTAGGAAGGAGTTTGGTTATGTGTTTGAACGATAAACTGTAGACTACAGAACTGTAGTTGGCTTGTTTCTGATATTGGGACTGGACATTGATTAAATTAGTTGTAAGGATAAAATGGTATCTGTTCCATGAGATAGTTTGCCATCCCATCTCTCTACAAGAAAGCTTCCCATTTCACAGAAATCCTAGTTGAGTTTTAGATCTTACTGGACATTTGGACACTGAGAGTTCTATGATACATGAATCCAGCACATTGAATACGATTTATTAATTGTTGGCTAAATCCGTCAGCTCCTTGTTTCGTGCAGAATCCCTGCCTGGGGTGGTAGAGGTATGTGTCTTGGACCTGTGAGTGTGTCTTCCGTGGTGTCACATTGCCGTGCAGGGAGCAGGGACAAGGCTGGGCATTCAGGACGGGCACGGCCACGGAGACAGCCCTGGAGAAAAGGGTTGGAACCGTGGATGTTAATCTGAGTTGGGGGTGAGTTCAGGATGTCGTGGGGTAGTGAGTCAGAAGCCTTACTGGAGTATGCCAGGAGTCAGCGTTAAAGACCAGGCAGATAGACGTGCAGAGAACATCAGAAGGCAAAGCAAAGCGGGCTGGTCCCCAGTCCAGTGAGCTAGGAAAGAACCAGGAGTGCAGAGCATGCAGACTGATGGGTGTGTAAGAGTACAGGGCCACAGGCATCGGGAGATGGGCGTGATCTCTGTGCTCATAGGAGAGCCCCACGGGATGATTGTGGAGCGAGTTAGTGAACAGGTGAGTGAGTGAGGACAGTATGAGATACAGTGCCCATGGTCCCTGGATAACTGAATCGGAACCAACCTTACGAGGCGGCCTTCACATGGGATGGTGACAACCAAGGACAGCTCAGGCGGCCGAGGTGAGGAGACGGATTGGGAGAAGCAGTAGCTCCTTGTAGACAAGATTCACTTGGGAAGGCACTGCAGCACTAGATTGTTTGGAGTTCGCTTGACTTTAGAGGACACACGATCAGGACACGGCTGTTTAAACCAACACCATAAGAGAGGGAGCTAACTGTTAGGCCCCAGCTGGTGCCACGAGGACCTGAAACCGGGAGCTCAGACATCATCTTGCTCTAAGATGATTCTGTGCTCTTTTTAGGGCCACGTGTCCTCAGTTGTCTCCTTGTGCCTCTCCCTTGGTACAGCGGCGTTCTCTTTCCTGAGCACGTGGCTGTCCCACAGCCCATGTGTCCCCGCGCCCTCGTTTAAAGCTGGTGGATGTCACCTGTATTCCTCAGTCTCACTGCCAGTTCTCAAGACCAAAAACCTAATTGGCCCTGGTCTCATCCACTGTGGCTTGGAGGGCAGGGTTACTACTGACCCTAAACGGGGGACAGTAGTTTCAGAGGAGGTGGCCAGTGGGCTTGTGAAACACCCTGAGGAAGGTCTGCCACAGTAGAGGGATCTTAAAGGCAAATGGACGCAGTGTTAGCTATCTTTGGTGTGTCTGGTCCAGGCATTCCCCATTGTACAATGTGATGCTCTCTAGAGAATGTCCTCCTAAGAGCAAGATCTGGCGGCTGCCTCTGTTCTCACATTGGCACACCAGTAAGCAGATGAGCAAAGGCTATGAAAATATGAGCTGCTCGTGTTTATTAGAGAAATTCAACAAACTGTAGGCCAAAAGGAGGCCTACGAAGGAGGCCTTTTATAGAACGTGCTCTTGTTCATGTGTGACGATGACGCTGTGGACCAGCTGTTGGCTTTTTCAGTCAGGATGGGTTCTCCTTGGTTTGTCCTGTCTTTCATCTGCCCTCCTCTCTAGCCTAGAGCACGGGGTTGCTCTGTGACTCCGCTGTTGAGGGAGTGCAGTCTGTAGCCTTGCCATGATTCATTACTGTCAGGAAATAGCTTACCCATAAACGAATGGAATTTGTGTCAGGTTTTAACACTGTTCTCCGATAGGCTCGTTTGGCTTCTAAAGGTAGAGGTGGGAGGAAGTATCCAAAAACGGAAACATTGCATGGAAGTAGAGGTTCCAGTGAAGATAAACTTCGGGTGTAGTTTTGAAAAAATAGAGGGATGGAGTTTTTACAAAAAGGGAAAGAAGATCCAAGGAGGAAAATGGTGGGAAAGCTTAGCACTTGGCATGAGAAGAAAACCTGTGCAGAGGACACCGAGCAGAGTTTTCAGGCTGGGACAGAGATTTTGAGGCAGGAAATGACTCAAAAAACAAGAGTTGCAAGGAAGGTAGCTCAAGGGTGACTTGGTCACTTTGGGAAAGTGCAGTGAAGGAAACTGTATTTGGAGACACTTGGGATTTCTGAATCATTAGGCCTCACAGCAACCCTGACAAGTGAGTGGCCTTAACCCATTTTATGCCTGAGGCACTTGAGGCCCCAAGAATGAACAGATACGCCAGGCTGAGTGGTCAGTCATTGTTGGAGTCAGTGTTCATACCTGCCTTTTTTGGGCCCGACGCCTTTACATTCTTTAGTATGGTAGCCAAGGTGTACGAGCTATTTTGAGTGTAGAAATACAATCTTTTCTCTATATTGTGTTTGCTCAAAAATCACAAAAACAGTATGTTTAGCTTTCAGTATTTGCTCCATAAATGCATAGCACGTGCTCCTTGTCTGAGGAATGCACTGGACTGGGGCACTGGAGGTAGGAAAACTGGCCGAATGGCTTGAGGAATTGTTCAAGCGTAATGTTTAGGGTCTCTCCTGGGTGCGTAGATGTATATCTGAGGACTCCCATGGTGGGTGGCAGGGGCTTGGTGTGAGTGTATGAAATGTTTGGGGCCCCTCACAGGTGTATGTCTGTTTGGCAAAATGCAAGTCTGGTTTAGCTGTCCAACGTTCATTTGGGGGAATGATGAAACACATGGTTTAGCACTTGAGTAATAATAATTAGGCTTTGCTGGTTTTGATTTAGATGACACACAGATATTTAAAAAATTTCTTTTCCTCCTAATCTCGGGCATTAGGGTATTGTTGACTTCTGTTGGAGTTTCAGATTTAACTATGACTTCTTTGGTTACACAGTGCTCTAATTTCAGGTCGTTGAGGATAGGAAAATTGTGTTCCACCTCTCCTGGCTTCTTAGAAGACCTTGCTGGGCTGCCTTTCTGCAAGAGGCATTTGAGTGAAGGATGCTCATTATTAAATCCCTGTAGTTGTTGAGAATTCTGGTGGCATCTTTGTCAATATCATCCCCTATTTGGGGGCATCAGAGTTGTGGCTGAATTTCTTCTAGGGCTTTCTCTATGCTAGAATCCTATCACTGGCCTTGTTTTGATGTTTTAATAACTCACATTAATATGTACTTACTATATTCCAGGTACTGTAGACAGCACCTACCTGGATTGTTTTATCTAATTCTCACAATAACTGGGGGGTAGATCTTACTATCTCCATTTTCTACTCAAGAAAACAGAAGCTTAAAGAAGTAACTTGCTCAGAACCTTGTAACTTTTAAAGAGCAGAGCCAGGACTTACTCCAATTTGTCTTGTTCCAAAGCCCAGGTTTTAGCTACCACAACGTACTGTGGTTTATAGGTGTCTTTTCTATAGCTGATCGGTGGGAGGCCCAAATATCTTTGAGGTTCAAAGCCACGGCTTCTGGGTCAACCAATATTTCTCCTATTGTCAAGATTCAGGAGGTGTGTCTTGTTTGCTGCCTGGCACTGATGTGGCTATGGCTACTGAGAGTAGGTGAACATTAAGAGATACTGTGGTCCCCTGGTTTTTCTTCCTTTACCGTAAACGTGTGCCTACCTGTGTGCATGTGCATTTGGCAACACAGATAGCCTACTCTTGGCAGTACTTACAGAACCAGTCAAGCACTGTTTTTATAATCATTTCTACGGCAGAGTCCCTTTAGAAATACTACCTTCTTGTTCTTCCTCCATAGTTGGAGATTTGTTCTCTTGTTCTTTCCTTAAGTCGTCTTGGGTCGATGCAAAGGTGCCCCTGGAGAGGAAGTACCAAGAAAAACATGGAGGTAGAGTTGTTCACAAACATGGGAAGAAAGAGTCACCCTCACACTCGGCTGCAGAATTCCTATTTCCTAATACCGTCTTCCAAGGAGGATAATTGATTAGACCTTGTTTCAGATATGTCCCAAAGATGTCTCACCCTGAAAGCTTCCAGCAGCAAATAAGCTTGGGTAGTGTTCCCAGCCTGGGCATTGGATCCCCGTGATGAAGTTTCGCACTAGAAGTTCACATCAGCACCTGCAAGTTCAGAGAAGCCTTAAAAGAAAGGTGTGTGTATGGGTGTTTAATCCAGCACTTCCCAAATTCCTAGACTGTAGAATCCCTTCTTTTTCCTTTTTGGTGGAAATTGAACAGCAGGAGGAGTGTTCTTGGGGGGGACCATTGTTCCAAGCTGTCGGTTATCTTTGATGAAATCAGTAAAAAATGAGGGAGGGCCTTGTGAGAAATAGACACCTTCCTCCTTCTCCTCCTTTTAATATAACATAGCGTTGGACAAAATATGATCAATTCTCTTTCTCTGTGTTTTTCTGTTTTCTGTCTCCTCCAGGAAGAGAACTTTAAGTGAGTTTTCTTTTAAAGTCAGCAGCCTGTAGACATGCTGTGAATGATAACCTTGGGGGATGCTCTCAGTCATGTTTTATAGATGAAAGTACTACCTTTCATAAATCCAAAAGTGCCTTAAGTGAATTTGGTATCTAGCAAGAGTAGGCAATGGCCTCATTTTGGAATTCAGGACCAGTTGTGATAACCCTGCGGGGAGCCCCTTTGTCTACACCCTTCCTCAGCTGGTGGGAGAGGAAGTGGAGGGGTAGCTGGAGTGGTGACGCCACCCTCTCTAGGCTGGGAGGTGGCTCTGGTGTGCACGCCCAAGGGGAGCAGGTTTCTCATGATCTTAGGAGGATTAGGTGTTGGTGGGAGGAGAACAGGTGATAAGGGGAATGTCTGTTCATGCAGAGCAGGGCTTTGCACCCTCAGCACTAGTGACATTTGGGGCTGGGTAGTTCTTTGTCTGGGGGCTGTCTGTGCGGTGTAGGATGTTTAGCAGCGTCCCTGGCCTCTACTCAGTACCCCACTGGGTGCCAGTAGCACCCCTTGCCCCGCTCCGATCTGTGCCGACCAGAAACGTCCTGGACATTGCTAAATGTGTGTGGTGGTAGAGGAGGGGCAAAATCACCCCCGTTGAGAACCACTGACTCAGAGCCTTATAGCAAGGACAACACTTCAAAACTGGGGTAGTAAAAATTCCAAAAGAAAGACCTCTGAGGGAAGCCAGCAAGCACGTGTGGCTGGACTGTAAAAATCCCCAGAGAAGAGCAAGATACCTTCAGCTGCTAGTGCTTGCCTCCATGTTTTCTAACGCTGGAAGTCTCAAAAATGTTTGCAAATAGTTTAAGTTTAATATTTAAAATAAAAAAGTTGCTGGTAAAATGAATATAAAACAGCAAAAAATAGAGCTGCTGGTTTGATGGGAGCATTTCAGGGACAAAGGCTTCTGTGCAGGATTTAGGATTTTTGTGCAGAAATCTGGAAGGCTTATTCAGGTGACAAAGGAAAATTACTTTGAAGTTCTCCTGTCTGTACTCTCAAAATATCACCTCTAATTTGGAAAATCTATGCTTTGCTTCAAGCTAGAATTATAGAGATGCTACTAAAAAGTGTGGCATTTATAAAATGCCAAAGGAATGCTTCTGAAGCCTTCATGAGTTTTTCTCTTAAACCAGGATCTTTTGTTTTTAGTACTTAAATGGGTCTGTAAGTGATTTCTTAGTTTTGAAACAATTGGAATTCACCAAACACGAAGCATTTTGTATCCAACTAATAGCAAAGAAATTTAGACATTTTTTTCTTTCTCTCTCATCATTGAAACTGTTTGAATAACCCACTTCAAGCAGAGGCTGTAATGACTTTTTTCTGAAGTTTATTAATGGTGACAGATTTAGCCCAGACCCTTTCAGTATTTCTATAAACTCATTGACAAATTAGTGAATTGCCGGCACAGGGGCCTTTTAGTTAAAAGAATGTGGAATATCCAGTGGGAGATGGAGCGCTTGCAAAAGTACCTTTGACAGAATTGCCAAGGTTGAGGATTCTGACTCTCCCTGAGTTCATAGGAAATGTAAACTTTCATCTACTTCCCTGTAGGTAAGAGATTGTGAAAATGCTTAGGTGGGTGAACTTTGAAAACCATCCTGCCCCTGCCTTCCATCCCCTACCGTTTCTGGATTCAGGTATCAGATGTTTAGTGTGAAACCTAGGCCTTTCTATGAACTTTACATATCTATAAATTTTACATATCTATATGTATAAAATGCAGTATGCTTATTTTACATAACTATCTGTATAAACATGTACAATGCAATATGCTTATTTTTTCTTTTTAATTTTAATGTAGTGTATATATTGTTTTAGGAACTGATTTCTTCCCCCCCCCCACTGAATGGTGTATCTTGGTTGTTCCATGTCAGTATCTGTAATAGCTCTACCTTACTTTTAATGAGCGCAGAGCACTCCATTAGAAAGGATGTACCATAAACAATGTGAATGTACTTAACACTGTTGAACTGTACACTTCAAAATGTGTAAGATGGTAAATCTTATGTTATGTCTATTTTACTGCAATTTAAAAAAGAAAAAGGATGTACCATAATTGATAGAATCATTTCTCTGCTGATGGACATTTACACGTTTTCCAGTGTTTTGCTGTGTTGCAAATAACTGTGCACCAAACATTTTTATACAGATGCCCCTCACTTTGGAAGATTTTATTTTTCTGGTTTAAAGCTTTGTGCCTGTGCACTAAGATCAATGACATGTCTTCCAGATCCAGCAACTAGGATCCTGGCCCTTTTTCCCTTGGGAGTAGCTAAGGAAAGAGCAGGTTTTTCCTTCTGGACTTTAAGAATTTCTTGGTTGTGAGTGTGGTTTTGGAGAGAGAATCCCATAGTTTGTAATCTCCTCAGCTGAAGGTTTTCTTTCATTAGACTTGGAGGGTGTCTGGGCAAGCCCCTTGCCCTGAACACCTGTTTACTGTCTTGCACCAGATATCTGCAGAGACGGTCAGCCCAGGTAGGTGACCTGGTTCCCAAAGGCATTCCTGGAGGTGAAAGGAAGGCCACCCGTTGGGAAGACCAGTGGCTGAGTTTCAGTAACCGGATTTGGCCGCCCGGTTAGGGGCTTACTCCTTCGCACAGTTGTCAGGGCAGAAGTGAGCCAGCTGTTACAGGCGCAGGGCTTTGGTATTTGGTCAGCTCTGACTTCGGCCTTCAAGCTTTTCCAGCAGAGCCATCATGTTGAAATGCTAACCCGAGGGCAGTCCTGCCTTTCAAATTTACATTCTGCTTTCTAAAGAAAAACACAGGACAGGTATTTTTGGAAGCTTTGTGTATTCGGTTTAGTAGATGTTCCACTGTTCAAGAGCCTTAGCACTCACAGCAAGTCAGCACAGCTCTATTTTTGACTCTTGAGCAGGGAAAGAAAACAGCAGTCATGTGGATGGACTGGAGTTGCTTAATTTGGGTATGTCGGATGCGGGTTCAGTCACGGGGCAATCCAGCACCCTGAGTCTCCCGCGCTTGGTGCTGGGGAGGTGGTCTGGTGACAGAAGAGGGACATAAACGGGTCCTCGGCAGCGGTGTGGGACCTGTCCCCTCCCACTGGGGCCTCCACAAAGCCAAGCCAGAACCCCAGGGCTGAGCGCACAGGAGCCTCTGCCCTGCGGGACGTGCCAGTCGTGGTGAAAGTGTCCTTTCCCAAATCCTAGGACCACGCTGAGCGGCGGGGGGGGGGGGGGGGGCGGGGCGGTGAGCTGTGGTTAGTCCCACTTCCTGAGGAAGTGACTGAGGGCGAGCTCTGTGAAAGCTGCTTTATCCAGGAGTCCCACGGGGCCAGCCGGGGAGGAGCAGACATCCCATGCAGATTGATTGTCCTCTGAGCAGGGGCTTTGAAATTAAAGGAGCCCTCTGCGGACATCTTTCTGTTAGTTCTGTTTGATCTTTTTGTGCTTCGCTTTCAAAAATTATTTCTTACTGCTCTGTCATTCCAGTTGTCTTTCTGTGGATGTCCTATACCTGGGTAAACAGAAGATGGGAACAGCAGGACTTTGTCTTCCACAGAGGGTTTTCTGGGATTATGCTCTGATCTAAGTTATGAAAACTCAAATGCCTTTTAAAGGAATGTCGTCACTTGAATAATAAAACACAATTTTCATGGGATATTTAACTTTCTACAGGCAGACTCAGGATAAAACTCCTGGGTATTCATTAATAAAGCAAAATGTGGAAAATGGGGCATTTTGGAACATTTTAGCAAACTGCAAATTAAAATCAAATATTAAATCAGTTAACTCCATGTGAAAGTAAAGAACCACTTCTAACGTACCCTGTCATGGCTCAGTGTTGCATATTTTCGAATTTTGTGAATATGAAATAGAATATTTCATTTTGAGTTAAAAAAAAATGATTATGTGATTCAGACTTTTCCTTCTCTTTTCCTCCCGTCTTCAGCATATTGTGGACCATATTTTCTCTTTCCTTGATTTTCCTCTCTTCCTTTCCTTCTTCCCAAGCATTTAGATAACACTTACGAGCTAAAAGCTCTGAAGTTAGGTAAGTGGAGGTGAATAAACTCCTCGTGGGCTCCCTGTTTCCAGGTGGGTGTCACATATAAAGAAGGGTGTTTGTCAGAGTGGACCTTCCATCCAGCGGGCTGTCTTTCTTTTACTTTATATTACTTTTACTTGCCTCTTCATATATATATTTGACTTTATTTCTATAAAATACAGTTATCAAGAAAACAGCATCACATTAACTTGTACATTCAACTTGAAAGGGCATTTTCCCAGACTGGAGCAGGTGCTTAAGAAATATAAACTCCTAAGTAAGATGAAGTACCCTTGTCAGTGCTCCACTGCCATAACCGGGGCATATCCAGATGTTTCTGTGCTTCGGGCTTCCACATTCTTCCCTACTCTTTTTCACCAGAAGGGTGGTTATTACCTCTTTAATGACTTCTAGTTAGTTTTTTGACCTTTAACTGTACCTGGTATCTGCTTGCTGAAATCTCCGTGACTCTGAATTGCCCTATTAAAGGACTTCTTTTTGTTTTTTTTTTAATTTTCATTGACGTATAGTTGCTTTACGATGTTGTGTTAGTTTCTACTGTACAGCAAAGTGAATCAGCTATACGTGTACATATATCCCCTCTGTTTTTGGATTTCCTTCCCATTTAGGTCACCACAGAGCATTGAGTAGAGTTCCCTGTGCTATACAGTAGGTCCTCATTAGTTATCTGTTTTATTTTATTTATTTTAAAATTTTTATTTAATTTTAAGATATTTATTTATTTATTTGGCTGCATTGGGTCTTAGTTGCAGCACATGGGATCATCACTGCGGCACACGGGAATCTTTCGTTGCGGCACGTGGGCTCTTCGTTGCGGCACATGGGCTTCTCTCTAGTTGTGGCGCATGGGCTCCAGAGCATGCGAGCTCTCTAGTTGCGGCACGCCAGCTCAGTAGTCGCGACCCGCAGGCTCTCTAGTTGTGGCATGCAGGCTCAGTAGTTGCGGTGCGCAGGCTTAGTTGCCCCGAGGTATGTGGGATCTTAGTTACCCCACCAGGGATTGAATCCACGTCCCTTGCATTGCAAGGTGGATTTTTAACCACCGGACCACCAGGGAAGTCCCAGTTATCTGTTTTATACATAATATCAGTAGTGTGTATATGTCAATCCCAATCTCCCAGTTCATCCCAGCTCCCACCTTCCCCCAAAGGAATTCTCCCCCCCACCACTTTGAGAAATTTAAAAGTACTTTGTACTTTAAATTAAAATATAATTTAAAATTAAAAATTATGAGTTATATATCAAGTACTACCTATATTCCTACCAGCCACTCTTTTAACTGTGAATATCTTTGTATACATGTTCTGTTCCCTCCCCCTCTGTCTCTCTGTTCAGCCCTCTTTTCTCCTCCTTTCCCTCCTCCTCCTCCCCTTTTCTCCTTTTTCCTGGGACCTGGGACCTTTGTACTTAAGGATATTTAAAAAATCACCAGATAAAATGGATTATGCTTTATAAATGGGGTTTTAAAGGTTTTTTTTTTTTTTCTTTTTTTTTTTTTTTTTTGCGGTACGCGGGCCTCTCACTGTTGTGGCCTCTCCCGTTGCGGAGCACAGGCTCCGGACCTGCAGGCTCAGCGGCCATGGCTCACGGGCCCAGCTGCTCCGCAGCATGTGGGATCTTCCCGGACCGGGGCACGAACCCGTGTCCCCTGCATCGGCAGGCGGACTCTCAACCACTGCGCCACCAGGGAAGCCCTAAAGGTTTTTTTGTACTTGGTTTTGGTCTGTTGTTTTGCATATGTCTTTAAGACTTTTTACCTAACATAAGAATTTTTCTATACCAAGTCTGACTAAAGGTACCTTGGAAAGTTGACTAGCTACCTCATTCTGTCTTTCTGACCAACGCTTTTTGTCGACTGTACCATTTTCAATCTCATCCTGGATAGGATCTTTTTTTTTTTTTATTATTATTATTATTATTTTTTTTTTTTTTTTTTTTTTTTTGCTTTACGCGGGCCTCTCACTGTTGTGGCCTCTCCCGTTGCGGAGCACAGGCTCCGGACGCGCAGGCTCAGCGGCCATGGCTCACGGGCCCAGCCGCTCTGCGGCATGTGGGATATTCCCGGATTGGGGCACGAACCCGTGTCCCCTGCATCGGCAGGCGGACTCACAACCACTGCGCCACCAGGGAAGCCCCTCCTGGATAGGATCTTAAGTGCCAGCCTAAACCAGTTTGCCCTCTCTCCTGAGGCTTGGTGAACTCCTGGGTTCATACTTTGCTTGACTTGGGGGAAGTAGTTGATTGCCTAGATAAGATTTCCTTCAGACTAAGATCCTTTAGGAAAGTGAAAGTAAAAGAGTATGAAATATCAGGCATATGCATAAATATGCATAAATATGGATACTTATCCGTAGGCAAGCCTAGTTTACTATGAAGTCAAGAATATGTGGTCTCTTGATGAATGGAATGACAGAAATTGTTCTTTGAGACATGGTAAACAAGGGTTACGCTTTAAGAGCCTGAGTAAATGGTTTTAATGTCTCTGTTTCCCTCATCTTTCACTTTATCACATGAGTTAAAAATACATCTTCAGAATTTTAAAGCAAATGGGTGAAACTCAGCACTGTATATCTTAAAGGTTATTTTTTGAAGTGTTCTTATTTTTACAAGAATTCTTGAAGAGAAAGTTTTCTCTTGCGGTTCTGTGCTTTGGCAAAGTCTTTTGGGAATAGATCAAAGTCTATTTAAAAGGGTACTCCTGAACAAACGTATGCGTTGAAATAACGTGGATGTATGTCTGTGACCTAATGGAAATGTGTATAGACATAGAAAGTTGTCTGATGTATTGTTGAACGTAAAAAAAAAGCCTATTATGTTAAAATTATATATGTGTTTTTATGTTTATGCTTATGTATGCATTTAGAAGTCTGTATCCCAAATATTATCAGTGATTCAAGTGGGCCTCCTGGAGACATTTACTTTCTGTTGCTTATACTTCTGTCTTTTTTTTTTTAGAATATTGGCAAAGAGCATATACTACTCTTACAAGTAAAATGTTTTAAAAATCCAGGAAAGAAAGAGAGGTATTTTGAATAAATGGCAGTCTGTTGTCTAAATAAAGCTCTTTTCAAAGATGCTTACCTGGGCATTCGAGTTAAGAGTGATTCTAAGGACAGCATAGCGATGTTCATGTAGAGATTTTGAATCTAAGAATCTAAGAGGTTGCGTTGGCTGGAAGTTCCCTGAGTAGGGGGTGAAGAAGACAGAGGAGGTAGGATACTATTAGTGCAGCGGAATTCATGCAGAGGGACTCAAGGTTCTGCTGCTGATGGATGAAATGATGGGGTTCTTGCCCTGTCGTTTCTGTAGTATTCATTACACAGAACGTCTAAGGAATGCTTGTCAGTAAACTGAGAAGCAAGTTGGTTATTCCAGGCTATCAAATCAGCAATTTCTAATTTGTACTTCAAAGAAAAAAAAAGAGTAATTAGAAGTTTCTCATTACTTTTAGACATCAGTGAATCTCTTCCCATTGTGGAGTATAAGTTAATGGTTAGCTTTCAGAAATGAGGTAATTAGGAAGCTGTATACATTTTTGGATCTAAGTGCTTATTACTTAATATATTAGAACTGCTTGAAGATGTAGCTTCCTTGTGAAATGGTTGGCTTTAGTATTTTATCTTTAAAGGGTTTGTTTGGCCTATGCATCTCTGTGTGGAAGCCAGAGAGAGCAGTGATTGTGTGGGTTAGAATGGTGGCACCATTTTAATTTAACTGGATCAGCTGGGTGGTTCCAGAATATCCTGATCCTTCAGGAAAGCCGTCAGAGTTCACTGGGTTTATTGTGGCTTTGTCCTTCTCCTGTATTTACTGCCTTTGGTAGTGAGAAAGAAGAGACATTTCCTCTGGCTCTAGACTCAAACTGCTTAGAGAAGGAAGAGATGCTCCACGGCCCTGTGCTGTCTTGCTGGTACCTTTGTAGTGGGTCCCCATTGTCTTCTTGTTCTTAGTCCATCATTTGTCTTCTCATTATCAGCACTTTTGCAAAGAAGCATAAATCCATGATTTTCATCGTGGAAAGCCTTCTGTTTAGGAAGTGTTTAAATAATAAAATAAGTGAAAATAATATTAATCAAATCCAATAAACCATGGCTCGCTCTGGGTATTAACTTGCGAGGCTTTAAGACTATTGACCTCCTTACTCTTCCCGAAAGAATTAATTAATCATTTGCTTTTTCTGCAGTTTTTAAAAAAACTAAATTTATTTATTTATTTATTTATTTATGGCTGTGTTGGGTCTTCGTTGCTGTGCCCGGTCTTTCTCTAGTTGTGGTGAGCGAGGGCTACTCTTTGTTGAGGTGCACGGGCTTCTCATTGTCGTGGCTTCTCTTGTTGTGGAGCAAGGGCTCTAGGCACACGGGCTTCAGTAGTTGTGGCATGCGGGCTCAGTAGTTGTGGCTCGTGGGCTTAGTAGTTATGGCACACAGGCTCAGTAGTTGTGGCTCACGGGCTCAGTAGTTGTGGCACCTGGGCTCAGTAGTTGTGGCTTACAGGATCTAGAGCACAGGTTCAGTAGTTGTGGCGCACAGGCTTAGTTGCTCCGTGGTATGTGGAATTTTCGCGGACCAGGGCTTGAACCCGCGTCCCTTGCATTGGCAGGTGGGTTCTTAACCACTGCGCCACCAAGGAAGCCCTTTTCTGCAGTTTTTATCCTCCCCTTACTCGCTTCATTGTCAGGCACTCCTTGGCATTTTATGATCAGAACTAGCCTATCAAGTTTTTCTAGATATTTTGGCAGTTTTATCTAGGTTAATGTTGTGCCCTACCTGGAATATTTTAGACATTAATGTACATTAAAGTTGGGGGGAGGTGCTACTGGAATCATAAGAACTGTGTTGTGGGACTTGGTAAAAAGTTAATATCCCACAGGAAAGGGCAAGAGAAATGGTACCTGAACTTTCCCCTCTTGTCTGACATCCCTGTGGCACGGGGACAATGAGCAGAGGCTCTAATTGGGTTCTTCTGTGTAAATTGTCACTAAATTTTGACCCCAATTGGCTTGCCCCACTTGGATTGTCTGACAGCGTGTGCCAATCGCAACTGGCATTGGTGGTGTTCTACAGAGACTAGGCGTCTTCTGGATGCCTGGCCGTCTCTGCTTTGTGTAGGGCTGTCTGCTTGTGAATAGACTTCTTTCTTTCTTTTTTTAAAAAATTTTTTTGGCTGCACCTCGCCGAGAGGCTTGCGGGATCTTAGTTCCCCGACCAGGGATGGAACCCTTCCCCCCTGCAGTGGAAGCGAGGAGTCCTAACCACTGGACCTCCAGGGAATTCCTAGACGCATTTCTTCTTTTTTTTTTTTTTTTTCTTTTTGTGGTATGCGGGCCTCTCACTGTTGTGGCCTCTCCCGTTGCGGAGCACAGGCTCCGGACGCGCAGGCCCAGCGGCCACGGCTCACGGGCCCAGCCGCTCCGCGGCACATGGGATCCTCCCAGACCGGGGCACGAACCCGTATCCCCTGCATCGGCAGGCGGACTCTCAACCACTGCGCCACCAGGGAGGCCCTTTCTTTTTTTTTTTAATTTATTTTTTTATAACAAATTTAATCAGTTATACATATACATATGTTCCCATATCCCCTCCCTTTTGCATCTCCCTCCTACCCTCCCTATCCCACCCCTCCAGGCGGTCACAAAGCACCGAGCTGATCTCCCTGTGCAATGCGGCTGCTTCCCACTAGCTATCTACCTTACGTTTGGTAGTGTATATATGTCCATGCCACTCTTTCTCTTTGTCACAGCTTACCCTTCCCCCGCCCCATACCCTCAAGTCCATTCTCTAGTGGGTCTGTGTCTTTATTCCTGTCTTACCCCTATGTTCTTCATGACATTTTTTTTTCTTAAATTCCATATATATGTGTCAGCATACAGTATTTGTCTTTCTCTTTCTGACTTACTTCACTCTGTATGACAGACTCTAGGTCCATCCACCTCATTACAAATAGCTCAATTTCGTTTCTTTTTATGGCTGAGTAATATTCCATTGTATATATGTGCCACATCTTCTTTATCTATTCATCCGCTCATGGACACTTAGGTTGTTTCCATCTCCGGGCTATTGTAAATAGGGCTGCTATGAACATTTTGGTACATGACTCTTTTTGAATTATGGTTTTCTCAGGGTATATGCCCAGTAGTGGGATTGCTGGGTCATATGGTAGTTCTATTTGTAGTTTTTTAAGGAACCTCCATACCGTTCTCCATAGTGGCTGTACCAATTCACATTCCCACCAGCAGTGCAAGAGTGTTCCCTTTTTTCCACACCCTCTCCAGCATTTATTGTTTCTAGATTTTTTGATGATGGCTATTCTGACAGGTGTGAGATGATATCTCATTGTAGTTTTGATTTGCATTTCTCTAATGAGTAAAGATGTTGAACATCCTTTCATGTGTTTGTTGGCAGTCTGTATATCTTCTGTGGAGAAATGTCTATTTAGGTCTTCTGCCCATTTTTGGATTGGGTTGTTTGTTTTTTTGTTATTGAGCTGCATGAGCTGCTTATAAATTTTGGAGATTAATCCTTTGTCAGTTGCTTCATTTGCAAATATTTTCTCCCATTCTGAGGGTTGTCTTTTGGTCTTGTTTATGGTTTCCTTTGCTGTGCAAAAGCTTTTAAGTTTCATTTGGTCCCATGTGTTTATTTTCGTCTTTATTTCCATTTCTCTAGGAGGTGGGTCAAAAAGGATCTTGCTGTGATTTATGTCATAGAGTGTTCAGCCTATGTTTTCCTCTAAGAGTTTGATAGTTTCTGGCCTTACATTTAGGTCTTTAATCCATTTTGAGCTTATTTTTGTGTATGATGTTAGGGAATGATCTAATCTCATACTTTTACATGTCCCTGTCCAGTTTTCCCAGCACCACTTATTGAAGAGACTGTCCTTTCTCCACTGTACATTCCTGGCCTCCTTTATCAAAGATAAGGTGACCATATGTGCATGGGTTTATCTCTGGGCTTTCTATCCTTTTCCATTGATCCATCTTTCTGTTTTTGTGCCAGTACCATACTGTCTTGATTACTGTAGCTTTGTAGTATAGTCTGAAGTCAGGGAGCCTGATTGCTCCAGCTCCATTTTTTTGTTCTCAAGATTGCTTTGGCTATTCGGGGTCTTTTGTGTTTCCATACAAATTGTGAAATTTTTTGTTCTAGTTCTGTGAAAAATGCCAGTGGTAGTTTGATAGGGATTGCATTGAATTTGTAGATTGCTTTGGGTAGTGTAGTCATTTTCACAATATTGATTCTTCCAATCCAAGAACATGGCACATCTCTCCATCTGTTTGTATCATCTTTAATTTCTTTCATCAGTGTCTTATAATTTTCTGCATACAGGTCTTTTGTCTCCTTAGGTAGGTTTATTCCTAGATATTTTATTCTTTTTGTTGCAATGGTAAATGGGAGTGTTTCCTTGATTTCACTTTCAGATTTTTCATCATCAGTATATAGGAATGCCAGAGATTTCTGTGCATTAATTTTGTATCCTGCAACTTTACCAAATTCATTGATTAGCTCTAGTAGTTTTCTGGTAGCATCTTTAGGATTCTCTATGTATAGTATCATGTCATCTGCAAACAGTGACAGCTTTACTTCTTCTTTTCCGATTTGGATTCCTTTTATTTCCTTTTCTTCTCTGATTGCTGTGGCTAAAACTTCCAAAACTATGTTGAATAAGAGTGGTGAGAGTGGGCAACCTTGTCTTGTTCCTGATCTTAGTGGAAATGGTTTCAGTTTTTCACCATTGAGGACGATGCTGGCTGTGAGTTTGTCATATATGGCCTTTATTATGTTGAGGAAAGTTCCCTCTATGCCTACTTTCTTCAGGGTTTTTATCATAAATGGGTGTTGAATTTTGTCGAAAGCTTTCTCTGCATCTATTGAGATGATCATATGGTTTTTCTCCTTCAATTTGTTAATATGGTGTATCATGTTGATTGACTTGCATATATTGAAGAATCCTTGCATTCCTGGAATAAACCCCACTTGATCATGGTGTATGATCCTTTTAATGTGCTGTTGGATTCTGTTTGCTAGTATTTTGTTGAGGATTTTTGCATCTATGTTCATCAGTGATACTGGCCTGTAGTTTTCTTTCTTGGTGACATCCTTGTCTGGTTTTGGTATCAAGGTGATGGTGGCCTCGTAGAATGAGTTTGGGAGTGTTCCTCCCTCTGCTATATTTTGGAAGAGTTTGAGAAGGATAGGTGTTAGCTCTTCTCTAAATGCTTGATAGAATTCGCCTGTGAAGCCATCTGGTCCTGGGCTTTTGTTTGTTGGAAGATTTTTTATCACAGTTTCAATTTCAGTGCTTTTGATTGGTCTGTTCATATTTTCTATTTCTTCCTGATTCAGTCTTGGCAGGTTGTGCATTTCTAAGAATTTGTCCATTTCTTCCAGGTTGTCCATTTTATTAGCATAGAGTTGCTTGTAGTAATCTCTCATGATCTTTTGTATTTCTGAAGTGTCAGTTGTTCTTTTTCATTTCTAATTCTATTGATTTGAGTCTTCTCCCTTTTTTTCTTCGAGTCTGGCTAATGGTTTATCAATTTTGTTTATCTTCTCAAAGAACCAGCTTTTAGTTTTATTGATCTTTGCTATCGTTTCCTTCATTTCTTTTTCATTTATTTCTGATCTGATTTTTATGATTTCTTTCCTTCTGCTAACTTTGGGATGTTTTTGTTCTTCTTTCTCTAATTGCTTTAGGTGCAAGGTTAAGTTGTTCATTCGCGATGTTTCCTGTTTCTTAAGGTAGGATTGTATTGCTATAAACTTCCCTCTTAGAACTGCTTTTGCTGCATCCCATAGGTTTTGGGTCATCGTGTCTCCATTGTCATTTGTTTCTAGGTATTTTTTAATTTCCTTTTTGATTTCTTCAGTGATCACTTCGTTATTAAGTAGTGTATTGTTTAGCCTCCATGTGTTTGTATTTTTTACAGCTCTTTTCCTGTAATTGATATCTAGTCTCATAGCACTGTGGTCAGAAAAGATACTTGATACAATTTCAATTTTCTTAAATTTACCAAGGCTTGATTTGTGACCCAAGATATGATCTATCCTGGAGAATGTTCCATGAGCACTTGAGAAGAAAGTGTACTCTGTTGTTTTTGGATGGAATGTCCTATAAATATCAATTAAGTCCATCTTGTTTAATGTATCATTTAAAGCTTGTGTTTCCTTATTTATTTTCATTTTGGATGATCTGTCCATTGGTGAAAGTGGGGTGTTAAAGTCCCCTACTATGATTGTGTTACTGTCAATTTCTCCTTTTATGGCTATTAGTATTTGCCTTATGTATTGAGGTGCTCCTTTGTTGGGTGCATAAATATTTACAATTGTTATATCTTCTTCTTGGATCGATCCCTTGATCATTATGTAGTGTCCTTCTTTGTCTCTTCTAGTAGTCTTTATTTTAAAGTCTATTTTGTCTGATATGAGAATTGCTACTCCAGCTTTCTTTTGGTTTCCATTTGCATGGAATATCTTTTTCCATCCCCTTACTTTCAGTCTGTATGTGTCTCTAGGTCTGAAGTGGGTCTCTTGTAGACAGCATATATATGGGTCTTGTTTTTGTATCCATTCAGCGAATCTGTGTCTTTTGGTGGGAGCATTTAGTCCATTTACATTTAAGGTAATTATCGATATGTATGTTTCTATTCCCATTTTCTTAATTGTTTTGGGTTTGTTATTGTAGGTCTTTTCCTTCTGTTGTGTTTCTTGCCTAGAGAAGTTCCTTTAGCATTTGTTGTAAAGCTGGTTTGGTGGTGCTGAACTCTCTCAGCTTTTGCTTGTCTGTAAACGTTTTAATTTCTCCATCAAATCTGAATGAGATCCTTGCTGGGTAGAGTAATCTTGGTTGCAGGTTTTTCTCCTTCATCACTAATTATGTCCTGCCACTCCCTTCTGGCTTGTAGAGTTTCTGCTGAGAGATCAGCTGTTATCCTGATGGGATTCCCTTGTGTCTTATTTGTTGTTTTTGCCTTGCTGCTTTTAATATGATTTCTTTGTGTTTAATTTTTGACAGTTTGATTAATATGTGTCTTGGCGTATTTCTCCTTGGATTTATTCTGTATGGGACTCTCTGTGCCTCCTGGACTTGATTAACTATTTCCTTTCCCATATTAGGGAAGTTTTCAACTATAATCTCTTCAAATATTTTCTCAGTCCCTTTCTTTTTCTCTTCTTCTTCTGGAACCCCTGTAATTCGAATGTTGGTGCGTTTAATGTTGTCCCAGAGGTCTCTGAGACTGTCCTCTCTTCTTTTCATTCTTTTTTCTTTATTTTGCTCTGCATCAGTTATTTCCACTATTTTATCTTCCACCTCACTTATCCATTCTTCTGCCTCAGTTATTCTTCTATTGATCCCATCTAGAGTATTTTTCATTTCATTTATTGTGTTTTTAATCGATGCTTGATTCATCTTTAGTTCTTCTAGGTCCTTGTAACAGTTTCTTGCATTTTGTCTATTCTATTTCCAAGATTTTGGATCTTGGAAATAGAATCTTGGATCATCTTTACTATCATTATTCTGAATTCTTTTTCAGGTAGACTGCCTAGTACCTCTTCATTTGTTAGATCTGGTGGGTTTTTATCTTGCTCCTTCTCCTGCTGTGTGTTTTTCTGTCTTCTCATTTTGCTTATGTTACTGTGTTTGGGGTCTCCTTTTTGCAGGCTGCAGGTTCGTAGTTCCCGTTGTTTTTGGTGTCTGTCCCCAGTGGCTAAGGTTGGTTTAGTGGGTTGTGTAGGCTTACTGGTGGAGGGGACTAGTGCCTGTGTTCTGGTGGATGAGGCTGGATCTTGTCTTTCTGGTGGGCAGGTCCACGTCTGGTGGTGTGTTTTGGGGTGTCTGCGGACTTTTTATGATTTTAGGCAGCCTCTCTGCTAATGGGTGGCGTTGTGTTCCTGTCTTGCTAGTTGTTTGGCATAGGGTGTCCAGCACTGTAGCTTGCTGGTCGTTGAGTGAAGCTGGGTGCTGGTGTTGAGATGGAGATCTCTGGAAGATTTTTGCCGTTTGATATTATGTGGAGCTGGGAGGTCTCTTGTGGACCAGTGTCCTGAAGTTGGCTCTCCCACCTCAGAGGCACAGCACTGACTCCTGGCTCCTCAATTTGGGATGATTTGTTGTCTATTCATGTATTCCACAGATGCAGGGTACATCAAGTTGATTGTGGAGCTTTAATCCGCTGCTTCTGAGGCTGCTGGGAGAGATTTCCCTTTCTCTTCTTTGTTCTCACAGCTCCCGGGTCTCAGCTTTGGATTTGGCCCCACCTCTGCGTGTAGGTCGCCGGAGGGCGTCTGTTCTTCGCTCAGACAGGACAGGGTTAAAGGAGCAGCCGCTTCGGGGACTCTTGCTCACTCAGGCCGGTGGGGGGAGGGAGGGGCACGGAGTGCGGGGCGAGCCTGCAGCGGCAGAGGCCGGCGTGACGTTGCACCAGCCCGAGGCGCGCTGTGCGTTCTCCCAGGGAAGCCGTCCCTGGATCCCGGGACCCCGGCAGTGACGGGCTGCACAGGCTCCCCGGAAAGGGGGCGTGGACAGTGACCTGCGCTCGCACACAGGCCTCTTGGTGGCGGCAGCAGCAGCCCCAGCGTCCCACGTCCGTCTCTGGGGTCTGCACTTTCAGCCGCGGCTCGCACCCGTCTGTGGAGCTCCTTTAAGCAGCGCTCTTAATCCCCTCTCCTCGCGCACCAGGAAACCAAGAGGGAAGAAAAAGTCTCTTGCTTCTTCGGCAGCTCCAGAGTTTTCTCGGACTCCCTCCCGGCTAGCTGTGGCGCATTAGCCCCTTCAGGCTGTGTTCACTCCCGGCCAGCTGTGGCGCATTAGCCCCTTCAGGCTGTGTTCACGTAGCCAACCCCAGTCCTCTCCCTGCGCTCTGACCGAAGCCCGAGCCTCAGCTCCCAGCCCCGCCCACCCCGGCGGCTGAGCAGACAAGCCTCTTGGGCTGGTTGGTGAGTGCCGGTCGGCACCGATCCTCTGTGCGGGAATCTCTCCGCTTTGCCCTACCCAGGTACGTGAGGGAGTTTCTTGCCTTTTGGGAGGTCTGAGGTCTTCTGCCAGCGTTCAGTAGGTGTCCTGTAGGAGTTGTTCCACGTGTAGCTGTATTTCTGGTGTATCTGTGGGGAGGAAGGTGATCTCCGCGTCTTACTCTTCCGCCATCTTCCCCGGAAGTCAGTCTAGACTCATTTCTTGAACGTGGTATTTCCCAGAAGGCATGGAGCACCTCTGAGATGTTCTCCAAGGAAAAGGAGGTCCAGAGGTCAAGTAGATTTGGGAAACATTCCACACTCCAGCCCTTCTTTGTGATTCAAAATGCACGTTACTCTGTTAAAGATCTCAAAAGGAGGTGGGAATAAAGATTCCCACATTTTGTGGAACCTTTTGTGGTAAAGAAGCCAGTTTAAACTTCGTTTAACCATTGGACCCTAGAATCTTCCTTCCCTCCTAATATCCGTAAAGAGAGCACATTCTGGGGACTTGTGATGGTGGGAAACGTGTTGAGGCTGCCTCTCACCAGCACACCCCGCCCGTCGCAGGTATCTCTTCTCAACCCCCCAGGGACGTCATATCAGTACCTGGAAATGTATCATGGTGGGAGTATTTAAATCACAGAAATGGGTAAACACTAAAAATCAGGACTCCCCACTGCTCAGACAGGTTACAAGCCCTCTGCTGATAATCAGCCCATTTCCCCGAAGATGTTGCAAAAGAGAACCAGACGTTAGAATACATTTCTAAAATCTTCATTTAAAAAATTTGATTGTAACTTGTTCTCCCTGTTCAGTGCAGCAGGTTTTTTTTGTTTTTTGTTTTTAAATTGTGGTGAAACACATGTAACATAATAGCTTTCATTTTAACCATTCTTCAGCGTACAGTTCAGTGGCATTAAATGCATCACCCTCAACAAACATTTCCATCACCCCCAACAAAAACTCTGAATCAGTTAAACTATAACTCTCCCTTCCCCTCTTTCCCCAGCCCCTGGTCACTTCTGTTCTGTTTTCTGTCTCTCTGAGTTTACCTATTCTAGACACCTTAGATAAGTGGAAAGTATAGCAGTTTTTTTCTGGCATGTCTGCTGTGACCCAGCCGAGCCATCCCCGGTGTCCGGTGGGAAGGAGGGTTGCAGCACCTACCTGGGACATCCTCAGTCATATGCATCTTTATATTCCTCCCCACCGCACAGTTTTTGGTCCGTATATATGAATCTCTTACTGTAAACCACCTCAAATCCTTCTTTAGAGGTATTATATAGATAAAACAACATATGATATACATAAATTTTGAAAAGACCAATAACTTGGGGTGGACTGGAGCAGGTTGGGATTAATCAGTTAGAGAGAGGTGTCTTCAGGAGGCTCTGAACAGGAAGAAGATAGAGTGGGCTGAGGAATGGAGCATATGAAGGTAAACCAGCAAAAGAACAAGTTGGGAGACAAGACCTCAGCCCTGTGTGACCTGCCATTTTAGAATGGGCAGCCTGGTTAACTAGAGACATAAAAGGCTACACAGAATAGATCCTTCAAAGGGCCATAGTTTTGTTCTGGGGTCAAGTCTTCGGTTGTTAGCCTTTTTCTTTTTTCTTTCTGTTTCTATCCCCCAGGACTTGGACAGAAACACAAAAAATTCTCTGGGTTGGAATTTCTCTTTGATATTGGTCCTGGTCTAAGGGGGAATTGTTACTCACATTTCATTATGTTTGCTCTTAGATTTGCTAAATTTGACAGAACAGTTAAGCTGTTTCTGAATTAAGCAGTTTTGTAAGTAGGTATTTTTTTCAGAATATAGATCTAAAAGTAGTTGAATGCCAAAAGCTTTCCTTCCCTTTATTTATTTATTTATTTATTGAATCTATTGCTTGATAGATCATCTCTCTCTCTCTTTCTTATAAATTTATTTATTTATTTTTGGCTGCGTTGGGTCTTTGTTGCTGCGAGCGGGCTTTCTCTAGTTGTGGCGAGCGGGGGCTGCTCTTCCTTGCAGCGCGCGGGCTTCTCATTGCAGTGGCTTCTCTTGTTGTGGAGCACGGACTCTAGGGGCGCAGGCTTCAGTAGTTGTGGCGCACAGGCTTAGTTGCTCCATGGCATGTGGGATGTTCCTGGACCAGGGCTCGAACCCATGTTCCCTGCATTGGCAGGTGGATTCTTAACCGCTGCATCACCAGGGAAGTCCCTCCTTCCCTTGATTTTTAACCCTCACTTGAGTAAGGGTCTTCTGAAAGCATTGAGGTTGGGGAAGAGAGCCCTAACAAAGAAACATACATTAAAAAATTCTTTCTCATGACACCTAATTTTGGAATCGAAAATGACTATTTTGGGGTTTTCAGTTACCTAACATTTTGGGACAAATAATAGAATTGGCTGTATTTCACTGTAAACAATTTTGAGACCACACTAAGTGCAGTAACAGCCTACGGGTTACAATCAGTGAAGTGTTTTCATATTTGCATTTCTGTTTAGGAAAAGCCATGAACACATTTGATGTATTTTTGGAGAAATGAGGCTTGAGGAACAGAGTGATTTTTGAGTTGTTTACATTGAGGAAGGAGATGTGAAGTTAGGATGGTTAATGGCTTTTAACAATGTAAATTTTTTTTTTTTTTTTCTCTTTCTTTTTGTGGTACGCGGGCGTCTCACTGTTGTGGCCTCTCCCGTTGCGGAGCACAGGCTCCGGACACGCAGGCTCAGCGGCCATGGCTCACGGGCCCAGCCGCTCCGCGGCATGTGGGATCTTCCTGGACCGGGGTACGAACCTGTGTCCCCTGCATCGGCAAGCGGACTCTCAACCACTGTACCACCAGGGAAGCCCCAATGTAAATTTTTTGTTGAAGTAATACATGTATACATAGATTAAAAAAAAAAAAAAAAACCATCTAACAGTATTTTCCAGTCCTTGTCCCTGTAGCAGTCAGTGTCAACTCTTTGATCTGTTCTTCCGTTAGTCTCACTGTAAAATAATATTCTTACACTGCTGAATTTGGACTTCTTCATTTTAGAAATTACCTTCTGGCTGGCTGTTCTTGTAATGAGCCTGGGCTGTGGACACAGAAGGTCTGGGTTCCCGTCCATCCTCTCCCCTTCACGGGCCATCTTGTCCTTGAGCAACATACTTAAACTTTCCCTGCCTGGTATATAAAACAGGGACGGTAATGGTAATAATGGCCCCCAGGCCTGCCCTTAATGTTGCAGGGCCTGGGGTAAGAGCACAAAAGGAGGCCAGATGGCTAAATATTTAAAAGGGATAATGAAATATTTAAGAGATACATTTAAATATTTAAAAGGTATATACCATACGCCTAAATATTTGAAAGGTTTAAATCAAGCTGTAGCTATGGCCTGGCCCCTGTTTTCACCCAGGGCCTGAGAGCCTGCTCCTCCGGCGTCTCCCTCAAGACCCAAAGTCTGGAGACGCCCTCATCCTTGGAGCAGCCCCGTGAGCTGAGTGGCGGCAGGAACCTGCACGGGTGGCCCTGCTGGACGCTGGCCCTGGACCCACTGAACCAGCTGTAGACTGAGCGGCTCAAGCCTCCCAGGGAGCCTGGCTGTGGGTGCATTCTCCCAATGGGATAATTGTCTGGAGCTTTTTCTGACTGAGACTTATCCAGGCAGTTGTAAGCATCTCCCCAAACCTGCACCTTCTAGGCGGGGGGGGGGGGGGCGGCGGCGCAGGGGCTCTGCCACCCCCGGGGCAGAGGCTGCGACCTGCACGCAAATGCCCCTCCCTCCCTCACCCCATCTATCTCTTTCCCATGATTCCCATTCACTCAGCCAGTTTCCAAAGTTAAAAAAAAAAAAAAAACAGCAGAAACAAAACTTGGCTATGAGACTGAAAAAAGAAAAACCTCCGTGTTTAGATAAACGGGTTGTATGAAGCTCGGGCCCAGGGCAGAGGCTCCTTTTGTCTGGAGGCAGAGGTACTGAGCGCCCCTGGCTGTTGTGGGGAATCCCAAGCAGAGCTCTCACCACAGTGCCTGCGGCACAGCAAGTCCTGTACTGTTGTTTGCTGTTTCTTAAATTTGGGGTGTTCTGTGACTTTGCTGTGGTGTGGACATTTGTCATAGGAGGTGCTGGGCCATCAGAGGTAGAGGCTTGCCAGGTTAAGCCAAAAAAAAAAAAAAAAAGATGCCCAGCTAAACAATGGAATGTACTTCTAGGGAAAGACTAATTGTCGTTTATCTGAAATTCAGATGTGTCTGGCAGCTCTGTGAGGACCCTTTCAGTCTGAGACTTGACTCCTTTGGTCTTGGGAGATACATTCCGGTATTATTTCTTTGATAATATAGTCTCTGTGTTTTCTCTTTTTGAAGCACTCTTATTAGATGTTGGACCCACTGGATTGAACTTTTACGTTAAGGCCTTTTCTCTCCTATTGTCCAGATCTCTTTTCTAGTTCTACTTTCTGAGAGATACCCTGATTTCCTTGACTTTTTTTTTTTACCTGTTTTATCTTTTATTTCAGTTATTAATATTTATTCTTTCTAAACATTCCTTCTTGTTTTTTGGGTGCTGCTTCTCCATAACTTCCTGCTTTTTTCCTCTGAGGATAGTGCTTGTGTACGTACGTATGTTTCTCTACTCTTTGAGGCATTTCTGTCCTCATTTTGCTCTTTTATTTGTTTGTTTACTTTGGTCTGTCTTGTGTGGGAGGCTTTTCCACAGGTCTGGTGGTCTTTAAGGACGAGACTGTGACAAGCTCATTGGAAGCTGTGCCGGCCCAGACCCGTCCTTGGGCTTCATGGAGCTGGACTCTCCACTGAAGGATCCCACAAATCAGCACCTGGAGCTTTCGTTTCTCGGGGTCCATTCTTCTGCCTGGGGAATAAACTTGGCTTTTGGCCTTAGGGGTGGAGGAAAGGGAAGGCTAGGCTTTTCCATCTCCTGCCTCACCATGGGGGCTCTGAATCTTGAGCCTCCATGGCTTTGGTTAACCCAGAGGATTTTCCTCTTGCCCTTCCCCCAGCTACGCCATGTGGCAGAGGGTCAGGGCATCATCCAAGGGCTCTTACAGGGAGATGCCCATCATACAAGGACATGCGGACTTCGTCTACTCCCCGTTTTCAGCCCCACCCCACTCCTTCCATCTCTCGTGTCCCCTTTGCTGATTCCAAGGCCTGAGCCTCTTTGTAGTCCCTGGGACTAACTGTCCTCCATGTCTGCAGCCCCCTCCTGCAGGACCTTGGGATATAACTTCTCAACCACTGTCCTCTTCTTTTTCCCAAAACTTTACTCGTGTCTTATGTTGGCTTTGGCTCCATTCTCATGGCCCTAGCCTGTGGGTGTATACTGTATATTTTTGGTAACAACTTTATTGAGATCCAGTTCACATACTATACGATTCACCCATTTGTACCATACAGTTCAGTGGTTTTTGGTCTTTTCACAAGAGTTGTGTAACCATCTCCACAGTCAGATATAGGACCTTTCCATCACCTCAAAAAGAAACCCTGTCTGTTGGTGGGAATGTAAATTGGTGCAGCCACTATGGAAAACAGTATGGAGGTTCTTAAAAAACTAAAAATATAGTTACTATATGATCCAGCAATCCCACTCCTGGGCGTATATCTGGAGAAAACTAATTCAAAAAGATGCATGCACCCAGTGCTCAAAGCAGCGTTGTTTACAATAACAAAGACATGGAAGCAACCTAAGTGAATATTGACAGATGAATAAAGAAGATGTATATATATACAATGGAATATCACTCAGCCATAAAAAAGAATGAAATAATGCCATTTGCAGCAACATGGATGGCCCTAGAGACTGTCGTACTAAGTGAAGTAAGTCATACAGAGAAAGACAAATATCATATGATACCACTTATATGTGGAATCTAAAATATTATACAGATGAACTTATTTACAAAACAGAAACAGACTCAACAGACAGAGAAAACAAACCTATGGTTACCAAAGGGGAAGGGGAGTGGGGAAAGAATAAATTAGGAGTTTTGGATTAGCAAATACAAACTACTATATACAAAAGAGATAAACAACAAGGTCCTACTGTACAGCACAGGAAACTATATCCAATATCTTTAACCTATAATGGGAAAGAATATGGAAAAGAATAGATATATATGTAGAACTGAATCACTTTGCCGAACACCAGAAACTAACACTACATTGTAAATCAACTATACTTCCAAATTTTATTTATTTATTTAGTTAGTTATGAATAAAACTTTTCTTTTTAATTTATTTTTGGCTGCTTTGGGTCTTCGTTGCTGCACGCAGGTTTTCTCTAGTTGTGGTGAGCGGGGCCTACTCTTTGTTGTGGTGCGCAGGCTTCTCATTGCAGTGGTTTCTCTTGTTGCAGAGCACGGCTCTAGGTGTGCAGGCTTCAGTAGTTGTGACGCACAGTCTCAGTAGTTGTGGCGCACGGGCTTAGTTGCTCCGCGGCATGTGGGATCTTCCCAGACCAGGGCTCAAACCCATGTCCCTTGCATTGGCAGGCGGATTCTTAACCACTGCGCCACCAGGGAAGTCCCTCAATTTTAAAAATAATAAAAAAGTAAAATAAAATGGAGTAAGAAAAAAAAAACCACAGTGCTTTTTAGTTGTTACTCCCTAGTTCTCCCAACTCTCCAGCCCTAAGCAACCACATATCTACTTTCTGTCTATATATGCTATTTTTATCTTTTTAAAAATACTTCTAATGTCATCTTTGTAGGATTTCAGGAGGGAAGGGAAAGAAACTCATGAATTCAGT
>NC_138169.1:74251039-74332283 GCF_964165515.1 Mesoplodon bidens
AATTTTGCTGCCCTTTAAGAGGAAACTATTCTTTTCAATGTATGAACTCCAGGTGAGCCACCAGTGGGTGATCCCTAGAGCAGGCCTTGGAGGCACATCTACACTAGGAAAGGGGCCAGCATTTTGAGATGAAATGAGATGTAATAAAGAGCCAGGGCATCGTTCTGTAAAGTACCCAAGAATGTTCCTCCTCCTCCTTTTTCTCCAGTCAGACCATCGTCATCTCAAAACTACTTCACTTTCTTGTCTCAAGAACATTTCTTCATTTTTCCTTCCCCACCCCCCACAGTTTGTTTTATTATTCTAACAAAGAGACAAAGAGGAAGAAAATAGCATTTTAATGCCTATGTGTTTGGTTCTTTTCATACATATTGTTTTCTTAAATACAACAGTCTTATGATATGGCAGTTATTATTAGTTCTCATTTTAAAGATGAGGAAATTGAGGCTCTTTCTTCAGGAAAACCTGAGGAATAGGAATGGGTTCTTCATCCTTGGCTAATGGAGAGGGTGTGTGTGTGTGTGTGTGTGTGTGTGTGTGTGTGTGTGTGTGTGTGTGTGTGTGTGTGTGTGTGTGTGTGTGTGTGTGTGTGTGTGTGTGTGTGTGTGTGTGTGTGTGTGTGTGTGTGTGTGTGTGTGTGTGTGTGTGTGTGTGTGTGTGTGTGTGTGTGTGTGTGTGTGTGTGTGTGTGTGTGTGTGTGTGTGTGTGTGTGTGTGTGTGTGTGTGTGTGTGTGTGTGTGTGTGTGTGTGTGTGTGTGTTTTTTTCTAGGTTAGGAAATAACATGGCCCTAGGAGGAAAGGTGTGTGTCTTCCCCCGCTCCTGCCCAAGGAGAACAGTGGTCGGGCTCTGATTAAATAAGGTCTTTGGTGTCAGGCCAAGGAATTTGGACTTAATTTGGAAGGTGATTCAAGGATTTTTAATAGAAGGGAGTGATAGATAGGATTAAAGTGTAGTTTTAGAAACATGAATCTGGCAGTTCTGAATGAGAGCATAGAGAACGGAGTGTTGTGTTTTTCTGGGTGTAAGATGGGATGGTCCAAAGTGAGAGGAGTGACGGGGATTATGATCAGCATGGATGTAACGTTGCCAAAGAAAAGATACAGGACTTGGTGAGAGAGAAAAATTTCATATAAAAATTAAATGTATATATTTGAGATGGTAAATTTTATGATATGTATATTTTATCACAGTTTTAAAAACTGAAATGTGTACCTTGCTTTGCTTTCCTGTATGTGGGCTGTTAATTACATTGGCTTCGTGATATGTGTGGATTTTAATATTTGGTTGGGAACTTATACTGCATATAATTTATTTAAAGGGAAACAGTAGTTCCCATTTTAGCTGTTAACTTTTGGAATGGTAAAACCCAGTTATGCTGTTATTGTAAAAAAAGGAAAGGGTGGCCTTGTTAGAAGACACCTGAAGGATGACAGCAGGGGTAAGTGATTCATTTCTTTCCACGCGACCTGTATAACCAAATTGCTGGGGGGACTTATTTTTCAGGCTGTTTTTTTCTGCCTGCGCCACATGGCACGCGGGGTCTTAGTTCCCCAACCAGGGATCGAACCTGTGTCCCCTGCAGTGGAAGCCCGAAGTCCTAACCACTGGACCTCCAGGGAAGTCCCCATGTAGGCTGTTGTTTTATACAGCTAACTGTCAGTGATTCAGTAGTCCCGTTGCCCAGCGCTTGGGCATAAAGAGAAACCAAATAAATCGTTTATCGTCTCTGGCCACAGACTGGGGCTGCCTGTAGTAGCAGACGATCATCTCCATCATTTTGTGTGCAAGAAAGCTTGGAGAGTGCAAACTTTTAGAAATTCTATTTCTAATAAACTTAGGTTTTAAAAGTTGCAAAGCTGTTTTGATTACTCAGTGGCTGACCTTGAGCCAGCTTATTGGTAAGAGGATAAACTGGAAAATTAATCTCCACATATGCAGAGCTGTTATTTAAACATTTTAGGAATCACTTCTTGTTTATAATTCCATTCGCCAACGTTCTTTGGGAGTAAAAGGACAGAAGTACCCGACTTCTGCTCATCCCACCTCCCCTCTTTGCGCTTTAATACCCCCCCATTCTCTTCACTATTCATTATCTCTGTCTTACTTTTTGAACAAAAACTAAGGTCCATGCTTTATTTAGATATCCTCAGTTTTTACCCAGTGTCCTTTTTCTGTCCCAGGATCCCATCCAGGAGATCACATTGCATTTAGTCACCATGTCGCCTTAGACTCCTCTTGCGGTGACGGCTCCTCTGGCGTCCCTTGTTTGTTACGACCGTGATGGTTTTGAGCAGGACTGGTCGGGATTCTGTGGAACGTCCCTCAGTTGGGATTTGCCTGACGTTCCCCCTGTGGTCAGGCTGGGGTGTAAAGTGGGTTTTTTCTGGGGTGACCTGCTCTTCTGCCACATCAAGGGGACGTATTGTCCATGTGACTTATCGCTGTTGATGCTGACCTTGGTCACCGGGCTCAGATAGTGTTGGTGAGGCTTTTCCACTGTGGAGCGGCTCTTTTCTCTTGCCTTCCGTACCGTCGTCTTTGGAGGAGACTCATTTAAGGAGTGGGATGATTCCTCACCTCCGTAAGGGTAGGGCATCTACATGAATTATGTGGACTTCCGCACAGGAGATTTGTTTGCCTTTCCCCATTTATTCAATCCTTTGCATCAGTATGGACTCAGGGATGTTTATTTTATAATTCAGCGTATAACCCAGTATTGCTTTATTTGTTTCTCCAGTTGTACCAGCTTGAGCCGTTGGGAGCCCTTTCGGTTCACCTCTGTGTCCCTCTGACATGTTCCTCTCAATGCAGTTTGTTTCCTTTCTTTTTGTCTTGCTTGGGAGCACTTCCTTAATTTCTGGCACCACAGAATGCTCCAGGCTCATTTTGTGCATTTCCTGCCCAGTGCTGGAATTGGCCATTTCTTCAAGGAGCGCTGGTCTCTTTTTCTAGTGGACAGCAGGGTTAGAAACCCAGGTCTTGGTGCTGGCTGTCCTCACTTTTGGTCTTTGCCAGGCATCTGCCCCAGTGCTGGGTTCACCTCACATGACTCATTTCTTCATTTTCCTATAAAATCTTTTCATATGGTTGCCCAGGTCTGTTTTTTTTTAAATTAATTAATCAATCAATTAAAAAGTTTTGGCTGAGTTGGGTCTTCGTTGCTGCGTGCAGGCTCTCTCTAGTTGCGGCGAGCAGGGACTACTCTTTGTTGCGGTGCGTGGACTTCTCATTGCAGTGGCTTCTCTTACCGCGGAGCGTGGGTTCTAGGTGCGCAGGCTTCAGTACTTGCGGCACGTGGGCTCAGTAGTTGTGGCACATGGGCTCTAGAGCGCAGGCTTAGTATTTGTGGCCATGGGCTTAGTTGCTCTGCTGCATGTGGGATCTTCCCAGACCAGGGCTTGAACCCGTGCCCCCTGCATTGGCAGGCAGATTCTTAATCACTGCACCACCAGGGAAGTCCCCAGATCTGGTTTTTATAGCTGTCCGAATTTTAGCCTAGATCAATACAAAATTATTCCTTGGATGGGCAATCAAGCTGCTTTTATATCTTTTAAAAATGTGTTTTGTGTTCTAGTATCAACACTACATAGGAATCTGGCTACAAATTTAGATTGCGTTTGGGTGGGTGATATTTTTGGTCTGTGATTTGTCTTTTATTACAGTTTTTACAAGAATTTTACAGATTCATGAACCTTAGGGAGATAGTTAAAAACCAATTAAAATTAAATTTTGAGCATTTGGTTTTATCAAGGCAAAATAAGCAGCTGAAATAAAATGGACCTGGGAGCTAGAGGTTTGCATTTATGATTCCCCAATTTAAGGTGCAGCTTAGATGGTAGAGAATGCCAAGGGTAGCAGTATAGTTAAATAAAGGAGATTAATTAAAGTGTAGGCAACTGGAACGATATAAAATTCACATCTTCCGGATGTAATTTCTTCTCTGTATTTATCCTTCCTGGGAAACCCTGTCTGAGAACCTTCTGAGCACATGTCTTGCTATTACGTGTGAGGGGGACTGTAAGCTGAAGTGAATACTCTTCTTTACTCCTTGTCTCAAAACAGAGATACACATTTTCTTTTCTGTTCCCCACATCACATTAATTATTAATCTTTTTTTTTTTTTTTTTTTTTTTTGGTGGTATGCGGGCCTCTCACTGTTGTGGCCTCTCCCGTTGCGGAGCACAGGCTCCAGACGCGCAGGCTCAACGCCCATGGCGCATGGGCCCAGCCGCTCCGCAGCATGTGGGATCTTCCCGGACCGGGGCACGAACCCGTGTCCCCTGCATCTGCAGGCGGCCTCTCAACCACTGCGCCACCAGGGAAGTCCTAGTAACCAGTTTTTTATTTTATTTTATTTTACTAACTGAGACTCAAAACTTAGAGCTTGATAAAATTCTTGGATCTCCTGTGGGGAAAACTTACTCGTGAGGGTCCTGAGGATTTGGAGAAGGCAGGTCTAACCCCTGACCTTCCATGCATCCGTGGAGGACAGTATGTCTTCTGCAGGGCACCGAGCAGCCAGAATCCTTTCAGCTGTGACTGCCAAGCTTGCTGCCACTGCTTGTGGGAAGCTTTGCCCACCATGGAGTGCTAGAGTTTTGCTGTCCTTTGGGTGCTGAGGAGCTCAGGTGAGGGCGGTGCCCCACGCCTCTGGTCTGAGCATCTCTTTGTCCACCTCCCTGGTTCTGACCTGCTGGGTCATTTGCACCTCAGCCTCTAATTCTGATCCCGACTGAGGCTCACGCCTCAGCCTGTGGGTTTTGTGCTGGACAAGGTGAGCCCCTGACCTTTGACCCCTAGCCCCTTGGTACCAGCCCCCCCTGCTGAGAGTGCTGCCCACTTAGGCTCCTTTCTTCTCTTGCTCAGATGCAGACACTGACGAGGAACCTGTCCGCCACACAGGTCTCCTGGCTGTGGTTGCAGGTCTCTGGTCTGGTTGTGGGATGAAAAGAGTAGGAACATTCCTTGAAAATCTCTGACCGCCTGCCCTCCGTGTTTGAATGTTATGCTTTCTGTGCTTTTTGTGTAGTGTATTTGATCATGACAAAGTTCCCTCTAGATATCTAAATAGCACAGCCCTGGGGTTGGGTGTATGCTGTTATCTCCATTTTTAGGTGGAAAACTTTCCAACACAAAGAAGCCAGAGAGCACAGGGAATGTTAGTGCTGGGAGGGACATTGGGCCTCACACCGCACTGTCTGCGTGTTGTCGCTGGGACATTAAAGCCCATTCTCTTCACCAGAGTTTGTCCATAGAAACTAGTTTATTTTAGGGAACTGTATGGATGGGGTTTTGTATGCTCTTATTAGTTAAGTGACAGGAACGTAGGTCGGTAAGTGATTTCATGGAGCTGCAGAGAGAAGTAAATAGGAAATTCATCATCTCCCTGCATGCATTCATTCATCAGTCACAGAACAAATATTTCTTTTACAGCTAGTAAGCAAACCATATTAGGAAAAGTTTAAACTGTAGAAATTGTATAAGAAGTATAAGAAGTCATCATTTTGTCTCATAAATATTTATAAAGTTGGGGGGCAGGGTGGGCTTAAAGTAACTCTAATGCACGGTGGCAGCAACAGAATTGGTGCAGCCATCTGGGAAATCATTCTGGCATTTGTGTTCACAGATCAGAAAAAATGACCTGTGGTTAGATCAAAATTTGGGAACGATAGCATCCCTCTTTTTGGAGACTTATAATATTTGTTAGCGTAATAGAGGCTGTCCTGCAGAAAGAAATCTGTTCAACGTGGAAAAATTCAGCATTTACTCTATGTATTTCAGTGCTGCATTTGTGAAAAGCCTCGTAAGGTCCTTCAAAACTGGCGTCTGTGTTTCGCATTGCGTGAAGTGCAGCATGTGAAGGGTTTTTAATGTTTTCCTAGTGGAGGTGAGTGTCATGGACAACGTGGTTAGGACTTGGAGGGGGGACAGGTTGGGAGGGAGAACGAAGGAGGGCTTTAGTGTAAGTTTGACCTCCTGTTGGGAGAGTCAAGTGGCATATAAAGCTGGCAGTCGGAAAGGTGGCTCTGAAGGCCGAATTAGGGCTGTAGATAGACATGTGTGAGTTCTGTGAATATATGGGATTGTTGTGACCACAGGGGTGGCCGAGGTGGCCTTTGGACAAAGGTAGATGACAGAGTCTGAAGGGACCCAGGAGGGGAAGAGCCAGGGAGTCGGGGGAAACCCGAGGGGCTTCTAGCAGTGCTTGCAGGGTCCGTGAGAGGACAAGATGGCTGGAAAATGAAATTCTGCTGAAAGGCAGTGGCAGTAAGAGAGGACACAGGCAGCAAGGACCAGCACAAGGCAACAAAGAATGGGAATGGACCGTTTTTGGAGCGTTTTCTAGCTATGAGGCACTCGCTTTATTTCATTTAGTAGCTATACACTATTAAATGAACGCATGCATTTTCATTTAACTTTTTATTTTGGAATAATTTTAGCTTCTAGAAAAATTGCAAAAATAATACAAAGAATTTCCAGGTGCCCTTTACCCAGTTTTCCCTAGCCACCTTGTATAATTATAACATATTAATCAAAACTAAAAAGTTATCACTGGTATAATGCTAACTAGACTATAGACTTTACTCAAATTTCAGCAGTTTTCAACTAAGTGGAGGACGCTAGTTGTATACAGTTCCCTTTCTCTGTAGCCTTACAGTACACAGTCAAGGTTTTGTTTTCCAGAGTTACTTGGGTGGGTTCTCTTCCTCCCTACCGTCTCTTCAGCATGGGTGTTATGTCATCTGCTTGTGATACAGTTAGTTCTTTGTTACACTTGGTCTCTTATTTGGGGCCGCTCCTCATTCCTGATGGCGTTTATGTTTTGTTCACACACGGTAAAACTCTCCGGGTTTTGACAAAGACACAGACGTGTGTATCCAGCTCCACAGTTGTGATGCAGAACAGTGTTGTCCCCTCCACGTTTCCTCCTACAGCCTGGATTTTAACAGTGGTTTCAGGCGAGTGGGTAGCAAAGGGGTGGGGGAGGAGCTGGGTGGTGCAGGATCTCCCCGACGACTGAGAACTTGACCGTGAAGGCCTCGTGCCTATGGACGGAGCACGAGGGTAGGGTCTCCAGGTTGAGGCTGGGGGACGTCTCTGTAGCCAGTAGGTAGAGGTAATAGACGCGACCAAAAGCCCCGGAGCGGGGCGGCAACCTCCCGGTGAGGACCAGCTGGGAAAGGCCACCTGTGCCGGATCAGGTAGGGTCCGAAGGCAGGCGGACCGTGGGGAGGGGTCCTGCCTGTTGTCTTTTTTTTTTTTTTTTTTTGCGGTATGCGGGCCTCTCACTGTTGTGGCCTCTCCCGTTGCGGAGCACAGGCTCCCGACGCGCAGGCTCAGCGGCCATGGCTCATGGGCCCAGCCGCTCCGCGGCATGTGGGATCTTCCTGGAGCGGGGCACAAACCCGTGTCCCCTGCATTGGCAGGCAGACTCTCAACCACTGCACCACCAGGGAAGCCCCTGCCTGTTGTCTTTGAAGCTGACTGTGGAAGGACGGAGGTGTGGAGTAGGTACCAGGGGAAGGTTAGAAACGGCCTCTGTCCCCTGGCAGGGTGGGAGTTAATGAGAAGGAAAAGAGAGGGTGGTGGGGCACAGTGACACAGAGGTCGCCCAGGGGCACGAGGAGCGGGGATTTGCCGCAGTCCTCTCCAGAGGTACCCTTGGCAGCCGCAGAACCATGTGGAAAACGCAAAGGAGCTTTTTACTGCAGAGCTTTCGTGTGACCTGTGAGTGCTTGGAGTTGGGAGTGATGCAAGGAGTAGGCCAAGAACTGTGAGTCGAGCTTCTGGAAAAGGCCGAGGTTTGTAGGGACCGTTTGCTTCGATTCCTGTGGGAGGAAGGGTGGGTGGAGTTGGGAAGGGGAGGCGCTCATAGGTGTAGCCTTGAGGGAAAAGGGAGGGATAACCACAGGGTAGGGCAGGGGCTGGATGTATTCTTGTCTTTCCCAGGGTTGTGCCCTGATGAAGCGCCTCTGTGTTTGTGTTTCCAGAAGCAGTTTGAAGTTTCACATCGGTGGTTTTTCACATCAGGAGTTATTAGGTATTAACTGAAGAAGAAAACACGGCCTTGGCCAGAGTATCTGTATGTCAGTATTGTTACCATCAGGATTCGGTGAAACAAGGAGATACCTAGTCCGGACGACAGCAGCTGCATTAGCTAATTTCTTATGAACTCACACAGAATGAAAACGTGTATTCTTTTCTTTTCACCTTCTCTGTCAACTGTCTTGTTACACATGGGCAGCTGCCCTGGTGGAGGCTGTTTAGAAAGTGAAGTTCTTCTGGCCTCAGCAGGTGGTGTGCAGGGAGTGGGGGGGACGCCCGCCAGTGCTGGAAGCTGAGAGGGGCTGGGCGCTCTGTGGTCCTGGGTCACACTTCTTCCCAGTGGCTGGAGAGGAGGCTCAGACCTACATGGTGCCCTGATCCACCCAGGGCCTGATTAGTGTGGAGGTTGGAGATAAAATAAACACTTCTCTTTGGCGTTTTGGCACTTGTATGGGGCCTTCAACTGGCATGTATTTAAGAGATTCCATAGCTCCATTTATTATTGCTTATTTTTTCCCTCAAAGCTGTACACACATAGCCATGCATGTGTGTATGTGTGTTTGTGTGTGTGTACACACACACACACACATATATATATACATATATATATTATTTTTGTGTGTGTGTGTGGTACGCGGGCCTCTCACTGCTGTGGCCTCTCCCGTTGCGGAGCACAGGCTCCGGACGCGCAGGCTCAGCGGCCATGGCTCACGGGCCCAGCCACTCCGCAACATGTGGGATCTTCCCGGACCGGGACACGAACCCGCGTCCCCTGCATCGGCAGGCGGACTCTCAACCACTGCGCCACCAGGGAAGCCCTATATATTTTTTTAGTTATTATTTTTTTGAGGCCTAAGTGTCCGCCAGTTTTTGGGGCCCAGTCTCCTTGTCCATCCCCCACCCTTCCCTAGACAGCAGCACTGGGGCAGAGACGTAGCCGATCAGGTGTTTTGTTTTGTTTCTGTTTTTTGTTTTAAACTCCACAAAACTGACATCTCTTCCCAGCTGGTTTAGGAAGAGGGAGCAAAGAAGCATGAAGCAGATTTGTGTAACTGAACCTGCTGTTGGGGATGGAATTGCAGTGAGAAAATATTTTTCCCTGATAAGCAATTCAGATTGAAGTGAGGGAGAAGGAAATGGTCAGTTGGGGAAAAAGAGATGTGATGTCTTTTTCTCTTCTGTGGTTGAAGAGATGTCATGATGGAGAGCGTTGAAAATGGTAAAGGTGAAAAGGGATTGGTGAAGAAGAAAGAGCCAGGGGTGTGTGTGTACTAGTGTGAGGGGAAAGGCAGGGCTTGGGAGGTAGAGGCGGGGAGAAACCAACCCCCTGCTTATTTCTTTGAAGACATGAAACCTGAGGGTGCTAAGTCATTTTCTGTGAGGAACAAACTAAATGTGAAGCATTGCATAAGATAAACACACATTATAAGAACATTGCATATTTGAAGAAAAGAAGGTTAGAATTGTGAGTTAGATTCATTCATCTGTTGAATTACTTCTTCGAAAAGGGCTTCAGTGGCCAGATAAGTGCCAGAAAACAGTGACAGATATAGTCCCCCAAAAGGATAACAGACCTTGGATTATCATAGTTGTTCTTTGAAAAGTTTGTATAATGCTGTTGAGGCGATCTGTAGACTTTGATTTGTTTTTCTTTGGGATTATTATGATTTAGCGTTTATTGATTTTCATTAAAGGAAATGTTAGTTTCTCCATTTACATGGGGAAGCCGATGTGTTGTCACCGGTCACATTGACCTTTGCATATTCATTTTGCAGGCGTGTATCTGGGGGTTATTTGCAGTTGGGTTCAGTGGTTACATTATGTCTGGGAGCTTCAGTGCCATCATCCTGTAGTTGGAAATTGACAAGTGGCTCCATGAAGAACAGTTTTTTATTGCAAAGTATAAGAAGTATGATTAAGGGGTGAATGGGTTTTTCTTAAGATTTGATAACTTTTGACTTTTACCAACAAAGATGAAATAGCTTACTATAATTTTAAGAGACTTTGGTAGGAAAGGAAGTGTTTTGTCTGTATCATAGGAGGGAATAGAGTGACCTTGTGACAGACTTGAGCTCTTTGATTTTCTTTTTTTATAAACAGGCCTTGCATTCCCCCCCAGACATTTTCAAGGTGAAAGGACTTTTATACATTAAGCACAAATGCTGTTAGTGAGCTATACGTTATTTATAGGGGGTTTAGTTTTAAATTAAAAGACTGTTAGTGCCTTTGAAGGAAGCTGTATTTTACAGGGTTTAAATGAGATGAAAGACATTGTTGCAATAACTAAAACTAATTCTGTTTGAAAGTCAAGCTGTTGAGGGAAAGGGAAGCTAAAATGAGATCTTTTTATCTTATCTTTTTTATTTTTTTGCGGTACGCGGGCCTCTCACCGTTGTGGCCTCTCCCTCTGTGGAGCACAGGCTCCAGACACGCAGGCCCAGCGGCCATGGCTCATGGGCCCAGCCGCTCCGCGGCATGTGGGATCCTCCCGGACCGGGGCACGAACCTTTGTCCCCTGCATCGGCAGGCGGACTCTCAACTACTGCGCCACCAGGGAAGCCCCTATCTTATCTTTTAAACGAGAAGACTGAGATTTATCTTTGTAATGTTTTTAAGCAGAAGAATCTATTTTTACAGCAGTACTTAGGAATTGGGGTGAACAAAAGTAAAGAAAACTTTCAAACATAAACATTTCTCTCTGTACTTGATAGAATGGAGAAATGAAGCAGGAGTTAAGCATTTTTCCCCCCAAGTGGTAAATTCACTCTTGCCTTCCAGAATGTGGGAAGGGTGAGGGTAATAGGACTGTGTGATTGTGGGCATGACAAACATTTCTATAAACCAAAAAAGAAGTGTGAAGTTACAGACAGTGGTGTTTATTACATTGATTATACCACCCGGGAGAGGTGAACTCACCGCCACTATGGTCTTGGGTTTCAGACGACGCGATGTGCTTTCAGCGGCTGCTGCACTTGGCCTGTTATGCCCGCTGTGCATTTTCACCTTATAGTCAGGATTCTTTCAGGTGAACTAGGAGAGCTGACTCATATGTTTTTAAACCGCTGCTAATTCACTCTTACCTCTCCACAGTGTCCCAGTGCTTCACCCCAAAGAGTTCATCTGGGTTTATCTTCTTCCCTAAAGAGAAACTATATACATCTTAGGCGTTTAGAGGAAGGGGGGTGGGGGCAGGTATGGCTAGATGTCCACAGAAAAAGTTGTTCCTGCATCAGGAATGTCTTCTGGACCCCTTGGGGGGTTTGCAGACGTGGAGGTCCCCCTCGGGGGTTTCCTAAGCGTTCACTCTGCTTTACTTGTGCAGATGGGAAAAGATACCGGCAGTGTGGTGGGTGACATCCCACCATTGACTCTAAGATTTAATGCTGCTGCTGCCGCCGCCATATGTGAGCACCTGTGTGTCCATAAAGCAGGCAGGTCCCTGTTGTGTGTAAACAGGAGGGAGATAGTACGACTCATGTATTAATCTTCCAAGTATTCATCAGAAAGCCTGCCAGCTGCACTGCCAGTGTGAACTGCCAGTCGCTTAGCAAGTTGTGTTTCACGTGGTGACCCTTTTATCATTTCTTGTGGTTGTGTGTTCTGGGCCTACTGCCCACTGAGTATTTGAATTTTCTGTTATGTTCTTTTTGTTCCTGAACTGACTGCCCTCTAGGATGAATGGTGTGAAACTGGATGACGTCTTTTGCTCACCAAAATCATACAGAGAGGGCAAATGACATAAATCCCACCATGTAGCTGTAAAGAAAGGGTTGAGGGATTTAGGCAGAGCCCAGCCACCACTGGGGACCTCCAGAGCCTGGATCCCAGCTTTGGATAAGTGGTAGCATTAAAAAACCACCTTTCAGGACTTCCCTGGTGGCGCAGTGGTTGAGAGTCTGCCTGCCGATGCAGGGGACACGGGTTTGTGCCCCGGTCTGGGAGGATCCCACATGCCGCGGAGCAGCTGGGCCCGTGAGCCATGGCTGCTGAGCCTGCGTGTCCAGAGCCTGTGCTCCGTGACGGGAGGGGCCACAGCAGTGAGAGGCCTGCGAACCACAAAAAAAAACAAAAACAAAAAAAACCCCACCTTTCAGGCCCATTCGACTCCAGTGGGGTTTTGGGGGGTGGTTCATGAGTCTATGTTTTGAATTCTCTAAAAAGTGATCTACAAACTTGGATCATCATGGCTGGTAAAGATAGATCATAGGGATGCTTCGCTAATGGTGGTTTTATTGTGAGTATTCAATTTATAAAGGTAGTATGATGCTTAAAAATAAAGCTGATGAGGGACTTCCCTGGTGGTGCAGTGGTTAAGAATCCTGCCAATGTAGGGGACACAGGTTCGATCCCTGGTCTGGGAAGATCTCACTTGCCATGGAGCAACTAAGCCCGCGAGCCACAGCTACTGAAGCCCGCGCACCTAGAGCCCGTGCTCCGCAACAAGAGAAGCCACTGCGATGAGAAGCCCACACACTGCAACGAAGAGTAGCCCCCGCTTGCCGTAACTAGAGAAAGCCCATGCTCAGAAACGAAGACCCAGCGCAGCCAAAAATATATAAATAAAATAAATTAATTAAAAAGTAAATAAATAAAACTGGTGACATTCAGGGATTATTCCTAAGTGGGTGGACTCTTAAGTGGGTATGTTGTCTGACAGATGGATTTTTCATTGCCCACATTTTACAGTTCAGCTTCATTTAAAAAAGAAAATCATAATATCAAACTTTCTCGCTAGATTTGACTTCATATAGATGTTTTCATGTCATTATATGCTTAGAAGTGTTGTACTTTGATGCCGGGGGTGCATTATTCCCTGTCTGGTCCTGCAGGCACCCATCTGGGAGAAAAGTGGCCCAGAGTGTTCTCTCTAGGCTAAGCAAACCATCTAGAGAAAAGTACATGTGACTTCTGAGACATAAGTGCATGGAAAGTGATTTATTCTTTTTTTTAATGATTTTTTTCTGTTGCTTTATCTCTTTTTTTATTAATGCACTTTAAAAAATTTATTTATTTTTGGCTGCTTTGGGTCTTTGTTGTTGCACACAGGCTTTCTCTAGTTGTGGCGAGCGGAGGCTACTCTTTGTTGCGGTGCGCAGGCTTCTCATCGTGATGGCTTCTCTTGTTGCGGAGCATGGGCTCTAGGTGCACGGGCTTCAGTAGTTGTGGCACGTGGGCTCAGTAGTTGTGGCGCACGGGCTTAGTTGCTCTGTGGCATGTGGGATCTTCTTGGACCAGGGCTCAAACCCGTGTCCCCTGCATTGGCAGGCGGATTCTTAACCACTGTGCCACCAGGGAAACCCTGGAAAGTGATTTATTCTTCAGCTCCTATTGAGCCATAAGTGTTTGTTTCATCTTCAACAGTAGTTTTTCCCAACGAAATTCTTTGAAGTGTTTGGATGTGTCCCAGAGTGGGTGAATATGCTGAGGTTGTCTTAGCAGCTGATGATGGATTTATGGTTAATGTGAATTTTCACGGGTATGTTTATTGTTGCCTGAGTAGAAATGCTACTGTGATCCTCATAGTTATTTTTATTAGGAATGCATGATTTTTTACAGATTGTACAAGAAAAAAATCATCTTTCGTAAAATATGAAAGACAACTTCTCAGTGATTTAAAGCAGACTTAAAGGAGGAATGATGTAGTAAATATTGACAAGGAAAGAGTCTAGGTGCCTACAAGTCACTTAGGCCGATTCTTCCATTGAAAGTTGCCTAAGGTCAGCGGTGATCCCTGTTTCTTCTGACGTTGATTGTTGCTCGATTCCCCTCTCTTCTTCCCTTCGCTCCTTTGCTTTCTTTCTCTCCCTCTCCTTCCCTTTCCAGTTTTTCATTCTCCCTCTTCCCTTTCCTTCTTTCCTTCTCTTCCTGGCCGCCGGCCTCCACAGCAGAAGGAAGGAACAGGCCTGGAGAGATCCCCTTACTTCCTGAGGGTCTCAGAGGCAGTGAGTTGTCGGCAGAGCAGGGTCAGGGCCTGTTCTTATTGTAGGTCCTGTGTTCTGGTCCCTGACTTGTGTCCTGTTGGTTATTTGGCATTTATGGTGCAAAGGCATGTGGGACATTGCCTGTCTTCAGGCAGCTGACCAGGCCAGTGGGTAAGAAGAGACAATTCACACACTGTAATATATACAGAGCGTAATCGGATCATAAGATGGAGTGCTCTGGGGGTTCAGGGAGGAGGAAGAGCTCCCCTACAGTGGAAGGGCCCCTTGTAAAGGCCCCAGTCAGTCTGTGTATTTATATATCCTTCATCTTTAGTAACTGCTGTGACTGTCCATTTTCCTAAAACTCTACATCCTACTACCATCCAGGGCTTCGTACACATTAATGCAAGCCCTTCTTTTTTTTTTTTTTGCGGTACGTGGGCCTCTCACTGTTGTGGCCTCTCCCGTTGCGGAGCACAGGCTCCGGACGCGCAGGCTCAGCGGCCATGGCTCACGGGCCCAGCCGCTCCGCGGCATGTGGGATCCTCCCGGACCGGGGCACGAACCCGTGTCCCCTGCATCGGCAGGCGGAGTCTCAACCACTGTGCCACCAGGGAAGCCCCAATGCAAACACTTCTTCATAGACTGTTGTCCACCCTGATCTAGCCTGGCTGCCAAAGAGAGGGCCTTCGTCCCCCGGGCTCTGTCACGTCCCTGGGTCCATGTTGTCACGTGCTGGGAGTGATTTCATGGAAGGCCTTTCTCAGTTGCCACAGCCATTTGCAAGACTGTGCTGGCTGAGTAGTGATTAGGAAACAGCTGTGCGTTCCCTTAACCAGCGAAACCACTGGACCAGGGAGGGAGATGGAAGGGACACCACACTTTTCTGCCTGGAGAGTGTTTTTTTTCCCTAACATAATGGAGGGAATTAAGAGTAAGTAAAAACTGATGGAATGAGCTCCTGGGGGATTTTTGAAAATCTCAGACGGAACTTTATTAGCAGTAGACGGCCTGTGCTGGGTTGGGATGCTCACTTCTGCGGACGAATTGAAATCTGTAATTGGGTTTTTGCCTGTAATATATTGCTTTTAATGTGATATCCCAAATCTGATGGTGACTGTGTTAGCAGTAATTTTGCCAGTAGAATTAAATGCTGTCAAGATCAAGATATGTTTGGAAGTAGTTTTTTGTGAAAATGGTGAGGTGAATCCAATGATAAATAACATTTTCTAGTCGTTACACCAGAACCTGCTCTTCGTGTTGTAATAGTTTTGATGAGCTTGTTAGAGAGGCTCCACGCTGGCAGTGCTGCACGGCATTTTGGAGGAATCACTTCAAAGCTGTCATCATCAGGGCTTTATACCTGTTTTCTGGACGCTTGCTCACTTTGGCTCAGTGTCCTGACATCATAATAAGTGCAGTTGGCAACCCACTCTTTCGTGGCAGTCATCACTGTTCGTGTAAGTCCTACAGGGATGTTTATCTGCATGTTCCTTGCTGATGGAATTATTTTCTGTTCGTTTAACAGAACATCTGATCAAATTCATGACCATGGGGGATATGAAGACCCCAGACTTCGATGACCTCCTGGCAGCATTTGACATCCCAGATATGGTCGATCCCAAAGCAGCTATTGAGTCCGGACACGACGACCAGGAAGGCCACATCAAGCAGAACGCCCATGCGGAGGACGACTCCCACACGCCATCTTCCTCTGACGTTGGCGTCAGCGTTATTGTGAAGAACGTTCGGAACATCGACTCCTCCGAGGGGGCGGAGAAGGACGGCCACAACCCCACCGGCAACGGCCTGCACAACGGGTTTCTCTCGGCGTCTTCTCTGGACACTTACAGTAAAGACGGATCGAAGTCCTTGAAAGGAGACGTGCCTACCTCAGAGGTGACTTTAAAAGACTCCGCTTTCAGCCAGTTCAGCCCCATCTCCAGTGCTGAAGAGTTTGATGACGATGAGAAGATAGAGGTGGACGACCCCCCGGACAAAGAGGACGTGCGCTCGGGTTTCAGATCGAACGTGTTGACAGGGTCGGTTCCCCAGCAGGACTATGACAAACTGAAGGCACTCGGGGGAGAAGGCTTAAGCAAAACTGGCATCTCTACGTCAGGCAATCTAGAGAAAAACAAAGTTGTCAAGAGAGAAACGGAAACGAATTCTATAAATCTGAGTGTTTATGAACCTTTCAAAGTCAGAAAAATGGAGGATAAAGTGAAGGAAAACTCTGAAAAGGTGCTTGAAAACAGGGTGCACGAGGGCAAGCTGAGCTCGGAGAAGAATGACGCCTCCCTCGGCGGTGCGGTGCCCTCGAGGACCAAGCCATCTTCCAAGCTTTCTTCCTGCATCGCTGCGATTGCGGCTCTTAGTGCAAAAAAGGCCGCTTCCGACTCCTCTAAAGAACCAGTGACCAACTCCCGGGAGGCCTCTCCGTTACCAAAAGAAGTAAACGATAGCCCTAGAGCCATTGAAAAGTCTCCGGAATCCCAGAGTCTCATCGATGGGACAAAAAAAGCATCCCTCAAGCAGCCGGATAGTCCCAGGAGCATTTCCAGTGAGAACAGTAGCAAGGGATCGCCATCCTCTCCTGCAGGGTCAACACCAGCAATTCCCAAAGTCCGCATAAAAACCATCAAGACGTCTTCTGGGGAAATCAAGAGAACAGTGACGAGGGTGTTGCCTGAAGTCGATCTCGATGCTGGAAAAAAGCCTTCTGAGCAGACGGGGTCCATGGTGGCGTCCGTGACGTCACTGCTGTCGTCTCCAACCTCGGCCGCCGTCCTTTCCTCCCCGCCCAGGGCGCCTCTGCAATCGGCGGTCGTTACCAATGCAGTGGCCCCCGCCGAGCTGACCCCCAAACAGGTCACCATCAAGCCTGTGGCGACTGCCTTCCTCCCGGTGTCGGCCGTGAAGACGGCCGGGTCTCAAGTCATTAATTTGAAGCTCGCCAATAACACGACGGTCAAAGCCACAGTCATATCTGCTGCTTCCGTGCAGAGCGCCAGCAGTGCCATCATTAAAGCCGCCAACGCCATCCAGCAGCAGACTGTCGTGGTGCCGGCCTCCAGCTTGGCCAACGCCAAACTCGTGCCAAAGACTGTGCACCTTGCCAACCTTAACCTTCTGCCTCAGGGCGCCCAGGCCACCTCCGAGCTCCGCCAGGTGCTCACCAAACCTCAGCAGCAAATAAAGCAGGCAATAATCAATGCCGCGGCCTCACAGCCACCCAAGAAGGTGTCGCGGGTCCAGGTGGTGTCCTCCCTGCAGAGTTCCGTGGTGGAAGCTTTCAACAAGGTGCTGAGCAGCGTCAACCCAGTCCCAGTTTACATCCCCAACCTTAGTCCTCCTGCGAACGCGGGCATCACGTTACCGACCCGCGGCTACAAGTGCTTGGAGTGCGGGGACTCTTTCGCCCTCGAGAAGAGCCTGACCCAACACTACGACAGGCGCAGCGTGCGCATCGAAGTAACGTGCAACCACTGCACCAAGAACCTCGTTTTTTACAACAAGTGTAGTCTCCTGTCCCATGCCCGCGGGCACAAGGAGAAGGGAGTGGTGATGCAGTGTTCGCACTTGATCTTGAAGCCAGTCCCAGCAGATCAGATGATTGTTTCTCCATCAAGCAATACTCCTGCTTCATCTTCCACCCTCCCGAGCTCCTCGGGAGCCGGCACACACACTGTAACAAAAATTCAGTCTGGCATAACCGGGACAGTCATATCAGCCCCTTCCAGCACACCCATCATTCCAGCTATGCCTCTGGATGAAGACCCATCCAAGCTCTGTAGGCATAGTCTGAAATGTTTGGAGTGTAATGAAGTTTTCCAGGATGAGACGTCGCTGGCCACTCATTTCCAGCAGGCTGCAGATACAAGTGGACAAGTAGGGTATCACTTCCATTTCGGGATCTCGGTGATGAATCTGTAGAAAAGAGTGCTGTATACCATGCCGTTGATTTTAGGGGCGGGAGCTCAGTTAAATGGGGGGATGTGTGTGTGTATTTGTGTACACACGCTCACACGTGAGAGAGGATTGTTTTCATAGAGCAATGTTGAAATATGAATCTTGTTTAAAAATCAGTTGTTTTGAAGATGATTCTTTTAGACAGTTAGAAACTGTGTACTAGTTGGGTCATGGCACCTTAGATTTAGGGTACGTAAAGGAGTTTTTAATTGTTGGGTGATTGGAATTTATGTTGTAAGTCTGAGCTCTAGCGAGTGATAGTATAGACCCATTGGATTAAGTGTTCAAGTCAGGCTGCATCACCAGTGTTCCTGAGTCATTTATTAGCAACCATAGTGGGGTTTAAAAATTTCCTGTTGTTGTTTATAATTATTGTCTTTTACAGTTAAACACACCCAGTTGATACCCACTTTTCAGGAGTGCCTGCTTACTTAAGGTGTTGGTCTGGTATATTCAGTAATATTCTCCACTGCAGTGAATTTAAGCTTCTAACGGAAAACCCATCCATTTAAATAGAATACCTTTGAGTTTGTTTGTGGCATTTTTTTTTTTTTATTCTTTTTTGGGCCACGTTGGTTCTTCGCTGCGGTGGCTTCTCTTCTTGCAGAGCACAGGCCCTACCTAGAGTGCGCGGGCTTCAGTAGTTGCGGCGCATGGGCTCAGTCGTTGTGGCGCATGGGCTCTAGGGCGCAGGCTCAGTAGTGGTGGCGCACGGGCTTAGTTGCTCTGTGGCATGTGGGATGTTCCCGAACCAGGGATTGAACCCGTGTCCCCTGCCTTGGCAGGTAGATTCTTAACCACTGTGCCACCAGGGAAATCCCTTGTTTGTGGCATTTGGGGTTTGTTTTTTTGTGGTGAAGTGTAGGTTGGTGTTGGTGAGATGTATTTCACAGTGCACGTCAGTCAGCAGTTTTATCTCTGCCGTTTGCTTCTCTCCATGAGGCAACTTCTGGGCAATAGATAAATGTGTTTTACAGACATATGGAAGTAACTGGGCATGTTGAGTGAAACTAATTCAAGCTAGAGAGACCATATGATTTATTGTGCAAACCAGGAAACTTGTGATATTGGAAGGGGCGCTAGTTTGAGCTGATATACTCTGGCTCAAACTTCTGTTTTTGAAGACCCAGTGGTAAACTGATCTTTCCCTTCTTTGCCTCCACTATCTTGTGACAAGGAGCTTTATGCTGTGGTTCAGACGTCTGGTACCGTCACCGTGATCAGCTCCCCGAGGGCAACTGCTGAGTTAAGTTCTTTGTAGGATTTGAGTTTGGGGAACAAAAGATCAAGAATACCTCAGTGACTTTTCCTCTGGACATTCAGTTGAGTGGAACCGGAGACGATAAAGAGTTTCGAGAACATTCTTGCATCGAGAACACTGTATGTTACCTGTTTCATTGGCTCTGGCAGTAAAGTGCTCAGGTGGCTAAGCTGGTTCAAGAAGAAGCGATTGACGCAGCCCCCCAAGCGCGTCCTGGTGACAGGGCTTGGGTTCTGTCTGGGCTCCTCTTACCTGGTCACCACTTCATCAAAGGGGCAGTCTTTCTTTCTGTCTTAAAAGGATGCAGTAAAAAAAGCAAAAGCCGTTTCCGTAGTTCTCTCTGTTCTGCTGGTATTTTGTGCAGGTGGTGGAGTATGTCCCGGCTCGCATGTGCTGGTCCGTATTGGCATGTGGAGCTGCCTTGAGAGATATCTGTTCCCTTGGGGACCCTTTCTTCCCTGTTTTCCCCTCATTTTTGTTCTCTGTTAACCATTTAGGCTCATCAGCCGAACTGGGGTCAAATAGGGAAGCGCTTTCCCTCAGGGAAAGAGATTGACGTCTCTTCTTGTGTGGGTGGTTGCTTTGCCTTGACTCTTTGTATTTTGCTGGGACAGGTGTGTAGCGCAGCTCCCCTGTTTCCCCTGGAGCACCGCGGGATGAGTCAGGGCAGAATATATGTTAACTCCAGGGCCAGGTAATACGAGGCCGGACAGTCACCCCGTTCTGCTTCCTTCCTCTGACTCTGCCGAGCTGGGGTCCACTCAGCCCACCTGAGAAGAGCATTTCTGTCGAGTGAGCTTCAGCTGCCGCCCGAGCCAGCCACCGCCTGGCTGGCAGCACCGGCACACCCCGTGGCACCTCTCCCGCTCCTGGTGCCCCTGCTTTCACCCAAACTGTGCCCTTCACCACGGTATCCCCTCCACAGCTTGCCACTCTTCTCAGGCTCAGCCTGGGGCTCTGCGCGCCCAGGGGCAGCCTGGTCTCTCACCCGGCCGCCCAGCCTGCGCCCCTGGGTGCGGAGCGGCTGCCCCTTGTTCAGCCTTCTTGACACCCTCCTCGAGTCTCTCCTGCAGCCCAGGAGGCCCGTGGCATCCGTGCAGCTCCTGCTGTCCCAGCCTCAAGTGTAGCGGGAGCTTGGGTGGTCCCCACCTGTGGTTGGTCCCTGGCGCGGCATCAGGTACCCATGGTGATGGGAGGCTGGGGCTGAAGACAGGAAGGACGGGAGAGAAAAGAGAAGAATTCTTCGTTTCGTCTTCTCCAGTTTGCCATTCACACAGCTGCTGGCCGGTTTACAGTTTGTGAACTTACATTTAAGTGTGGGGGAAAAGCCCACCTGTATGAACTGTTTCCTCTCTGACAAGGGCACTTACGACACTTAGTTCAACTTCTCGATTTCGTAAGAAGATCGAAGGGCCCCTCAAGCACAGTCTCTCCCTGAGCGCCTGCTTTCCATCTTACCTTCCGTGTCTCCGTTGGCCTCCCCGTTCCTGGCGACGCGTGGGTGAACTGGAGCCAGAGCAGGCTGCCTCACTGCCCGAGGGTGGGGACCGTTACAGGGTCGGCCGCGGGCCCGCAGCTGCCGGCTTTCTCTTCTGGCTCTTCTCAGGTCTGCCCGGGCCGGGCTTCCCGACGTCTGCACGTAAGCTTCGAGAGTCACGTACAACAGCTTCCTGTACTGACCCGAGCTGGCGTTGATTCTGGAGGTTAAAGGGTGTGACCTCAGGGCCCTGGCAAGACTAACCGGCCCACGGGCCCTTGCTCGGTGCCTTTCCGCGTGTGAGTTGACCGTTGACCAGACCTAGAGAAAGGTGTGCCGGTTCCCTGGCAGCGGGGGATATGCCTTCCTCCTTCCCTCCCTCCCTCCCGTCAGGGATATTCCTCCCTTCCTTTGTCCTGCCCACCTTCTACTTACGATTTTGCCGAGGTAGTTTAAAAATTTTACGTGATAATGCCGTGCTAATTAATTAATGCCTTGAGTCTTCTCAGATCATCCCATTTTCAAATTAAACCTTTTATTTTTAGGTAATTGTAGATTCAGGTAAGAAATAATACAGAGGGAGCCTGTGTACCCTTTACGCAGTTTCCCCCAGTGGTAACATCTTGCAAAACTATTAAACAGTATCATATCCAGGCTGTTGGCACTGATGCTACAATACGTAGAGCCTTTCCACGACCATAGGGATCCCTCATATTGCCTTTTTAGAGCCCCAGTCACCTCCCTCCCACCCCTGCATCCCTCTTAACCCCTAGGAGCCACTAATCTCTTCTCCTTTCTATAATCTTGTCATTTCAGGAATGTTATATAAATGGAGTCATACGTATGTAGCCTTTGAGACTGGCTTTTTTCCACTCAGCGTAATTCCCTGGAGATTCATCCAGGCTGTTGGATGTATCACTAGTTTGTTCCCAGTTTGGGGCTATTATGAATAAAGCTGCCACAAACATTTGTCTGCAGGTTTTTGTGGGAACGTAAGTTTTCCTTTCTCAGGGATAAATCCTTTTGTGTGCTGGGTTGTATGGTAGTTGCATATTTATATTCTTAAGAAATTCTTTTCCACAGCGGTTGTACAATTTTAAATCTCAGGAGCAATGTATGAGTGATCTAGTTTCTCCACATCCTCACCGACATTTGGTGGTGGCATCATTTTGTATTTTAGCAATCCGGATAGGTGTGTAGTGATATCTTGTGGTTTTAATTTGTGTTTCCTCCATAGCCAATAATGTTGAATATCTTTTTGTGTTTATTTGCCATTTGCATATCCTTTTTGGCGAAATGTCTCTTCTTTTGTCCATTTTCTAATTAGTTTTTTTGTTTGTTTTTACTGTTGAGTGTTAAGAGTTCTTGATATATTTTAGATACTGGTCCTTTGTCGGTATGTGGTTGCAAGTCTTTTCTCCCAGTCTGTGGCTTGTCTTTTCATCTTATTAGGCTTTGGCAGAATAAATGTTTTTAATTTTGATGAAGTCCCATTTATCAGTTTTCTCTGTTACGGCTTGTGCTTTTGGTGTCAGGTCTAAGAACGCTTTGCTGTAGATCCTGAGAACCTTCTTTTATGTTTTTTTTCTAAAAAAATTTTAGTTTTATGATTTACGTTTAAGTCTGTGATCCGTTTTGGGTTAATTTTTGTACAATGTGTGAGACTTTGATGGAGATTTCTTTTTCCCCATGCATGTCCTTTTTCTCCAGTACCACTTGTCAAGAAGGCTGTCTTTCCTCCATTGAATTGCCTTTGCAGTTTGTCAGACATCAGCTGGCATATTTGTGGAGCCAGTTCTGGGACTCTGGTGGACTGACTCCTCCAACTTTATTCTTTCCTCTCAAAATCGTTTTTTAGCTATTCTGGTTATTTTGCCTTTCCATATATATTTTAGAATAGTCTTGTCTATATCTACAAAAAAATTCTTGTTGGGATTTTGATAGGAATTATGTTAAACCTGTATATCAGTTTGGGGAGAACTCTTTTCTTTATTATGTTGAGTCTTTCAGTCCATGAACAAAGAATGTCTGTCCATTTATTTAGATCTTCTTTGATTTATCTTTTTTTGTTTTTTATTAGTTTCTGCTTTATAACAAAGTGAATCAGTCATACATATACATCTGTTCCTGATTTATCATTTTGTAGTTTTTATCATACAAGTCTTATACATGTTTTGTTTGCTAGCTTTCCTTCTTTACATGTTTTGTTGGTGCTCCCCCTCCCCCCTGCCCTCCCCCCTGCCCTCCCCCTTCCATGTGGGCAAGTGTAAATGGTATTATACTTTTCAGTGTTCACATGTTCGTTGCTAATATATGGAAACACAATTTTTGTGTATCTATCATGTATCCCTTGTCTTTGTTAAACTTGTTATTGGATTTAGGGTATTTGGGGGGGGAAAGATTACATTGATTATTTTTCAGATATTGAACCAGCCTTGCATCTCTGGGATGAATCCCACTTGATCAAGGTGTGTAATTCTGTTTACATATTGTGAATTATATTTGCTAATATTTTGTTAGTATTTTCCATCTGTATTCATATAGGAAGGGACTTATAATTGGTGTTAGATTTTCTTTAAATATTTGATAGAATTCTTCAGTGAAACCATCTGGGCCTGGAGATTTCTTTTTTGGGATTTTTTTGTTAAACACCCTCTGGGCTGGTGGAGGGACTCATTATCACTTGGTAGGGATGAAATTCCCACTTCCCTGGTGCCTTCTCTGATACCATCTGGGTGAGGGTATTAGGACACCTTATTACAGCCTCAGGAGCGGAGGTCTGGGCTCCACCTGGACTTGGCGTGCTATGGGTGAGGCCACAGTGCTTCCTGGGGTGTCTGGCTGGAGTACAGCAGTAATTGTGTCTTTTGCTAGGTTTCCCCTTTCCGGATCCTTTGGCTAGAGATAGCAGGCTTTTGCTGGGGATTTTTTTGTCTGTGCCCATTGGCGTTTCTGGGTTCCCCGTTTCCTCAGCTCCAAATCTGGGATCTGTGAGGCAAAAAGAACCCCAGAGAAGTCATCACTAGGGACCTGAGGTGCCTAGCCATCCTGCCTTCTCTCTGCCTTTCAGAGTCTCATTATGTTTGTTGTGTATGTAATGCCCAGGAGTATTAGTTGTACTTAGTGGAAGGAATACAGAGAGGTACTTCTATTCCATTTCCCTGGAAGTGGAAGTTTCACTCTATTTTTTCAAATACAGCTGTTTTGTCTTCCAGGAGAGAGTGTGTAGTTACATCATTGGGCTCTGCCTTAGGCCTCCGGCCTGTGATTCTCAGTCGCTTTTTGGGGTCAGGCTTCCTGGGAGGACAGCATTCCACTTGACTCCGGACTCCTCTCCTCTTTGAGCCTGAGGCATGTCCCCGGCTCAGTGAGGTCACCTCTATCTTGGCCTGTCTGTGACAGCTGTCAGGAGTGAGCATCTCTTCTTCTCCCTTTCACGTGTGTTGAACCGAGCCTCTTAAGGCCTCAGCCTTTCTCTTGAGAAGGACTTCTTGGTTTAGTGCAGACACCATCTCCCTTCTCTTTTTATCTTTCATTTTCTCCCCATTTATATTTTTACCCGTTTATGGTTTGAAAGCATCCTTTTCCAGGTTGGTCCAGGGGTGCTTGTTTGAACCTGGTAAAGGATTTCTTTTTCTTTTGACACCAGCTGTGGCTGTCTGTGCAATACCTCCTCTCACCGTCACACCGTACATACGTGTTCAGGCTCTGGAGGTTTTGCCAACATGTCATGGGATAAAGTAAGGTTTTGGTGACATTTGCTGAATTCTGCCTTGTCAGTTACTCCTTCTCTTAAAGATATTCTGTGGACAGTCTATACAAGGTAATGATTGACTCAGAGACTCAGAGTGCTGCTTTTTCATTAGCTGGCCCTGTGCTCAGCAAACCCCCATGCAGGTCTCTGTGGAGAGCTGGGTGGGAATCTGTGGTTTAGCGGGAAGCCCTCTTCACCCTGCATCCCCCCGAGCCTGAATCCAAGCCAGGACCCCAGGCGTGCTCGGGCCCAGGTTAGTCTGCCCTGCCTGCATCTGCTTACCCTGCCGAGGAGCAAGCCCCGAGGAGTGGGGGGTGCGATGGAGCATCGGGTGGATCATGCCCTTCCCAGCCGCACTGAACCAAGCGGTACAATAAAAACGGAGCACATGGACATCGACTTCTAACACCGGTAAAACTGCCCTGGTTGGCGGTGTATATTCCACCCTATGCCATTAATAATTCCTGCCTTGGGGCACGCTGAGAAAAGGAGTGGGTGGAGGGGCTAGAGAAGATTCCCTCCTCTCCTTGAAGTAGTTAAGAGCTGACAACCGTAGTTTTAATAATTGAGAATTAAACTTATTAGAATGTTGCTTCACCTCTTGGTAAAACCACAACTAAACTTAGCCAAGTACAGACTGGAAGTGTGTATTATAACCTCCGAATTGGTAAAATCAGTTTTCTTCCCGTAGAATCTGTATCAGCCGTAGAATCAGAGGAGGTCATAGGCCCTTTGCTCATCTCTTTTATTTTACAGTGGAAGAGACAAATGCCCAATCAGTGGCCAGCTCAGAACCTGAGGCACGATTTCTTTATTGCTAGTTACTCTTTCCAGTTTGTGATGCTGGTAACCTAAGATGTAGAACCATAGAACTTTACCGTTGCAGGGACCATAGGAGTCTTCTGAGAATGGACCCTGGGGTTACATTCAGATTACCTTCAAGGGTGCAGGTGAAGGTGACTTATCTGCAACGGTCCTTATTTTGGGGGGTTGCTGATTCAGTTTAGGTTCAGGGAGTTTATGGGCATCATTACTAGAACATACCAGGTGTATTAAATTATCCCGAGCAGCCTCCCCCAGGTCTCATTTCTAGACGTATTCTGCTCCAGCAGCTGCTTCTGGAGGCCATGGGGCCGCCTCAGGTCCCGCACCCACCCCAAATACCATTATTAGCTTGGTTTTTGGCCCTGCTCTCCTGAATGTTTACTATTAATTTCGGTCAGGCTAGTCCTGTCCCGGTTGATATTTTAATGTTATCAACTCTTAATTTATCTGTCTTCTTGAGGGATTGTCATCTGAGTGGATTATATGGGTGGACCATACTGCTTTCTGCGAATTTGCTCATTTCACTGTTAACTTTTATTAGGGATTTTTAGTGCAGAATGATTTGAGGACAAAACCAGCACCAACAGCTAGCATTGGGAACAATGGTATATACAGTTATTTCTGCTATAATGCTTGCTTTGTGTTACTTCCATTTAACTGAGATCTGAAATGCAGTGCTTTGTCTGTGTTCTCGTTGTGAAATTGGGTGAAAGTGAGAGCCAGGAAACAAACTGGTATACTTTTATTATTATTATTATTATTTGGTAATTATACTGTAGATGGAAAATTACAAAACTGCTGTTAATGAGGCAGAAGCAGTGTACTTAGCATCTGGGCTGACTGTTAAGTTGACAGTGTTTTGACCTCTGGATCAGTGGGTTTCATGCTGTTGCAGGCTTTTGGTCTGTTTGACATTTAAGCATAAGTAGATGCTATATTTACTCACATTTCCCTAGCCTTCCTCATCTTTTCCCTTGCTACTTTTCTCCCTAAAACGTGAGTTGAAACACATAGAATTATTTTCCTTGTTACTCAGATAATTCCTCCTGTATACAAAGAGGGTGCTGAGCCCTAGGGCTATCTGAATCCTTACCAGAGCCCCAGTGTACCCTGTTCCCCCTTCCTCACAGCCTGTGTTGGAGGCCTAGCCTTCACTTTCTGTGCCAGGATTGGGCAGAGAAGGGTGCAATACAGGTAGCTGTCAACTATGAGTGTGATTACTTTTCAGCTTTATTTTCAGCTCTCGCATGTTACCTGAGTATTGAAAAATAATATTTTACTTTAAAAAGTAGCAGTTCTCTGAGCAAATGAGTCTGCCCCAGACTAGAAGTTAGCCGCTTATTTCCTAAGTACTGCAAACGTTTTCCATTTTCAGATGACGGAAGTAAACTGTCAAAAGACACGTGAGACCATCTAAGTGCGTTTTATTGACTGTTTTCTGTTCAGAAGGCAGGTACTGTCATGTGAAACTGCTTTATCCTGTCGAAGGTAGCCTCAACTTGTATAGTAGAGAGTGAGAGTTTTAAGATACATGTTTGCTTCTTTGATTTAAAGTAACAAAAAAAGGACAGTCAGATTCTTGTAGACCACAGAGAAATCCTGGCCTGCCCCCATCCTCAAATGCATTTCCCCGAATCCAGAGAACGTGCGTCCTTACCGTGAATTCCCAGTATCCCAGAGGAGCTAATGGCATCTGCTCCTCTGTGCTGTGAAGATCCGTCACCGTTGTCTCAGGAAGCAGAGAGGACACATTATCTGAAATGGGGGCGGTGGATAAAACCGGAGGGAGAACAATTAGGTAAACCCTAAAACTATTGCTAGCACACAAGTATCCAGGAAGAGAACGTCTGCAGTCCAGACAGCTTGCTTGTTCTCAAGATGGAATGGAGTGGGAACAGGTAAACGGAAACGTGGGAGTCAGCACAGAGGATGCGCACAAATACATACGCACCCGTGTGTGCGCACTAAAGAGCAGAGCTTAATCTGATGTGACTTCCCAGGGACTGAATTCTCCCGTTTCAGCCATATGGGAGCACTGTGATCTGGGGCTGTAGCCCACTCTGGCTCCCACCCTCGCCTCTCCTTCTTTCTGTACCTACAGTGGGTGAGGAGCCTCAGCCCATGGAAGTGGCTGAGCGCAGACTCCTGTAGCTCATCAGTGGTGGAGGGGACAGGGAGGCCAGAGGCTGCCGCCTGCCCTCACCGAGCCCCGGGGCCACAAGGAGCGCCCCGCTGCACAGTGCAGCGTGATGGGAAGGCGTCCCCTCTCCAAGGACTGGTGCGAGAGAGGTCGCTCTTGAAAGGTTGGTAATTAGGTGACCTTGTTACTCTAAAGCATTTTTCATAGTCTTTGCAGTCAGACGTTTCTAGCGTAAAGAGCACTTTAATTAGCAAAACCTCTTCTTGAATCATTTTGATGCTTATTTTAGTTGACCTGCTAGTAACGGAGCCCTTTCACCCACCAGGCGGTCCATAACTATTTTTATAGTTACGCGTGTTACAAACATACAGGCATCCCGTAGGGGAGCGTGTTTAAGTAATTGATTGTGAATTTTATGTGTGTCGTGAAGGGTGTTTGTTAACATGTCTTGATGAGAGATCATGTGAAACTTCTCTTCAGATTTTAGGGAGCACATACTTTGTCTCCTTTCTAGATCTCCTGTTTTATTCTTGTTGTTATGTCTCCGTATAATAAAAGTGGTAGAACCACATCACTCCCCGAGAAGGAGAAGCTGCGGAGGTGGGTGGGGGGTGGCCTGTAACCCTGACAGCGGTCCTCTGCCTTTCACATGCATTTGCCCGGCGGTGGAGGGGGGGGCGCGCATTTTTGCTTGTTTATTCCTTGTGACCCCCACCCTACTCCTCCCTTGGCCTTGGAATTAATTATTCAGAGCCCAGTTCAAATCCCGGTTCTTCCACCTCATGGCTGTGAGGCCTTGGCAGGTTTCTTAACTTCTCTAAACCTCATTTCCTCATCTGTAAACTGGAGATAATATTATCCACTTCATAGGCTATTATGAGAATCACATGAGGTGATGTATCGAAGTTTATCTGTTTAAAGGACCTAGTTGACCACTTGGCTTAGAGTGGAATGGGCTCAATACATATGATAAACATGTTTTGACTTGAGTGTAGAAAACACTGGTTTTATTCCTAAGTAAGTGCAAGACATTCCGAGATGTCTGTGGAAATTCAGACATTATCATTCACTGCCTGGGATGAATGACGGTGTGGTAAAAGCGAATAGAAGACCTTCGTTCAAAGAAACAGACTACCTGTGATAATGTAGATGTCACCAGGATCTTATAATTAATGCATCTGTTGATTGGTTTTCATTGCTGTGGCTTGTTTTAACCTTTGGAATATGTGTTATTCGAAAAGGAATGCTGTTTTTAAATGCTGCTTAACCTCATCATAGCTGCCTGTAATGTTCTTATTTTGTGACTGCAATAAACATTTTATGGGATAAAATTTGTATTTTAGTCCTTTCAGGAGAGAACCAAGAAAGAGTTTTCAAGTAAGTTTCTGATTTTTCTTAGTTTAGGTTCCTCAGAAGTTTAAACCTTAATTTGTTTGATGCAATAGCTGAAAGAAAAAGTCTTTTGAAAATGTCTTAATTTGTTGTCAGTACAAAAGATTGTTTCAATTTTAGCTGGAGTCTATATTTTGAGGCTTTCTTTAACTGACTTTAATAAAAATTACACATTTTACAAGGTAGTAGTAGATACTTGTTGCACGAATGTCCAGATAGTATTCAGACACATTTTATCTTCTGCTATGTTAGGTTTATTTTTGGAATGGAAGTAATTGAGTTCTCTATTTATATTTACTTTGAGTTTTTTTGTGTTTTAAAAATATGCCATGTTTAGCGCTTATATCTAAGGGGATGAAAAATATGTAGCGTGTTTCAGTTTTTCCTGGTTAGTTAATGGTGTAGAGCCCTTTCCAAAGAGGATTTCAGTCTGTTTTAGTTTATATGTGATTAGATTTTAAGCTCTATGAAGTTTCAGTTTAATATCTGAATTTATGTATCTAAACTTGGTTCATTGGTTTTAATCATAAATCATAATGGTCAGTTCATCCACTTAAGAAACCAGTTCATGTGCAAAAAAGAACAACTGATTGCTGCGGCCATTCTTTTTGCATTCCTGTATTTCAGATCTCAAATAACTGAAGTGAAAAAAAATTTAAAAAAAGAAAGAAAGCTGAATTAACCACTAATTAATTTTTATCATTTTGAAGAAACTTTTTTGAGTTGTGGGAACTCTACTGTCAAGATAGATGCCCATAAACTTGTGTTGTAAAGTTAATTATACATTAAAGTAGATTTACTAACATACTTTATAAGGATACCTCTTCACACTAAAAAAAAAAAAAATGTAAAAGTAACAAAATTGGAAGTCTACCTAATGCTAACAGTCTCTTTACCTCGTACCTTGGGATGAGCACGACTACATAGTACATATTGTTTGTATTTTACAGGGACATTTTACATTGACCATTTAACTTGTAAGTTTGCTTTTTCTTCGGAAATCAATTATCGTAGTATTTGAAATGACCGCTGTATACTTATTTTGAGGTTTAACCAAGCTTCTCTGCATATTAGAAAATACTTCGTAGGACCAACCCTGTTTCCCCCTTTGGTTTATTTAGAAGACTTGCACTGTCTGCCAGATGCTGCTTCCTAACCAGTGCAGTTACGCATCTCATCAGAGAATCCACCAGCACAAATCTCCCTACACCTGCCCCGAGTGCGGGGCCATCTGCAGGTCGGTGCACTTCCAGACCCACGTCACCAAGAACTGTCTACACTACACGCGGAGAGTTGGTTTTCGGTCAGTATATCCTTCATTTCCGTGCAAATAAAGCTTATTCACGGGTGAGGGCACAGGGTTCGGAGTGGTCTGTGCACATCGTTTTCAGGGTCATACAGTGATACCTCGATTAACAGACCCTCTGGGAAGCTGGCTCATTTGTAGTCGAGTTGATCTGTGTGAATCCTGTAATGTGGTACTGACTCTGGTCCACACGAAGCCGAGGGTCAACGGGGCCCATCCTTCCAAGCAAAAGTGTGCAGGTGGTAAGGTTTGGCTTTGATGGACTGTTAGAGCCTTTATACTTTCTGCACCCTTTCTAGCATACTTCTGTTGTCATGCTGTCTGCATTTTAAGCCCTGCAAGAATGCAGTGCATTTCTGTACCTCTGAATACTTGCTCTCATCAAAACAGAAAGGGTGTGGATGGTCCCTTACTTTTATCTTGTCTTGTTAAAGGATTGGGTGTGTGTCCTTTCCTACCACCGCTCGTTGTGGAAGAGCCTTCCAGCCCAGATCACCCTCCTTTATTCCTTCTTCTCCATTACCTGAGTCCAGGCTTCTCCCTCATCTCTGCACATCTTAACCGTGACCCCTTTCACTGCCCCCTAATATTCTCACATGTGTCTTTTACAACATCTGACAAGGCTAATGTTAGTTTAGTATTGAGTGATGATGCATTTGAACTTGATCCTCCACTCTGTGACCTTCTGAAATGCATTCCCGTACCTTTTAGAAACATTTTATTCCTGTACATTTTGACCCAGTGAAGGTCCACCAAGAACACACGTCATTGATATACAGTGTCTTTGTTAATAGAGGTATTACTGTATTGTGTATTTATCTTAAACTTGAACATTCGTTCACCTGGTATTGTTAATGTTAGACTGTTAATATACAAAGATTTTTTTTCTTTTAGTTGTGATACAGATATGATGTTTTATAAAAATGAAGGCCAGTCGGTATGATTTAAAAGTTTTATTTCAGTTAAATTTACGTTATGGCATCACCAGTTTCTAGGTGGTTCAGTCCATTTTTCTAACACTAAGACTTATTTCACATTTTTATCTCATGCCTCCAAACCTGTGATGCACAGATGTTTAATGGATGGCAACCACCCTAGTAGAAAACCTTTGGTTTGGAAATTTAGAAACCAGGGTTTTTGTACCCGTTATGCTCCTCGTTGTGTGGTAATTCATGTGTTCTTTGTGCCTTGGTGCCCTGTCTGTAACATTGGTGTGATGTTTGCCTCCATCTCTGTGGGCATGTTCTAGAGTAAAACAGGCTAATCCAAAAGCATGCTAAGTGCTTAAGAGGAACGGTCCACATGGAAGGTGCCCTTGACTCCACAGAATTCCTACACAGTGATACTTTGGTTCTTATCCCATGTTTTGAAACTCTTATTACTGGATTCTTTATTTAATATAAAACTACAAGTGCAGTTCTTTTAACGGATGCCAGTTTCCTCAGATATTTGTAGTTGATTTTTCTAATATAATGAAAGTAAACTTAAGTTGGAATGAATAAAGGAAGTCAGACTCCTGTAATGCCAGCTGTTCCTGGTATCTTTTCTAAATTAAAACAAAAGCTCTGCCGGCAAGCTAAAAGTAATTAACTCAACTTGGAAAAGGCCATCCCTTGCTTTTCTTTTCTTTCTTTTTTTTCCCCCTCATTCACAGAGTTGCTTAAATTTGGCACTTTGAATTTTTACTAAAATTTCTTTGTTTAGTATAGACTTTTTTTTCTTGCATTTGAGGGTTACAAGAGCTATAAAAAACACTATGTTTGTACGTTCTGAAGTTTAGTTCATGTTTACCTCTTTAGGTAATAGAACAGAATTTGACCTGAGTTTTTTTCCTGTTGTTTCAAATAATGGTCCAGTCTGCTACTTGTCTGGGGTTTAGCAGCCCCTTGACCTTGTACATTTTCCCCTCCTTTTTTGGCTTTATAGTTTTTCCAATTAAAAAACTTTTTAATTTCAGTTTTAGCCGGAGGAGCATCTCTAGCATGGCTCCTAGCCTGACTTTGTGTCTTCTTGGTTTGGCGCCTTGTTTACTCTCTTTCTGATCATATACTGCATCTCCCAGATATTGAGGGGGTCATTTCTAGCTTCTGGTTGGTTTGGTAAAAGTCATTTATTTCTCTGAATTTTTCTGCTTCTTGATCCACTAGATCTGCATCTAGGAAGGGGAATTACAGGATTGTATACTGTAAAAATTTTTTTTTAACGAAGAGAAACTTAATTGGTACCCAGAACACACAGGGCTTCAGCTATATTAAATATTTATTAATAGACTGGATTTTTAGTAGCATTAGGATGCTGTATGAACCCTTCAAATTCTCCTTCTATTTTTCTATCTTATTTGCGTTCCGTATTGGCCTCTTTTCTTCCACTTGTAGGCAGATATTTTACAACTTTCTTTCAAGTTCTTTTAAAGTTTTCTCCTTTCTTTCCTCACGTTAAGGGGAGGGGGGCTTTCCCTCGGCCTCCATGAGGCTCTTCGGACCAAGCCTTAGCCACCTCCTTTATCAAGCTGTAGGGTTCTCTAACCTCTTGCTTGTTTTCTTAGAGATTAAATCTTCCTCTCCAGGCGACTTCAGAGAAACAGCCCTTCCTTGGTGTTTTGCCCTTTGAATACACCTTTGTACTCTTGATGGGGAAAATACTTTATGATTCACGATGTAGCAGATTCTTTTGTTTAATAGTTAGTAGCCCATCTATTTTTGTTTTGTGTAATCGTCCTCCTTCATAGGAATTACTGGCTTCTAGGGTTGGGAAGGACTAAAAAATTATCTATTCCAACTCTTCTCATTTAACAAATGAGAAACCAGCCCAGAGAGGATCAGTAACCTGTTCAAGAAAACCCAAGTTCTAGTTAACTCAAAATTGTTTCAGTGTGCTCGGGTGGCTTTATTGCCCGAAACAGTAGGTCAAGTAGACAGGACAGAGGAGCTTTCTGTATTTCTTCTCCTAAATTCAGTGCTTTTAATGTATATGCTGCTGAACGTGATGCCTTAAGTCATTTAAAATGCTAAGGCATTAATTATGGTTTTTATGAAATGCCCGCAAAGCTTAACATGGCAGGCTTTATAGAGCACGTGTAATTTAGAGTGTGTCACTCCTGTATGACTTTGGAAGCTGCTCCTTGAATTTGGAGGGAGGTTCTAAGAACAGAAGTGTCTTAGGTGTCAACGCCATTGAGCGCTGCCCCTGGAAGGCAGCCCCAACTGCAGTCTTCCTCCCCCAGGTCAGCTCTCACATTCACACCCAGGACACGTCGGCCGGGTGTGTGAAAGGTCTACCCCTGCAGACCCTCGAGGGTCGACAGAGAGACCACTCTCAAATAATTTTCAGGTGTGAACAAAGGAGGAAGACTAGGTGATAGACGGGTGGACTGTAAGTGGTGCTGGGCGTCCTTGCGTGAGAAAGGTGAGGCTGGGGAGAAATGTCTCCAAGTTCTAAAGTTTGTTTCTGTAGGACTAGGTTTGAGTGAAGAGTGAGCTAATCATCAAACTATTAGAAATTCAAGAAGAGGTTAGATAGAGAGGCAGTTTACATAGGGAGGTTGGTTTTTCAGACGGTTTATCTTTCACGTCATTTGCTAAACAAATGTAAGTGTACTTACATTGAATTTCCAGGAGACAAACACACTAGGTGGTTGACCTTCTCTGTGCCTCCGTGTGGTCAGGACACAGTGGCTGTGGCTTTGGAGCCAGTACTCATTCCTTCCTCTGGGTCCCTCTGTCGATGGCATATAGGATTAGATAGCAGAGATTTCTTCCGTTGGGTATTGGGGCTGGTGGGGACCTCAGAATCCAGCGTGCGGGGGTCCTCTCAAAGCCAGCAGTCGTAGGGTCTTGCTGTGCTGCTGGCCTTGACATGGCCCCATGGTCCATTGGTCTCACCACAGCCTGGAGTCTGGATGTTCATTCTTAGAAACTTGAAAGATGCTCAAAAAATAGTCCATTGGAGTTTGATTTTTCTTCTTCATGATCTTCCTTCTCAAATATATAAAAATAATTTGATCTGTTATAAACAGAAAAAACCCCACACGCTTAAAAAAGCCATTAAGAACCTTAAAGGGCTATTTGTTCATTTTACCCAGTTTTACACAGTTAAGTTATACATGTTTAGTAGTCTCGTGCTAACGACTGTGTGTTTATTTTCTAACAGATGTGTGCATTGCAATGTTGTGTACTCTGATGTGGCCGCACTGAAGTCTCACATTCAAGGTTCTCACTGTGAAGTCTTCTACAAGTGTCCTATTTGTCCAATGGCGTTTAAGTCTGCCCCAAGTACACATTCTCATGCCTACACGCAGCATCCCGGCATCAAGATAGGAGAGCCAAAGTAAGTCATGCTGCCTTTCGACTCTTACCCCACTCCTTTATTAGTAATTTAGAAGAGGTGGTGGTTCTGTGGGATATAATTTAAGATATGAAAAATTATGCCACTGTGCAGATTTTGATGCTCTGTGAAGTATAGCTCATAACTCCCTAAACCTTTCAGTACTGTCCAGGGGGAACTCTTTGTCCTAAAATGTCACTTACTATTTATGCTCTTGTCATCAGTTTCTGCTAAACAAGTGAATGTTTATCATTTTTGTTCTTCTTCTGAAGATGATTTTGTTCTTTTTCTTAAGATGATTTTAATAGGTTCTTGGAAGACTGTAAAAAACTGTCCTCTTGCAATTTTCATAGTTTCTGATAGTGTACACTTTTCACAGTAACATTTATAAGATGAAGTCAACCTAAGACACTGGTTCCTGCATTTAACTTCATAGCCGATGTAAATCCTTGATTAGTAAAAAGTAAATTTCATTTTTTGCTTGATCTCGCTCTTAATTTTGTCAGTGTTTGCCTCGTTGAGTCTTTAATCCTGAGGTGGTGTTTCAGCAGGCAGTTACAGGCTGCCCGCCTGCAGTGGCGGCCAGCTTAGCAAAGACGAGGCAGTGAGGGCGCTGGGGTCAGGATCCTGCCGCCACCCACCAGCTGAGTGACCTTGGGCCGGCACTGACCCCTGTAAAGTGAGGGTCATGCTTCTGTCCCCGGGTTTGTGTGAGGATAAAGCAGGGTGAGGTCTTTAAAATGCACGGCACGTGGCCCCTCTCTCTGGCACACGGAGGGCCCGTAGCCTCGGCTCCTTCCCTGCTTCCTCGGTCCCTGGATGTGCACACAGCCCTGGATCAGATACCCGGCCTGATGTTCACTTTCTTCCTGTGGTGTTTGCAGCAGTGTGGAATTTGATAATTATGTGAGGCTAGATTTGCTTCCTCAAACCTATTGGTGCGTTTTGTCTAAAACTCTATAATCAAGGAAGTATTAGGGGAAGATATGTGGATATGCCGTATTATGTATGTCTGGCTTTAATGTAACATTTAGTTTGGGGGAAATGTCATTGGCTAAACACGATAGAAGTGACTCTGTTTACTAAAAAACTATGAGAAAATGGAATTTTATTCTAATAGGACTTTCACTCTGATCTTTGTAGATCTTCAAAATGAAACACATTACAAATTAGGGGATCCACATACGACTTGATGTCTTGACTCCAAAGACAGACATTAGTGAAACATCAGTTAAACGGCCTTCAGTGTTCCTGGTCATCAGCCTTTCGGACACTAGCATAGTCTGCCCTACCCCCTACTCTTGCCCCCACCTTCCCCCCGGCGAATATAGTTTTTGACTTGGTTTTTTAATTCAAGTAAATAAAACTTTATTCACTGGAATGTGCATGAAATCTGGAACAGGAGTTGTTACCTGGGAATACAGCACAGCAAACGATTAAAGTAAACTAAAACAATATTCCTCAAATTTGAGTAATGTATAGGAAAAAAATCATGCCAGTATTTTCCTAAAAACTTTTCTCTACTACAGTGGTTTTTTAACAAGTGCAAGCCCAAAGATAGGCATTAACGATTGAGTTTTAAACTGTAAAACTAAAACAAATTTACAAGTGAAATACAACAAAACTCCCAGACCAGTGAACACAGTTAAGAGCATTAATTCAGGGTAATGAGTCAGGTCCTCACTGCAGTAGCAGGTGCTGCTCCTCGGGCCCTGTGACTGTCACCCTGTGCTACAGGTGCCACCTTTCCCTATGCACACTCCTATAAAGCCTGGGTTCCTGTGCCGTGCTGGAAGCTGGTTGGCCTGCATTTGACCCAGAAGCTTTCCTTCGACATTAGACCTCTATTCTGCTAAAGTTATAGCCCCACGTAAATAAGTAGCTCCCACTCCAGTAGAGCGTCAGGCGTGAAATCTCCCAGCAGTCTTTGGTTAACAGGTGGTTTTATGCAAATGACTCAAAATTATGCAGATTATTTATGTTAATTTTTAAAGATCAATATAAAAATCCCACCTCCCATTTCCTTTAGAGAATATATGGAAGTCTGAAAATATGCCCATGAAGACCTGCAGTCCCAGCACCTCAACTTGAAAAGCACAACATAAGATTTTTATTTCACGGATGTTTATGTAGTGATTATTATGTGCAGGTACCATTCCAGTGCTTTGTTTTCCAGTGTGTGGTCAGGCATGTTTCCCTGCTGTGTCAAAGGGAACTTTGAACACCCTTTAATCTTTTCTGGGTAATTTAAGATCATTTTGAATGTCCACTACTAGATTTTTTGGTGATACAGTCTTGTGACTGTTTTTATGTCTTCCTCGACGTCTGATTAACCAGCCATTTCTTTGGCTGCTTTTCCCTTCCTTCTATTTGCCTCTTCTAAATGTATATAAATAGAGCAATGAGGACTTCAAAGTGAAGAATTGTATGAGACGGAATTGTTCTTTTTTTTTGTTTCGTTTTGTTTTTTTAAAGAGTCTGAGTGCCCTCATCCATGACACTCCTGGGTCTCCTATCATTAGTGCTCAGCTGATTGCTGTGTGATTGAATATGGGCCCTGAATCCAGATTATTTGCTCTGCCATTTACTGGCAAGTTGTTTAGTTTTTTATGTCTCAGTTTCTTTTCTTTTCTTTCTTTCCTTTTTTTAAAAAAATATTTATTTATTTATTTATTTGGTTGCGCTGGGCAGGCTCTCCGGTTCCTTAGTTGTGGCATGTGGGCTCCTCAGTTGTGGCATGTGAACTCTTAGTTGCGGCACATGGGATCTAGTTTCCTGACCAGGGATCCAACCCGAGCCCCTTGCATTGGGAGTGCAGAGTCTTAACCACTGCGCCACCAGGGAAGTCCCAAGAGATGGAGTTTTGGAGCAAGTTCCTAAGAAATAAAAAAATACAAAACTACGTGGTGGAGGACTTTGATTCAGACTAAGCTGAATTTAAAGCACGGCCCTGGGATTTATACAGCATCAAGCAGATTCTCTGATCTCTGAGCCCGTGTCCCATCTGTGAGGGGGCAGTGGTGCAGATTCACCTAATGGAGGTGTGGGGACGTGTCCTACTCGGACGGTGCCTTGTACCTGGCTGTACTCACTCAGTGGTGATGGAGGCGCGGTTGGCAGCAATTCTGAGCTTAGAATCCTTTCCTCATGTGTCTTTACATTTGTTTCAAGGGTAGCGCTCTGTCCTGACTGAGGGTGGGCTTTTGGATTTACTTTTTCCTTCCCACCTCCTATTTTCCTTCCCCTGCCTCCCATCCCCTGCCTCCCCACCCCTGCAGGGTTTTTTCAGCCACTGCCTCTCTCCTTTGTTCTAGTCCAGTTATCCTGCTGTTCACTCAGTCTTGCAGTTGGGTCAAGTCAAACTTTTAGGTTCAGCTTTCAAAGTACCTCCCCTGCATCCAGCCACACTATCCCCAGCATGCTGTGCCCGTGTAGACTCCGCCTTTGTGCGCACTGGTCTCCCTGTCTTTTTTAAAATAAATAAATTTATTTATTTATTTATTTTTGGCTGCGTTGGGTCTTCGTTGCTGCGCATGGGCTTCCTCTGGTTGCGTCGAGCGGGGGCTACTCTTCGTTGTAGTGAGCGGGCTTCTCCTTGCGGTGGCTTCTCTTGTTGCAGAGCACAGGCTCTAGGTGCGTGGGCTCAGCAGTTGTGGCTCGCGGGCTCTAGAGTGCAGGCTCAGTAGTTGTGGCGCACGGGCTTAGTTGCCCCGCAGCATGTGGGATCTTCCTGGACCAGGGCTCGAACCCTTGTACCCTGCCTCGGAAGGCAGATTCTTAACCACTGCGCCACCAGGGAAGTCCTGGTCTCCTTGTCTTGAACAAAAGCCCTCCCTCTTCTCTGCCTGCCAGTCTCCCTGTGGTTCTTTCCTGCACTGTAGCAATAGTTGGAGAGTCTGCTCTGTGGTCATGATCTATCACTATGTCTGTGAAGTTCGTGGTACCCTTATTTGGACTTTTCTTTTTTGACATTAGCACCAGTTTTTAATTTTTTAATCGTTTCTATCGTATAGAAAAGTTGGAAGAACACCGTGGAGAACTCGTGCGTCCCCGTCACCCGTATCCCCCAGTTGTTAGCATTTCTGACATTTGTTTTATCCTTTCATTTTCTTCTTTCTGTATCTCTCCCTCTCTCCTATTTAGGAATAATGGGGCATGATGACATAAATATTTGAGTGTGTTCTGCCTCTCCTCCCCAAAAGGACACTCATGTATATTATTACCACCATCTAGCCTCCCAACCAGGAACCAGCATGGATTACATTACCAACCAGTTCATAGATCCCATGAAAATTTCTCCAGTTGTTGAGATAATTGTCTTTTTTTTTTTCTTTCTTTCTGGTACAAAATCTAGTCCAGGAGCACATTTTGCATTTAACTGTCCTGTCCCATCAGCATGCTTCCATCTGGAGCAGTTGCTCAGTCTTTCCCCCTCTCATCCAGCAGAGGATACCGGTCTTGTGTTCTGAGGATGACCCTCCTTCCCGGCCCGGCCCCGCTTTCTCATAGTTGGACTCGGGATACATACTCTGGCAGGAATCTCCTCATCAAATCCCATTGAGGATGCTCACCGCCCACCTGTCCTTCTAGGGATGTTACTCTCCATCATCTAGTCCAGTTGGCAGCGGCCAGATTTCTGCACTGTGAGGTCACCATTTCCCCCTGTTTTTTTTTTTTTTAAAGGATAGCAAATTTTTTTTTAAAATTTTTTTATTTGGCTGCATTAGGTCTTAGTTGTGGCACGTGGGATCTTCCTTGTGGTATGTGGGTTCTTTTGTTGCGGCACGCGGTCTCTTCATTGCAGTGTGAGGGCTTAGCTGCTCTGCGGCATGTGGGATCTTAGTTCCCGGACCAGGGATTGAACCTGCGTCCCCTGCATTGGAAGGAGGATTCTTAACCACTGGACCACCAGGGAAGTCCCTCCCCCTGGTTATTTGTTAGTGGTTTGTAGGGTGTATTCTAGTATTACACCAAAAACCTGTTCCTCAGAAAAATGCTGAAGTAAATAGATTATGTCCTGTTTTATACTTTCTTTGCAGTTCAGTAGATGGCAACAAAGCAAAACAAACAAAATCTGAAGGAATGTAGCATGAATAAAACAAGCCATGCCATTTTTCATGAAGGAGTTATTTCTGAAAGTGTGAGAATAGAGTCCTGAGAAAATACTTAGCCTAGCTAGTAAGTCTTAGTACTTTTCTTGAGGCTATTCTGCTAATTACAGAAAAATCAGGAAGTATAAGCAAGCAAAACAATAAAAAATTACCATCCAGCAGAGATGACAATAGTTATATACCATCTGTTTCTTTTCTGTACCCTTTAAACAAATGTGGTCATACCCCACATACTGTCTGGTTACCTGTTTTTTAATTTGCATGAAGATCATTCTATGTCATTGGTATATGTCCGCATCATAATTTTTAAAAATTCATACATTATTGCTCTTATTTAACTACTTAGATTACTAGATGTTTGGGTTATTTCCAGCTCTGAGCTATTTCAGACAGTGAGGAGATGCACATCTTTGTCGCATCTGGTAGACTTAAGGGTGACACATCATTAATGTACCACCTTTGGGCTGAATGATGAAATCCTGTAAACCTTGTCTGATCTTAAAAAAAAAAAAACCTTTCTCCCATCAAGGGTGCTTGTGCTCTGTGCCAGGGTAACTGACATGTCAGGACCTTCTAAAAACATGTCACTCGCGCCAATTAAATTTATAAATTTCATGTGGAAAAAGAGAAAACAAGTTAAATCTATAATTTTGGGGTATAGAAATAGAGAGTGAGTTCCAAAGGTATGTGAGAAGTGCTCTCTTAAGACCCTACGAGGAGACAAGCGGTTTCAAGAAGAAAGCCATTCCTTTTTTTAACTTTTCTGTAGAAATAGCAAACAAAACCTCAGCTTTTTCTTTCTCATGTGGCTCACACCTTTGGTCAGTGTTTCTCTGCCATTTTGCTAAGCTGCTCTTTGGGATTCTTTGTTCTGGTGCTCCTGGTTCTTCAGAGGAAACACAGGTGTCCCTAGGGCCTCCCTTAAGGCCCAGGACGACCCTATTGGGAAAGGGTGACCTCCTGTGGGCAGACGCGCTCACCAGTGACCCAGCAAATCTCTGGGGGCAAAGGTTGGCAGCGGGGAGGACTCTCTCCCAGAGGACTCTCCCCTGAGGGCCAGAGGAAAGCGTGGATGGATAAAGGAATTATGTCCAGAAGGTTCAGAGCTGCTGAATTAACTTAAGGAGGCTGCTTGGTAGTAACATATTAGGTAGGGAAATGGTTTGTAGTGGACAGTGAGTATTTTAAACCATTTAGAGCACAATAGACATTCAGGTGTTGAAGCAACATTTGATTTGTGGATTTTCTTTTAAGCGTCTTTATTTTCATGCATAATTGCTTCCTGGTGCAGGGCTTTCATTGTTAAGAACAGGTACAGAAATAGTGATATTCAAGTGTAAAATTACTACTAACTCTGAAAGAAAACTTGCAACAAGTAACAGTGTGTTCAGGCATCCAAGATGTGTGGGCCTGCTTCGTTCATCAATCAAATTCTCTCAAGTTAGGGTACCACCATCAGGCTGTGTTCCTTGTCTGATCTTTAAAAATATTTTTTTTAAAAATCGATGCTTTTGCTCTGTGTTAAAGTAGCTTACAAGTAAAGACCTTGTAAAAATGTGTCAGTTGTAGGTCTGTGTGTAGTAGAATGATTTCTAAACAAATGTGGTCCAGTGCCTCTATACCCAGAATGTTAAGTTGAGCTGCACTCCAGTGATGCCAGCTGCCTTTGAAAGTTTGTTTCAAAGCTAAACTGCTCTATTCTTTTTATTGTGTTTGTTTGTTCTTGCTGCTTCTGCCTCCTGAATTCTTGGATGTGAAGTAGTGGTTCCTTTGGCCTGAGAGACGAGGGCTGACTGACATTTCCCTGCACCTCTTCTGTTTTAGAATAATATATAAGTGTTCCATGTGTGACACTGTATTTACCCTGCAAACCCTGCTGTATCGCCACTTTGACCAACACATCGAAAACCAGAAGGTGTCTGTTTTCAAGTGTCCAGACTGTTCTCTCTTATATGCACAGAAGCAACTCATGATGGACCATATCAAGGTGTGTGCGCATCTCTTACGTCCTTTAAATGAACTGCAGATCCATTCATTGGTCATAATTCAAGGCTGAGCTGCAGATTACGGTAAAGCATGTGCTCTGTCGAAGGAAGGGATGGACGCTGGTCGTTGGTAATGAGCAATTTACAACATGCTGTCATCGCGAGTTCACTTAACTGAGGGATGCTTTTTATTCCCGAGCCCTGGTTTGCATACCATGAAAAATCAAAGCAAAGTAACAAATGCATGCCCTGACTTTAAAAGAATAATCAACGCTTTAGGGTTTTTTTTTTCCCCCATATGTGAAAATGAAGGCTGTGAAGTTTACTTTTTTGAGAACTTGGTGTTATGTAGGATTTAGAAATAGACAGGGACTTTGATGAATTATGTTCATTTGTATAAATATTGGTGTGTTTAGAAAAATGAAGGTTTTCCCTTGAAATTACTTAGGCAGTTAAGTTTGCATTATAATTGATGCCCTGGATCTTGTAGTCTTTTTTTTTTAAATCAAGTTTGCATGTAAACTGACAGTGAAATGTCCAGGATACAGCACAGTATCTGGCACCTGCTGGGTGTTCAGTTAATGAAATGAATAAATGTCCAGTTTGGACGACCCACTCTCCAATCCCCAAAAGGGGCACCTAAATCTCTTTATAGCCTTTTAAGCTCACTAAGGACAGAGCTTAGTCCTAGCCTCTTAACTGTCCACTGTGAGAGGTTAAGCAATTTGATTCCTGTGTCATTAGGAGATAATATCCATCGGCTCTCAGAGATTAAAGTGACTTCCTTTTTAAAAAGAGAGACAACAGACCCAGTATTATCATAAACTCAATCTCTCTTTCTCTTAGTTTTTCTGTTTTTAAATGTATTATACAGAAAAGGTCAGTTTAAAGAGCAAACCAAGTCTCTAAATTATTCTAACCTCATGTTAGTTAAATGAACGGACTCTTAATTCTTGAAAGTTCCCGTGTTGAGTGTATATGAGCATAACTGCCTAAAACCTCTCAGGCCACTCACTAGAAGCCAGGTGAAGGCAGTGACGGCGTGGCATTACTAGGGCGAATAAAATGCATGGGAGAAGTGTTTCATCATTCTCACTTTAAGTACGATAAAATCCTCTTAAGATGTTTTAAAGATTCTTATGAAAATTACAAAATTATCTTGACAATAAATATTTAATGAATCATCAGGAAGAACTCTACATACTGCTAATAAAAACACAGGGACATTGGAATTAGACCCAGATATTTTACATGTACGATATGCGGGTTGGGTGGGGTGCGAGGAAAAGAAGAAAAGTTGCTTCTTAAGAAGCTTTTAAGGTATTTGCTTTCTGGAACTCATGTTACATCTGGAAGTGGGGTCATCCGACTCTGTGGTTAGGGTCTTCCTTGTGTTAATAGTGAATTTGGAGGAATACAAGGTTCCAAGAAATAGAGACTGAAGAAGACTGGTAAAACCCTGTGGCCACAAGGAGGAGAGAATTGTTTTTATTCATCCGAACCTTCACGAGACTCCATGATACAAAAACAGTGGGAATGCTCACTGATGTTCTTATTTCAAGTGTGTTCTGTATGTTCGAAAATATTATCCTGCCTTTATGTGTTTGGGGCTGGGTAAGAATAAAGATAGTTTTAGGGACACCCTGTTTTTGTTTTTTAAATGTATGTATATATCTAGCTTGTGAATTTATTTACGTTGTCTGATACCAGCGCTGTTCAGTTTTTCATGAGGAAGAAATTAAGAGAAAGGAGCCCAGGAACCCTGTTTCTCTACATACGTATTTATTTAGAGGTAGATTTTTATTTGCCCAATTTAATCCAATTTGTATCATTTCTTTGTTCCACCACAATGTGGATTTGTTCACTGTGTGGGACCCCTGTGCTCCATGTTGGCATCTGCATTTAAAGTAAACCTTCAAGTTATAGTCATTCAGTTTTTTTATTGTTGCAGGAGCTAAGGAAGCATTAATTCCAGAAGAATTAAGTTGTATTTCTTTTATTAAAAAAAAAATTCATCCTTAAAAAATAATTTTATTTTTACTTAAAATATAAAAACAAAATGAGTACATCAGAAATTCTCATTTTTGCACACATTCCATTACTCTGTGGTCACAGCAGAACTTTTTGCTGCTTTTCTGGAGTTTCTGTAGCATAAGGCTATCTTAGAATACTTTGATACTTTACCCTCTCTTCAACTTTTTAGTTAGTAAAAGTGCATTTGCCTAGAACCTTATGAAAAGTATGTCAGGAAATTTGGGGTTTGTTTTCTTTGGGTTTTAAATGGTTAAAAATGTAAAAATTTGGCTTCTGTTTTGAAAAGGACCATTTAAACACAGAGGCCTCTGCACTGCATGGTGGAAAAGAAGCAAATGCAGTTTTTGGTGTCAACAGAGGACGTCTCTCCCCAGATCTTCTCTTTGCAAAGGCACATTAGACATTCAGCCCAGGCCCTTTTCACAGCCCAGTTTAACGATTGTCTGGGGATACCTATAACCTCTGCTCATGAGGAAATTATAGAAGCCCCATTTTTCCCTCTGGGGTGAGACAGTATTGAAGAAGGTTGGTTAATTCTTGGTACGATTTAGAGAAGAGCCTGCCTTGAGAAAGTATGCTGGTGAGTTCGCCAGAGGAACAGCTTCTTACCTGAACGCTCAGAGTCGGGAGCTGAGGTCTGTGCAGTGTGAGTCTCTGTGGCCCAGGGCATTAGCCGTGCTAACACGAGTTAGGACGTGTCCTGTTGTCTTTCTGAAGATTCAAGAACTCGGAGGATACTGATAGGAGACAGCCCCATCCAAAGATAAATTGTAAATTGAGGCACAGACATATTTGCTTGCTTGCTTTTTTTGGACTCCAGCCTTCTAGAACACAAACAAAACAAAAACCAAAGTGAGGTCTTCAGGATCAAATTGCACTAGTTTTACGCCAGTGGAATTTGAAATCCTCTGAGTTTTAAGTTGAGGCTATGGAGGCTACTATGTTAACGACAATAAACAGGCAATTTAGAAAGGCTTTTTGAGCAGCTACTGTGTATAGTTCACATGTCTGGGTGCTATCAGTAAGAAGGGATGGATTGGGATAGGGGTAGAGAGATTAAAATTGCCAAAAATCCCCCCAGCAAAACCCCAAACTGTAAGAAGTATTTCAAGAATGTGAAAGACATTCAAGGGAAGGAGAAAGGTTTGCTATTAACACATTGGTCTCAGGTGTTTGTTAAAGTTGGTTAGCTAAGGGTTTTGAACCCCTACCAGTATATTAGCCTATTTAAACATTTCTGGGTAGATGGGAAAGTAAAATGTTCTTCACCAGAAGTGGTCTGTGGTAGAGAGGACTCACTCTGGTACACTGGGGGATGAGAGAGTGCCAGGAATGATTTGGACTCAATACAGAAGTCTTTCTTCTCAAATTTTAAAATGGCACAAGCAAATAAGCTTTTAAAAATTATTTGGAACAAGAAACGCATAACTTAGAGCAACTGTAAAAGTTAATACTCCTTTAGTTCTTTATATGTGTATATTTTGCTTAGATTTTCATCTTGCTATATTAAGAAATATTTCTGAGTGAAAATAAAATCATACTGAAATGTCTATAATGTAGTAAGATAGTCCACATGTGCTTTCTTTTAGTGGTGTGACTTGTGAAAGATATTTCTTTTTTTTTTATAACATAGTCTATGCATGGAACATTGAAAAGTATTGAAGGGCCTCCAAACTTGGGTATAAACTTGCCTTTGAGCATTAAGCCTACAACTCAAAATTCAGCAAATCAAAACAAAGAGGACACCAGATCCGTGAATGGGAAAGAGAAATTGGAAAAGAAATCCCCATCACCCGTGAAAAAATCTTTGGAACCCAAGAAAGTGGCCAGTCCTGGGTGGACGTGTTGGGAGTGTGACCGGTTATTCACACAAAGAGATGTTTACATTTCCCACGTGAGGAAGGAGCATGGGAAGGTAAGTGACGAGTGAAATCCTCCCTGTCAGTGTAAGGAGGACACTCCAAGACGTGGGTGCTTGCTTGGCTCTGCCGGTAATTAGTAGGATGACCTCTAAAATCACGCATTATCTGTGAGCCTCAGTTTCTTAATCTATAAAATGGACTCTCTGGGATTTCCCTGGTGTTCAGTGGTTAAGACTTTGCACGTCCATTGCAGGGGGCACGGGTTCGATCCCTGATAGGGGAGCTAAGATCCCACATGCCTCGTGGCGTGGCCAAAAGAATTTTTAAAAAAAGACTCTCCAAGTCCTTATAATCTTGTGTGATTTTGCTGATAACGCCTTCACTTGTGCTCCCTGAGGCCAGCAGGGAGTTTTCCACCACACCCGTGTTTATAGCTGAGGAAACGGAGAACCATGATAAACCAAGGTTAAAAACATTTGAATTTGCCGATTAGCTCTATGACAAATAAAGGAGAAAGGAGGAGAGAAAGAAAGTGGGTGTTTTGAAAACTGTAACATTTGTCTGACTTCTGTGATTCTCTCCTGAGTTTGGTGATAGGAGAAGGACCTCATCCATAAACCATCCAGGAGAAGCTCTGTAACTCAAAATCTCTGAAAAATCTGAGTGTGCTATTTTTTCTTTTTAAAATAATAAGTATACATCTCTAACTATTATGGATTTTTTTTAATGCCCATTATTAGACTTAATAAAACTAGCAAGATTATTTTTTAATATTACTCTCATTGTCTCAAAGTTGGTTTGTTCCAGTTAGGATCCAAAGAGTCTGCTTTGCATTTGGTTGTTGTATAACTTAAATCTCTTATTCTCTAGCATTCCTTCTGACATTTTGTTTTATTTTTTAATCTGCTGTATATGTTGGAAAAATTGGGTTATCTGTCCTGTAGTTGTCCCTCACATTTCTGGACTTAGGTAATTGCTTCCTTTTGACATTGTTTGTTTCTCTTTATCCCATAATTCCCAGAAATTGGATTAGATTCAGGTTGAATTTTTTAGATGGGAATACGTCATCGTTGCTGTATTTTTGTTTCACATCCTGAGGCACCTAATACCAGCTTGTCCTACTTTTGGTTCAGATAACACTGTACTTTTAAAGAAACCATCTTATTGCTTTAATTTAAGCCAATAAAACCAAATAGTTATTCTTGGGGAACTTGTGTAAAAAGTGCATAAGAATTGGTTTGTGATTAGTATATACTAGATCCTTGAAAAGTCTGTTTCTATAGCATGTACAAATTAATTAAAAGCATTACTTTGTATTCTTATTTATGCTGTTTGAGGTACTCATGAAGCTGGCATGTTTGGCCTTCCTGCCATCCCAACAATGTAAACTTGCCTTTGAGCATTCATCACAATGATCACAGATGGCAAAAAGATGGTTTTTTATTATATTTTGTCTAGCTACACTTAATTCAGTATCTCCTCATATAAGAATTAGTTAGGGCTTCCCTGATGGCGCAGTGGTTGAGAGTCCGCCTGCGATGCAGGGGACACGGGTTCGTGCCCCGGTCCGGGAGGATCCCACGTGCCGCGGAGCGGCTAGGCCCGTGAGCCATGGCCGCTGAGCCTGCGCGTCCGGAGCCTGTGCTCCGCAACGGAGAGGCCACAACAGTGAGAGGCCCGCGTACCACACACACACACAAAAAGAATTAGTTACTTATAGAATATAAATGGCTTTAGTAGCAAGCACATCGCTCATTTAACTGTCTCAACCTTAGGCTCCCCTCATGGGCTGTAGCATCTTAGAATATTCGTGCTAAATATTTGGTAGTTCTTTTGCAGCAATACTTGATAAACCTACTATATAAATACACGACCTGTAGTTCTTTCAGAGCCCAGTGTGATGATTCTAGGAAACGTCTTCTTTTCTTGGCACCCAAACTGGATTTAACAAATGTTGAAACAAGAGCAGACGGTAATAATTATCTGGTAGTCCGAACCGTTCATTTCTTATACATTTGAGATTTCTGTAACCAACTTGGAACCTTTCAGAATTCTTTTCTTTTTTTTTTAATTTTAATTATCTTGCATGTCTGACAATTATTGGGTTTAGAATATAACATGAACAGACAGCTCGGCGAAAGAGTTGGTGGGATGAAATGTCACACATTCCTGCGGGACCACAGCCGGCCGTGTGCGCATGCGCGCCGCGCACGCGGTGCGAGCCCTCGTCACCGAGGGAATGCTTAGCTTAGCAGGATTTTAGGATTAGCTTTGAAGAAGTTGAGACTCTCTGCCTTTTGGAGTGAGGCACATCAGATTAGATTACGGCTTCAATTCTGTTCGCTTGGGCCTCCTGAAAGAACCAAAGGGAGGTGGGGAGGGAAGGAAAGACACGTCTTTATGAGCTGTTTTGAAATGAAAAGAGTGTTGAACTTGAGTCAGAAACCAAAGCGTGAGTTCTCCGCGCTGAGTCAGACTGGGCCCTCTGCTTCCACACCCCACCTACAGACGTCCTGGTGTCTGTTCCCACTCCTTCCTTCTTCCCTCCTGTCCCCAAACCTCAGATCTCCTGCCCCCTTTTTTTCTCTCTCCTTCCTCCGGACAGCCAGCAGGCACCCTGCCGTCCTCACATTTCTACCCCCTGTGCTCCTCAGCTGACCGCTGCGGGCTCCGTCACCAGACCCGCCTCACTCGTGATCTCCTTGTCGAGGCAAGTGGTCATTTCTCCATCTTTACGTCCCTGACCCACTGCAGTATTTCACCCGACTGACAGTTCTTCCTAAAAGCATTTTCTACTCTTAAGTGCGAAACAGTACACTCTCTCCTGCGTTTTCTGGTAATTCTCTCTCTGGGAAGTTTCAGGTATCCTCACAGCTTCACTTCTCATATATATCAATATATGTGCAGATAACTTCCAAATCTCTGTTTATAGCTCTGGTTTCTTGCCTGTATTCCAGTCCCTGAAATCCAGCCACTTATCAAGTGTTTCAGCTTCTTGTATCATTTACAGAAGCTTTAAGCCTGTTCAACAAGGAACTTAAACTATTCTCAAATATAAAATCAGAAAGATGAGCTTGTCAGTATTATTAATCCAGTGATCTCATCCAAGCTGTCAGCCTTCTCCCAGATAAATGTACAAATACACAGAATTTTATATACAATTTTAGGGGCTCACGTACCTCCTGAGATAATTTCTTGGTTGCTCTAGGGGTGTCCTAGGGACCTCAAATTAGGATCCCCTCAATGAGATAGTGTCTGAGGTCATTCTCACAGATCAAATAAATCTAGAATTTAAGGCACCTGATAGTAAATAAAAAAGTGAAAGTTGTCTGTACTTGTTCATATCTTGAGAATTGCTCAGTGATCTATGATAACTGTAGCCATTTTCTCATTTGCTGCCAGGTACCCCTACCCATCAAGGGACCATTATTAACTTTTAAATAGAAAGATCCTAAAGCAGATTTGCATTTACTGAATTCTGGGACTCAGATGCCATCAAAATGGACCTTCTGAGACTTTCTGAGGTTCTCTCGAGGTATAAATGTGGTCCAGTTCTGTGTCTAGAAATTGGGAGGAGCCTGGGGTTTCAGAGCCTGACAGACTTGGGTTTGAATTCTTTCTCTGGCCTTACGGAGCCCAACCATTTCAGAGAACAGGTTGTTGAGTAGCTTAGTTCTGAGCACCAGGAAAAAGAATGTGGTGAATCCTAACTACAGGTAGTTCCAGGTAAGTTTTATTTTCCTCTGTTTACCAGGGTACTTGGTGGTAGGTAGAGTAACACCAGAGATGGAGAGTAACTGGGTTTCGCACAGCCTTTGACAGAGTCACTCAGTACTGCTTTGTGTAGGCTCGCACAGAAGGGCCTAGATGAGACGTTGAATTTATAGCTGACTCATGATTCATTGCTCTGTTGGAGAGAAAGCTTCCATTTTGGATCAGATTTTACCCAATATTTCTATCAATGACTTTTGACTGTAGGGAAAGAAACTGGGGGGGATTTCACAAGGTAAATCTTAACAAGTAAACACGGATGTTTCATTTAGGTTTTAAATCAAGCACACACACACACACACACAAAATCAAGCACACTGATATTATGTGGAGAAGATAGGGTTTAGTTATCTTACGTGAAAAAACATTCCACCTTTGTTTGCCCATCTTAAGACCACCATCCTCTGTGGCTGCAGAGATAGCATCCACATCAAGGGAGCAAATGCCCTTTGCTTTGGCACTGTAATCTAGCTAGTAGTTCTCAAAACTTGACTGTGCATCTGAATCCCCTGGGGGAGAGCTTGTTAAAATCTTCATTTCTGGGTTCCATCCCCCCCACAGTTTCTGATGCAGTAGGTCTGAGATGGAGCCTGATAATTTGCATTTCTTATAGGTCTCCACTTTGAGAACCGTTGGTGTACCCTAGGTAGCAGTAAAAGCCCCTAGAGCCCATTGATTTGTACGAGAAATGCTTATTTCTTGCCCGTGCAGAGTTTGTTACAGGTGTGAGGAGTTCTCTGGGGCAGCTCTCCTTCCAGTGACTCAGTGATCAAGACCGTTTCTTTCACCCCCATCATCTCAACATAGGTGCCCCTGCAGTAGGGAAAAAAGACTAGAGAATCACATGCCCTTATATTCTGGCTGTGACATGCAACACATGCCATTGGCCAGGACAGGTCATGTGACCAGACCCACTGTGACCAGACTACTTCACTGTGCCCCGGCTGGGGGGCCGGGGAGGGGGAAACGACAGGCAGTGTTTACCATGCCCAGTGCGGTGGCCATGGCATCGGAAGTGGTGTGCCCGGGTTCTCATGGCACTGGCTGAAGATGGGTATTGACACTAGCACTTAGGAGGGTAACCGGAAGGGTGAGGGTCTGGAAACAACGTAAGGAGGAAAAGAAGCTGGAGTCCGAGGGAGCTTTGATAGCTGTCTTTAGATACCTGTATCCTCCATAGAAGGACCAGTGCATGATTAATTATGGGGGAGCTGGAGCCTTGTGGGTAAAATACCTACCTACTTGTCATGGGCAGGTAGATTCAGGCAGCAGCCAAGTGACCACCTGTAAAGGGATGGAATAGAAAGGATGCCTTTCAGACTCACACCGGGATTAAATGAAAGCATCTGTAGTAATACATGCAGTGGTGGCCTAGCTACCAGGAAGTAGGCATCTGTATGCGATCATAGTCTAAAAGTCATTCCATCTGTCTGCAAAAAGCATTTCTTCTCACAGTTGATCTAATTTAAATTGCAGCAGAACTTGCAGAACAAAGTCATTGTGACCCCAGTGGAACTGAGTCCAACAGAGTGACCGCACGTTAGAACCACCTGGAACACTAAAATCCCAGCACCCATGTGCTCCCCAGGCCAATTTCCTGGGCGATGCTGTGGATGGGACCTGGCATTGGCATTTTAAGCCAGGTGATTCTGGTGTATAGGCAGGGTCAAGAGCACTGGTGTCATCAGGGACCTGCTGTGGCCCTCGCTCATCTGATGGAAGCACACACCTTTGCTGGTTTATGGTGCAGTGGAGGCTGGTCCCAAGCGCATTTGTTGACGAGACTCCACCTAATGCTCACTGTTGGGGGTGAATGCAGGTGACACAACTCATGGAAAGTTCAGTGTTAGTGCGTAGGTGAGCAGCTGGGCCGAGTCTCACTATTCAGTGCCTAATTGGAAACTATTCCAGGGTGTCTTAATGTTTCTGTTGCTAATGAGTTTGTGAACCTTTAAAAAAAAAGTCCACAGATCTCATCGCCTCCTGTTTTGGTACTGGTTGCGCGTGACCTGGAATACTTGGTATTATTTCGTCTCTTCTGTTGTGAAATACACTTTCAGCATACTCAGAGATGTAGTTGAAAAGGGGGCAATGGCAGAAACGGAAAATGGGAGAATGAAACGATGAGAGTGTCTGGGAGATTAGCAGAGCTATTGATGTGAGCATGCTGTCATTTGCCTTTTTAAGTGATGGTGAGTTTCCTGTGTGTGTATACATTTGTGTGTGTGTTTATGTGTGTATTTTTTTAAAGCACCCATCCGACCTGGATCCTAGCCATGCTTATAAAATATATGATAGGGCATACTTTTTTCCCTTAATCTTTCTGAAACATTTTTAGAGAAAATTATGTAATAAAATGTTACATCTCCTTTTTGTTTCTGTCTTCCTGCTTTACTGTGGTGTTGATTATTAGTTAAGAATATGAAAATATTGTTTGCAATTAACTGTTTGCAGTTAATTGCCAGATGGTTTCACTTTCATTCTTTTAGCCTTAGTTAGAGTTCATCCTGTTGTCATTATGCCTGCGTTACTTAGGAATACGAAAAGGCCTTTAATTAATATGACTGTAAGGAGAGGAATAGGTTTTTATCCTGAAGCTCAGTCTTTCAGCTGTGGTGGGGTTAACGCTGCCAAAATTATACTACCCCGGCAAGAGGTGAAAAACATCAGTTTCTCATATCTTTTTGGCTTAGAACTTATTTGTGATTGCTCAAGGTCTCAGGAGAAGTGTGTTTAAGTCACGTGTGTATTCTGCACTCCTCCTGGTCATTTGTTGGTGAAGGATGGTTTCCCACTTGATTGTATGTTTGGCATCAGATTTGAACCCAAGGGTTGAAAGTCACATAAGTTAGAGTTTGTATATTAATGCTTTGTGCAAGAAGTGTACATCATTGCTGGTTTTAGGAGACTTATTTTTAATTTTGGCCACTGAAATTGATATTTTATTAATATATTCTTTTATTATAATTTAATTATAATTTTAATGTGTAAATTTTAGAATATATTTTACTATATTTATAATTTAAATTATACATTTATTATAATTTTAGTATATTTTATTTATTCTATTAGATAGTTTATTAGTATAGTTTATATGGTTTTATAAAAGTCTTCTATGTGATCTAAAAACTTTAAATGTAAAAATGTCGAAGGTTTTAGTTCAAAGCATATTAAGACACACCTATTGATGATGTTGGTGAGTTGTGCTGATTTGGAAGGTGGGGTGATGAGATGACAGGGCTTGAGGACTTGCTGCCTGTGTGGCGTGCACCATTTTAATAAGTAGTGCCCTTGTCCTTGAAGCAGGCTCTAAGGTGGACGTTGTTACGAGTGCCGTTTTACAGGCGAGGAATGGAACCTTAGGGAAGGTTGATTTATTACCCCAGGCTCTACAGCTTGTAAGCAGCAGAGGTAGGATTCCAATCCGGACTCCCCAGTGTAATGCTAGCAGCTACTGTTTGCAGAGCAGGAAAGCTTGATATTTCAAAAATAGCTTACTTTTCGTCTCATTAGGTCTTTCAATACCGATGTGGAACAGTTAGCAAATATGTGACTTTCCATCCATCGTCACTTTAATTTAGGCGTTTGGTCTTGGTTAAAGTTGTTTATGTCATCCTTAAACCAGCATGTGTCTGTGGTTTAGGGAGAAGGTTGAGTGTAACAGTCTCAGATTCCTTAGCCTGGGACGCACGGCTTTCCTGGAGTGGTTGCAGTGGTGGGATGTGTCGTTAATTCATTGTGCGGGTCTTCCTGCGGGGTCTCGGGATGCTTGGGGTGGCTCCCCTTTCTTAGAGACTGGCTGGGTTGTGTTTGTGGCTGAGTGGATTGTAGCGGGAGTGGGCTTCCTGGGAGATAGAGGATCTTCCTGCAGAAAGAGGGCTCGGAAACCTGCAGAAACGCATGAGGGAGTCCGCTGCCTGACTCCAGGAGTTACCTACAGTAGAGGCTCTCAGGGAGAGTAGAATCAGGATCAGAGTGTTGTCTGATGGTCTGGGTCTGGGGAGTTGGGGCGTGGAGAGGCGGGCGGGACCTGGGTGGGGTCCACCGTGGGTAACTGCGACAGCGTCACACTTGCTCACACTCCTCCCCTCGATTTGTCCCTTGAAGTTCTGCTCTAAAGGAATTAGTTAGTTGCCTCGGCATGACGAGCTGTTGAGGGTATTCACTATTCACTTCTTACTGATGCCTAACAGGGAGATGGCACTGGAGAATAACTTCAATTTAGGAGTTAATACATCTTTTAAAATATGTAGAAAGCAGCAAGTTTTTATCTCGGGCATTACCTTCCATTTAAAAAGTTCAGGGAATTTCCTGGCGGTCCAGTGGTTAGGACTCTGTGCTTTCACTGCAGAGGGCCTGGGTTCAATCCCTGGTCAGGGAACTAAGATCCCGCAAGCTGCCCAGTGCGGCCAAAAAAAAAAAAAAATTTAAGAATTACTTCTTTGATGTTAGTTCCTAATATATTCCAGTTCAACTATTTTAGCAGACCTATTTTTTTTTGAACCCTGAACAAGAACTTGGAAAGCCCCCGCCTTCCCGGCAATCCTGCCTTGTTTTACTGAACCAAAATACAGTTACAGATGTAGAGAAGGAGCTATGAGATTTGGCACTAAATTCAAAGAAGATGAAAGGACAAGTTGAGTGACCAGTTTCCACTTCTGAAATTTATGAGGGACAGAAAATGAAGAAATATAAAACCTTCAAGAAAGATTAATAAGTTCTTTTGAAAATGTGACTCAAATAAGACTATAAAATATTATTCCAAATTTTGTTTATAGCCAGAAGAGATTTTTTTTTCAGATGCTTCAGAAGATTTGCTCTTAGATGTAAAACATTTATATCTGCTCGTATGTCTCTTGCAGCTATTTTAGGAGACATTTTTCTGTAAACTCACCAAGAGGTTTCTGCCAGCAAAGTTGAAGGACTTTGAATATATATATATATTTATTTATTTATAAAATAAACTTATTTATTTTTGGCTGCGTTAGATCTTTGTCGCTGCGCAAGAGCTTTCTCTAGTTGCGGTGAGTGGGGGCTACTCTTCGTTGTGGTGCGCAGGCTTCTTCATTTGGTGGCTTCTCTTGCTGCAGAGCATGGGCTCTAGGCGCGTGGGCTTCAGTGGTTGTGGCACGTGGGCTCAGTAGTTGTGGCTCACGGGCTCTAGAGTGCAGGCTCAGTAGTTGTGGTGCATGGGCTTAGTTGCTTCGCGGCATGTGGGATCTTCCCAGACCAGGGCTTGAACCCGTGTTCCCTGCATTGGCAGGAGGATTCTTAACCACTGCGCCACCAGGGAAGCCCTAAATATATATTTATATATGCCCAGTTACATGGTCTAAAGGATAAGAATGGCTTTCTCTGTGAGCTCCTTTAGTGAACGTTTTCTGATTCACTGTAGGACATGGCATGTTACTGCACATTCCATTGGATATTAAGTATAAAACCCCAAATTGAAAAATGTACGGGGAATGCCCTGGTGGTCCAGTGGTTAGGACTTGGCGCTTTTACTGCCGTGGTCTGGGTGCAATCCATGGTCAGGCAACTAAGATCCTGCAAGGTTCGCAGCATGGCCAAAAAAAAAAAAAAAGATGTACAATAAACATAATAACAAAGTAGTAGGCAAATATGTTAAGTCTCAGTCATCAGGTCAGTGAGGTTGCCTCTGAAAGTCTTGTAGGATTTAGGGGCTGGTGGAGCCAGAGCGGGAGCTGGTAGTGGTCCCAATAGAGAGGGTCCCCAGCAGAACCAATCGCCCTGCAATCAGGACTCAGGAGATCAGACCCAGCAGCAGATAACACAGCTTAGCGGTGGATCCCCCCACAACTGCCAGAGCATCTCTTGGGAATGTTGTCTGTCTGTCCCGGGTGGACCCTTGTGGGTTTGTCTAAGGTGGAGTCCTGAAGCCCTTGGTGTCTCACTGGGGCCTTCCCACACCTGCCCTGCCAGGCCTTGTGGTTCCAGCAAAAAGAGCTGCTTATGGTCCCTTCACGCACACCACACTCTTCCTTGTCTTTGCCACTTCAGTTCCCTTTGCCTGGAAATCCCTGTCCTTGCCTCATTGCCTGGTTAACTCCCAGGTAGATCCAGCTAATTGTGGCTAGCAGCAGTGCCCCTGTGCCCGCGGGGCCCCTCTGTGTTCTTCCGCCTGCCTGTGGCCACTGCAGTCATAAATGGGACATCCACTCTTTATTTTTTTTTTTGTCTTCTTCAGCAGACTGTGATCTTCCCGCTACAGAGCAGGGAGATCCTGGTGAGTGAAAGTAGGAGCTCAGTTAACAGTGTGGAATGAATCAGAGAGCCCTGGGCCCCATGGGGTGCTGGAGAACCAGGCTGTCTGGGCCTTCAGTGTGGCCAGGCCCAGGCTCTGGCTGGTTACTCTCACTCCTTTTTGTAAGTGTGGGTGGCACCTGTATTTTTTACCTTGCCACCTGGCAGGTGCAAGCCTCTGGCCAAAAGGGGTTGGATCAGTGTGAGTTCATTGAACTTAAAGCGCTGGTGCTGCCAACCAGCACAACGTCTCTTTTTTTTTTTTTTGGATTGGAGTATAGTTGATTTACAATGTTGTGTTAATTTCTATTGTACAGCCAAGTGATTCAGTTATACATATATATGCATTCTTTTTCATATTCTTTTCCATTATGGTTTATCACAGGATGTTGAATATAGTTCCTTGCAGCGCAGCGTGTCTTTGCACTTGAAGTACAGCTCGGTGGTCCTCTGCCCTGAGAGCGTGCAGGCAGCACCTGGTTAGAGAGGGCTGCCCCCCACCCCTGCAGGGACTGAGGTGTTCGCAGACGTTCGGGTGCTTGCAGTGCATGGCCCAGCAGGGCTGCTGTGATTTTGGAGACCGAGGAAGACTCTTCCTCTCTGGGCTCTTTCTGTTTATCTCTCGAGGTTTAGGAGGTGGAGGCTCCCTGGATGCTGGGCTGGTGCTGTTGCCAGATGGGAGAAATACGAGACTTGGCCGTCTCCGTCTGCTTTGGGTGAATGTACCAGGACTTGCTGGCCTAAGAACATTTGTTATTAAAAACATTGCCTGAAGCCAGGGACTTACTTCCCTCGCTGTCACCAATGAGCAGTTTTCCTCCTCTCTGCTTCCACTGCCCCCGACCCAGACTGAAGCCTCCCAGGGTCCCACCCCCTGTTCTCTGTCAAACCTCAGTCCCTTCCTGTGCCCCAGCGTCTCCTCCCTGCCCCTGGCATCCCCGGCAGGCAGATATAGGTATAGATCCAATGGGCTGAGGCTAGGGGAGGAGAGTAGTTTCTTTTATGACCTGAAGTGTCCAGGTTTGCTCTGGGATTGGGTTTCTTCATTGAACCAGATCCGAGAATGGTGGCGAGGCTTTAGAATATTGGTACGGTATTGTGGTGCGATGTGAGGAGGCTTTTGTGTGCTTGCCCAGGAATGCAGCATCCATTTGTAATCTCTTTAGGAAAATACATTCCTAAGTCCAACTGGCAGACCAGATTTTTAAATTTTAAGAATTTAGCACCGGACTGTGGTGACCTACATGGGTGGGATGGGGTGGGGGGCGGTCCATGAGGGAGGGAATATACGTATACATACAGCTGATTCACTTTGTTGTACAACAGAAACTAACAACATTGTAAAGCAACTCTACGCCAATAAAAAATAAAAAATAGGGCCTCCCTGGTGGCGCAGTGGTTGAGAGTCCGCCTGCTGATGCAGGGGATACGGGTTCGTGCCTCGGTCTGGGAAGATCCCACATGCCGCGGAGCGGCTGGGCCTGTGAGCCATGGCCGCTGAGCCTGCGCATCCGGAGCCTGTGCTCCACAACGGGAGAGGCCACAGCAGTGAGAGGCTCACGTACCGCAAAATAAATAAATAAATAAATAAAAATTAAAATTAAATTAAATTAAATTTTAAAAAAATAATTCAGCACCCGATTCAGTAAGCTGATACTACCTTGAAGCCCAAAACAACCAGAAAATAATTTTACATCCCGAAGTGGGGGCATCAAAGAAAATACAAGGCCATCTTGGCTGTGGTTGACTTGGTAAGAATCATAAAATAGATGGCTCTGGAAGGTGACTCAGAGGTCACAGATTCCCACTCGGTGTTCATTCAGTAATCTAGATCCTGGTGGTACACGGGACATGTTCTGAGCACTTCCTATGAAAGGAAACCATCCTCCTCATTTTGTAGTCATGACTTTTTCTTTTTTTACCCGGTTTGTTACTTACTTTGTTAAATAGATTTGGTTCTGAATGATTGAGACTTGGCTCTGTTTTCTGTAGAATTTGAGACAGGGGTCTAAATCTGGGTTAGCAAACTGGTTCACAGGCCAGCCACCTGTTTTTGTAAATAATTTATTGAAACACAGCCACACCCACTCATTTATTCGTCATTGTCTGTGGCTGCTTTTGAACTACAAGGCAGAGTTGAGTAGTTGCAGCAGAAACTTTATGGCCTGCAAAGCCTGAAATATTTACAATCTGGCCCTTTACGCAAAAAGTCTGCCAACCTCTGGTCTACATTTATACTCTGTATGTATTTCCCCCAAACCACTCAGTTCCAATTTGTAGAAGCTTGGATGGTTTATTACTCAGAAATTATTTTTCTTGATGCTTTCACATGTATGAAGTTTGAGCTTCCTGTGCTGTGTTCATCTAAATGCCTTTTTATTTGTCTATTCTTAGATGTAGTGAGACTAGAAAATCTCACTAGTGTCCTAAATATTAAATTCTCTCAGAAAAGACTAGAATTTATGACCCACAGTATTCCAGATTTCGGAGGAAGGCTACTCTACTTGTGTGCGTACAAGACCATTTTCTAAGAGAGCATAGGTGGTTTGGGTGAGCAGGTTTGTTTCTTGTGATTCACCATCCATGACTGTAGGTAATACTCATATAGAGTGAAAGCTTTACAGTTTTGTGGGCACATACTGACTATATCCGGATCTAATAGGAATAGATGAATTAAATACTAATGAAACATTAATTTTTATTTATCCTGGTGAAAAGTTTCAAGAATTCTCACAATGCAAATTATACCTTTTATTTATTTAATACATATGCTAATGATACATGTTTCTTTAGTGAATTTCTTTTTTAATAATCAACTTATTGAGTTATAATTTATATGTAATCTGAGTACATTTTTATTCTGTAGAAAAGCTAATTTATTTTACAGGAGGCATATATTAGACTATATATATATATATATAGATTTTTCACCTGTTCAGGTTATCAGTCTATATACGGTTATGTTTTTAAAGTCTTTGGTGCCTCTGGGTACTTGCATATTATAGGAATAAGATACAGTTCTGAAACTGTTTAGAACAGGCCATTCATTCATAGTTAGGGAATGTTTAGCTTTACACCATGTTTGTTCTTCCGTATGTAACTTTCTTTTATTCTATAAATATTTATCAAATTGCATAGTGTTTGCTATGAGGGAGCTCAGACAAAGTGTGAAATGTAATTCTTGCCCTTATAGATGCTTATAGTTGGGTAGAAAAAGAAACGATAAATACTTCTAAAGCTAAAACTAGTTTGAGTTGGGTATGAAACAGTCTTAGGAGCATCACAAGGTGTTAACGTAATTAAATGCTAAGCGAAAGGTGCATTCAATTCAGATTTTAGCTCAGTACCTGTTGAGGCTCTGTGAATAAAGCGAGCAATAAAATATAGTCCAGCCTTAAAAGAAATCGCAGGAAGATAGAGTGAAATTAAAAATTAAAATTGGGGCTTCCTTGGTGGCGCAGTGGTTGAGAGTCCGCCTGCCGATGCAGGGGACACGGGTTCGTGCCCCGGTCCGGGAGGATCCCACGTGCCGCGGAGCGGCTGGGCCCGTGAGCCACGGCCACTGAGCCTGTGCGTCCGGAGCCTGTGTTCCACAATGGGAGAGGCCACGGCAGTGAGAGGCGCGCGTACTGCAAAAAAAAAAAAAAAAATTAAAATTGGGTTTGATACGTGGAAGAGAAGAATTAGACTTACATCTAAGGTACAGGGAAGCAGACTTGAGCATCACTGTTCCATGGAGCATCAGCAGGGGTGGGGAGATGCCCGGGAAGGCTGCACAGAAGAAATGCTACCTCATACTATCCACATAAGTATCTGGAGGATGCACAAGAGGGATTCGCCCTGTGTGCAGATGAGCAGGCAGAGAACGGATATGTGGTGCAAACCGTCATGGCTTTGCCAAGTGACTGCCAGCACGTAGTACTGGAGTGTGATGCTCTAGGAAGGGGGCAATGGGAGGCTGGGACAGGTGAGGTGGGCAAGTCCAACGGCCTAATTCCCTGAAGCTACAGAGAATGCCAGGTGGGCTTTAGGGAGAGAAGGGACACATTGAGATGTGTGTTTCCAGAGGTTCACTCGTAGCTGTGTGGGATATGGGCAAGAGAAAGAGAGGCAGGTGGCTGGAGAGATCGGGAAGGCCCACCAAGGTCCTGAGAGCTGAGCTGGCTGGAGGGGGAAAGGGTGTGAATGGGCGTCCAGGAGAGGGAAAGCTGTCTCAGAAGAGCAGGGAGGAATGTGTCATGGTCTTCAGAAGATGGTGGATTTGAGAGGCTTTGAATGGAAGGTTTATAAAGTCCCAGGAGATGTAGTCAAAATGGTGGGTTGAGGATTAGATTGTGGACCGTCTCGAAAGCCAAGAAGTTTGGATTTTGCCTTACACATAAGGAGACGGTGCAGTGAAAACCCTGTTGCATCTGATCTCAAATACTGTGTCGTCTCCCATGACAAAGGATGATCCTGTGTCCCCGCCCCCTGTGAGGGCAGCCCATCCATCTGCACGCTCCATCCAGCCCCCTGTTGACCACTCGAGGGTGTCACAGCCGCCTGCACTTGTCCACTCTCTCCTGCATCTTTCTCAGCATCATAAAGCTCTGCCCTGGTACCCTTATCCTAGCAAAGCAGCCTTCCTCACCCCCCTTCCCTACTGCCATTTTTTCTCTCCCTCCCTTTGTAATAAATCTCCCTGGAATCGTTGTCTGTCCTTCTGTTCCCTGCTTCCTTCTCCTGTTCAGACTTCCGTCCCACCACTCCACCAAAGCCACTCTTGCCCACCTGTCCAGTGCTTCCGTGTTCCTGAGTTCAGGGGGCTTGGGTTTCTCAGTTGGCGTCTTCGTTGACCTGCCTGAAGCACTCGTCTGCTCTGTCCTCCTAGAAGTGTTTTCTTTGCTGGGCCTCTTAAGCACTGTCTTCTCTTGGTTCTCATCCTGCCTCATCGATAGCTCTTCTTGGTCTTTATCATCTTATGACGTTGATGTGTCCTTTGACTCTGAGACGGTTCTCGTCCAGGCCCATGACTCAGAGTGCCATCTATGTCCTAGTGACTCACAGATCTATATCTGCAGCCAGACCTCTCCCCTGAGATCCGGACTAACCACCTATTTATTTAACATCTCTGCTTAGATCTCCAATGGGCTTCTCACACTTAACGTATCCAAAACGTCACTCTTGATTCCTCTCCTTCCCTAATCCTGCTTCTCCCCTGTTTTCCCAACTGGTAACTGCTCCACCGATGCCCAGGCCAAAGATTTTGGAGTGATGCTTGACCCCTCTTTTTCTCTTCTTTGTCACCTACATTCAGCCCATCCATACACCTACCCTGGAGGTACATACCAAATCTAACCGCTTATCATCACCCTTTTTCCCCAAGCCCAGGGCACAGGATCTCTCCCCTGGAGCCTGTGCCCTGGCTCCCTGCTTCCACACTTGGCAGCCGGGGTGACACATCTAAACTGTGTCGGTCATATTGGTCCTCTGCTCAAACCCTTCAGTGCCCCCTCCTCGCACTCATGGACGATCCGGAGCCCTCACCATGGTGTGCAAGGCTCTGTTGTCTGCGCTCTGAGCTCCCCACCTGCCGTCTCCAGCCCTCGCTGCATAGAAAACCACGGAAAGGATGTGATCGGGCAGTTCCCCAGGGAAGTATCAATGGCTCAGGAGTTTGTGCCTAGATGTCCAGCATCACTAGGCCTCGGAGAGAAACAAAAGTGCAGTAGAATTTTTACCATTCACTTTGGCAGAGCTGAAGAATGTGACCTGGTGTTGAAGACTCCTGATGAAGAGACACCGACTTAGGTCACTGGTATCCTTTTTGAGGACAGTTCAGCAAGAAGGGTCACAGGGCCTTAACATTTTTACAACTTGAAAGTCTATTTTCAGAAATCTATCCAAAGGAAATAATTGGTTGACTATAGAAAATTTTATCTGTAAAAGTTAAAATAACCTAAATCATTAATAGAAGATAGTTAAATGGATTATGGTCCATTTATACAATAGAATACAATGGTGGATTCAGAAGAATGTGGAATCATCAAAATATGTGTAGCTGTGTGTGCTTTACAAGCAAAAAATGAGGTGACAAATCAATATGTATAATACAGACTCATAAATACATGTGAATCCGTGTATCCAGAAAAGACATGGGCAGGATATATAGCTAGAAATTGATAGTGTTTACCTCAATTGGTGAGATTAGAAGCAATCTCATTCTCTTTTAGTTTGCAATAACCATTTGTTATTTTTATAATTGGCAACAGTAAGAGAAAAAACGTGAAAGCCGCAGCATCTAGATGCATCGTGTTACTTCACTTTGATATGGAAGCTGCCAGGCAGGAGTTCCTTCAGTTTCCCAGTCCCTTCACCCGCCCACCACTGGCCATGTAAACATTGCACCTGTTTATGGACGGAGCCTTATCTCCAGTCCACAGGAGGATGTGCTTTTCCTTCTGTGTGAGTCCCTCCCTGTCTCCCCACCTCTGTCCTCGGTGTCTTTGTTTTTTAGAGGCTCTTATCAGGATTTAAACATGCCCACATCTCACCCATCTTCCAGGAACAAGCAGTGCTTGCTCTCTGTCCAGGACTTCATGGTAAATTTGTTATTCTATGAACACTTTGTAGAACATGCTCATATTTTTCCAGTAGATAATTGTGTATTCAGTTATTTTTTTCTTTTATTCATTTACACAGTGACTATTTACTGAATGTTTTCTGTATGCTGAATGCCAGGGCTATAGGATGAATGATCCACAGCTTCTGTTTTCAAGGACCTTACAAGAGAGTGAAATTCCTCCTGAAATAAAAATAAAAAGCCAAAAACAGAGTTCAGGGCTTTTCTTTGGAGGAAGAGGCACACCATATAGATAGGTATTTTATCTGTTAACTGAAAAATTTTTACCTTACTACCATTAGTCATTAGAGAAATGCAAATTAAACCACAATGAAATACCACTAGCCACCCTTGATAATGGCTATAATAAAGTAAAATAAAATGGCAATATCAAATGCTGGGAAGGCTGCAGAGCCATTGGAGCTCTTATCCATTTCTGGTGGAAAAACAGAGTACGGCCATCTGGAAAACACTTTGACAGTTTCTTATGTAATTTACCGTAGGACCCAGTAATCCCATTCCTAGGTATTTACCCAAGAGAAATAAGATCGTATGTTGACACCAAAACCTGTCCATGAATGTTTATCGTTTATACTGTATACTTTAATAATTTTCAAAAACTGGAAACAACCTAGAAGTCCTTCACCTGGTAAATGGATAAACAAACAGGGGTCTGTCCCTACAACGGAGTACTGCTCTACAGTGAGAAGCAGGGACTACTGATACACTCGATAGAGTTGCCGACGCGTGATGCCGAGTGAGAGGTGCCAGGCTCACAAAACCACACACATTATACTACGTGGTCCCACGTATGTGCCAAATGGAAAAAGCAGAACTGTAGGGTGGAAAACAGATCAGTGGTTTTCAAGAGTTGGGTGTAGGAAGGAGGGGTTGACTCTAAAGGGGCACATGGGAATTTGGGGGGTGATGGAACTGTTCTATATATCTTGATTGTAGTGGCAGTTACTTAACTGTATCCATTTCCCAAAACTCATTAAAAAGTGAATTTTACATTTCGTAAGTTAATACCTCAGTGAACCTGACCTAAGATCTTTTTGAGGCAACAACAAAATTTTTTTTTTATATGAGCTATATTCACATGGTTCAAAAATCCAAACAGTATGAAGGAATGCAGTTAAAAGCCTCATTTCAACCCTTGCCACCCTTGAAGTTTCTCTATGCCAGTATCATCCTATATGCATCTGTGTTCTCATTTTTACCTCTTTTTAACACAGAACACAGGTTATTAATATAATTTTCTGCACCAGTTCCGTCTCCATGTAATTTATGTTACAGTTCTTTTCATATCAGTGCTTTGAGATCTTTCATTCTTTTCTACCACTGCACGACAAGAATATTGTTTTGAGTGCCTATCATTTACTTAACCATTCCTCCTTGGATGGGCCCACATTTTTTCCCATCTTTTCCCCTTACACACAGTGCTGCAGTGAATAACCTTGTATGTAAGGTCAGTTCTGCTATAATGCCTATGTTGAAAACACAGATTTGTTCCAATGTAGTTGATACATCAGGGAACAGTTGAAGCATAATGTGAATTCTGAGTTTGCTCGTGTGATTCCATCCCTGAGAAACACTAGGTGAGCATAGAAAACTGTGCAACAGAGTTGTGTAGGAGTACACCCGACACACTTGTGCACACACCTTCTGCCTTCACCAGTGACCTCATCTCCCCATGGGCTGAGTCACACAGGTCCACACCTGGTGTTACAACTTCCCTCCAATTTCAGATAACCCTCCTTACACCACTTCACAAAAACTCAAGCAAGCCCCCTGGCGCTCACTTCCACAAGCAAACTGAAGGTCTTTTTCAAGGTAAAGTGCCACATTTTTTGCAGCACCTAATATGTGTTTCTTAACCGTTTAACATGTGTAAATCCATGCTAGTTTAGTTTTTATTAAATGAGTCATTGGCAGTTTTTGAATGTTATGCCCTGAACTTCATTGTTGCTGGAAGTCTTGTGGGTTTTGTTGCCTGATTCTGCATAGTTCAGTGATTTAGAGCACGTGTTCTGTGTATGTTGTCTTAATTCAGAACTGACTGTACCATGTGCGGGTTTATTTGTAGAATAGATTCCCAAGTGGAAGGGCCCAGGGTTTTAGGAGTTAAATTCTGAGGGATTGCTGCTGTGGTAGGTGTAAATTATGCAGTTGGTTTGGTTTTCCTTTTTCATCAAAAACGCTATGATAGAGCTGAAGGATGTGTGTCAGCGTGCTTTGGGAATAACTTCGCTCCCGTTTTATCTTAAACTTGTGGCTGTTCCTGGACGTGTGCTGGTCCGTCAAGGAGGCCCTGTGCATGTTGGTGTGAGGCAGATATCTCGTGGAGGAGGGAATCGCAGAAGAGATGGAGATGAGTGTGTGTCTGGCCAGATGGGAGTGTGAAGTTGTGGCTTTTCTCCCTCTAACTTCTTCAGAGTCACCTGAGACGGGAAGGGACTGGTTATCAGCATGGAAATGTCTGGTCGTGAGAGTGCCCACATCCACCAAGTGCCATCCAAAAAGAATGGCTTTCAGAGGCATTTAAAATCCCAGAGCTCAGACCTGAGCCCAGGGCTGGGGCATTTAGAACAAAGGAGTTTGTTTGGTAAGAGCAGTTAATAATAACGCTTTCTTTCCAGAAGGACACAAAGGTAAAAGAGTCAAAAATTGGAGATTAGGGAGAAGGTTTAGGAGGTGTACCCAAGTGTTTTATTTGATACTTTGCTCCTAACGTTTTAGCAAAATTTTCAGACCCTTCCAGCTTATTAGTTCACTATTTCTTTAAAGAGTTCTCTTTAAAAACAAAATAGTTTATAATTCATAAATTTCTTTTCTGATTTTAATTAACTATAAAAAGTGCACTTAAGGCCCTGGTTCTGTTCATATCAGTTTATGCAGCCTTGGAGCCAGCAGAAGTAAAGGACGTTAAAAGTCTTGAAAACAGAATCATGATAGACTTTTACACTTTCTTTTTCCTTTTTTTTTAAAGTTAATTATTTATTTGTTTTTGGCTGTGTTGGGTGTTCGTTGCGGTGCGCGGGCTTCTCATTGAAGTGCCTCCTCTTTTTGCGGAGCACGAGCTCTAGGCGTGAGAGCTTCAGTAGTTGCAGCACGTGGGCTCAGTAGTTGTGGCTCGCGGGCTCTAGAGCGCAGGCTCAGTAGTTGTGGCGCACGGGCTTAGTTGCTCCGCGGCATGTGGAATCTTCCCGGACTAGGGCTCGAACCCCTGTCCCCTGCATCGTCAGGCGGATTCGTAACCACTGCGCCACCAGGGAAGTCCTACACTATCTTAATACTGTTTTTTCCCATGTTTGTTTGATTAAAAATTGCTTCCTGTGTCATAAAGTAGCAGTATGAACTATTATAATATTGAAGATACAAGTTATGAAGGTAAATTAGGCAAAGCACCTTTAAACAGGTTAGTATTTAAAATTTAACAAAGAAGAAAGTCATTTGTCTTGTTAGGTATTGTGAACATGGCAGGTTTGATCTGGAAACTGGAGTTTAACTTGTAGATTTCTTGTCACCAGTGATTTTGAAACCTTGCCCCATTGTTTTGAGATTGCACAGTTCATTTCTGCAATTTTTTTCATAAAGATGTTGAAAAAGAGTATCTCATACATTGTCAACTCTTTTTGAAAATAATAATTATTGATTTAGCTAAGCTGCTCTTCATTTATTATCTTCTGAGGATTTCTTTATTGATATTTCTCTATTACAATTTTGATTTGATATTAATATAACTACACAGTAACAAGAAGTAGAATATTAAAATCTTCACCATAATAGAAAATCCAGTCTGCATGTCTCTGAGGTCTCTGCCCTGTTCTGTGCTTAGAAAGATATACTTCCATTGTCTCCCTCCTTTATGATTATTTGCTACAACTGTCTTGCTTTCAGAAAGATGTCTTGTGTTTCAACTCTCCCAGGTGGTCTTAACACTGTCCATCTTATATGTACAGAATTCAACAGGAGTTAGGTATTCGTAGATGTTAAAAACCTTTATTGAAACATAGTAGAACTATTCATAACTGACTGTTCTTGACTTAAAGTTTTATTGTAAAAGAAACCTCTTATTCATTCTCTGACTACATATGCTAATAAAAGAGACTAGGGATGGCCTGTTTAATGTGATCAAAAATTTTTATGAAGCAGAAGGGACAGGATGTCTCAGGCACTAGTTGGTCACTTGCTTTGTTCTCTGTGTCTCTCTTTTTTCCCCCAGAGATGATTCTTACAGTCTGGGATATATGATGTATGTGCGTATATCCCGGGGATATGCTTAGGAAAACAGTACAAGCAATGGTACGACTTGCATCTTTAACTGGGAGAAGGAACTTCCTCCTTTGCCTTTGTCTGGGTTCAAGACCTTTTCAACGTCCGCCGGACTGATTTGCTTTATTTAAAAGATAGTATTTTCCACTTTTTAAAAAATGAAACTTGGATATGTAACATTATTATTACTAATAAAGTGACACATACTGAGGGTTTCTCTGTCCCGAGCAGTGTGCTAACCCTTCAGCAGCCCCCTTCCCCCAGCACCCTCTCTGAGGACAGCACCGCTGTGATCCCCACTTGGCAGCTTGGGGAGTGGGTGTTTATGGAGGTTGGGACACTTTCCCCCATCACGTGGTTTGTGAGTGGTGGAGAAAAGGTGCCAGCCCATCTCTGGGACTCCTCTCAGCCGCCTGAGTAGCTTTGCTTACCAGCTTGAATAAGGATGTGTTTGTCAGGTGATTAATGTAAAAATAATTTTTTAAAAAACATCATTTCTGGGCTTCCCTGGTGGTGCAGTGGTTGAGAGTCCGCCTGCCGATGCAGGGGACACGGGTTTGTGCCCCGGTCTGGGAAGATCCCACATGCCGCGGAGCGGCTGGGCCCGTGAGCCATGGCCGCTGAGCCTGCGCGTCCGGAGCCTGTGCTCCGCAACGGGAGAGGCCACAACAGTGAGAGGCCCGCGTACCGCAAAAAAAAAAAACAAAACAAACCATCATTCCTTTATCGCTTAGGTCACAGTTGCTTGCTTATCTCTTCTTATTGCCAAAGATAGTAACCCAATTTCACGTGAGAACTTATTCCTTCTTCATCCCTATTTTTCACGAGGGCTGAGCCAAATTTGTTTCACTCATGAGGCGAACAGTTCTTTCTTGATTTCATTTCCTTGTGATATGACATTACTTCCAGACTGCAGTACATATCATGCCCAAATAATTTGTTTTAAACGTTAAGCCACTAATTTGACTTCAAAGGTTCCACATGGGAATCTGTTGAATTAACATTATGTCTTAGCCAAAGTGGGAAACTTTCACTTTGATTTTTATATATCTCTTGATCGTGCTCTCTTGCTTTCTCAGTGTCCCTCCCCAGCACACACACACACACGCGCGCGCGCACACACACACACACACACACACTCCACATATACCAACAGGCAATATCCCCAAAGTGGTTTCAAGCTTGTGTTCTTGAGATAACCAAATGGTATCATTTAAAACAAAAAGCATTCTTGGAAAACTCTTTCCCTATTTAAGGAATAATTAGTTATTAGTGGAGAAGCTAAAATGTTTAAAATTAGCCAGAGATGTAGTTTAAAATGGCATATTGGAGAAGGAAACCTGTTCTTTCTGGATATAACAAATTAACTAATGGCTTTATTTGGTATCTGCTGAAGAATTGTTTTTCTAGGTTATCTGCTTTTTAAAAATAACGTCTCTTACGCAAAGAAAATGTATGTAATGTTTTCTTTTCAGCTATCTGGGTGTTTGTGTTGAATCAAAATCATAAGTGTTTTTAAGGGAAAAAATAGTTTTTTAGTCTTATGATAAAGTGTTCTCTAGAAATGAACCCCTCCGTGACTACTCCAGCCCTGCCCACCCTTTCTGTTACTTTTTTTTTTCTTTTTTTTGTGGTACGCGGGCCTCTCACTGTTGTGGCCTCTCCTGTTGTGGACCACAGGCTCCGGACGCGCAGGCCCAGCGGCCATGGCTCACGGGCCCAGCCGCTCCGCGGCATGCGGGATCCTCCCGGACTGGGGCATGAACCCGCGTCCCCTACATCAGCAGGCGGACTCCCAACCACTGCGCCACCAGGGAAGCCCCTGTTACTTTTTTTTTTTAATTGATTGATTGATTGATTGATTGATTGATTTTTGGCTGCATTGGGTCTTCACTGCGGTGTGCGGGCTTCTCATTGCAGTGGCTTCTCTTGTTGCGGAGCACTGGCTCTAGGCACGTGGGCTTCAGTAGTTGTGGTACGCGGGCTCAGTAGTCGTGGCTCACAAGCTCTAGAGCGCAGGCAGGCTCAGTAGTTGTGGCGCACGGGCTTAGTTGCTCCGTGGCCTGTGGGATCCTCCCAGACCAGGACTCAAACCCGTGTCCCCTGCATTGGCAGGCTAACCACTGCACCACCAGGCAAGTCCTCATTTACATCTTTAAAATCTTCTAGTCTTGTTACTGTATTGCTAAACAGCAATGATACTTAGACTCTTACAAAAGAGTTTTTAATTTGTAAAGTGTTTCCGTTTTTGTTCTCTCAAGTGATTTTCTTTCTCTTTTCTCCTAATAAAGCAAATGAAGAAGCACCCCTGCCGCCAGTGTGACAAGTCTTTCAGCTCATCCCACAGCCTGTGCCGTCACAACCGGATCAAGCACAAAGGCATCAGGAAAGTTTATACCTGCTCGTAAGTCGTGATTTCTAATGTGGGAAGCACAGTGAAAGGATTAGCCTGGAACTTCTCGAAGGTTTTTCCCATTTCACCATTAACTTTTCCATTTTCCCATTCTCTGCTCCATGGTGTATGGATTTCCTTTCGGAATTGTATTTTGTCTTGACAGACCATTCTTGCTTGGTTTGTAACACTTAACAATATTAAAATAAAAAGGGGCAGTCCCTTGCCCACCCTTTGTATGTTCTTATCTGTTACCTTTGTTCTTTTTTTTTGGCCACACAGTTTGTGGGATCTTAGTTCCCCGACCAGGGATTGAACCCGGGCCCTCAGCAGTGAAAGCACAGAGTCCTAACCACTGTACTGCCAGGGAATTCCCACCTATGTTCTTATCCATTATACAGACATAGGCATTTTATTGCTGAGAATTTTGGAGAAGTGGCTCACGGGCAGGTAGGTGCACGGTTGAATGAGATGCCCTGCGGTCTCTTACACACAGTGAATTGGCAGGCATCAGTAAGCCATTTGGGCTGGTGGATCTACTCAGGGTTCAGAGCGGGCCCTGGTGGGGCCAGTCATGGAGTCATCCTGGACTGGACGTTTGCCCCCCGGCTGCAGTGCATCCGTCATCTCAGCACACACTGTTGGTTAGAGACCAAACTCAAGGAGCTGAGTGGGCCAACCCACTGAGAGGACAGTGCATGAGATTCTTCTTTGTAGATGAAGGTCAGAGATTATTAGCTTCTTATTAGTGAGAAAGCTTTCTCACCCACTCAGAACATGCCTGAAGTGAGGTGATGTAACAGGGTTACTTACTTTAAGGCACTTCTCATAAAAGAGGACTAAACGACACAGAAGCCATGTAGCCAGCGTGTGGCCATGATGAAAGCAGGGCTCCGTGTACCATGTGGCTGAGGGAACGTGAGAAAGTCGGCTGCCAGATCGCTGCTGCTTTGCTGTGTCTTGGTTAGTTAGGGAAAGTTTCTTGGGTAGGAAAACAGGGACCCTCCTTCCGTGAAATTGAAGCCAGGAGTGATTTTGGTGAGATGAGAACATGCTGTAAATACAGACTGTATGTTGAGACTGCATTGAAAGAATCAGTGAATTTAGGAGGAAACCCTGGACTGAGAAGATGGAAAGGAAGGCTGGCGTGGATGGCACAGTCCTTCCTCTAACAGGTGTGTTCATTTCCTCGTGAAGTGCCTGTAAGGCAGTACAGTGCCAGGATTGTCCAGCTAACTTCGTTGGTTCTTTGGTGTTGGTGCCGGTTCCCACTGCTGCCCCACAGAGCGTCTCTAACATGATATCATCAGAATTGGGAGCCAATCATTATAAAATTCTTAGAAACCTCTCTCTGAAGACAGCAAATTTGGTTCTTCATAAGCCATGAGGAACTTTCCATCTACCTTCGCTGCAGTGGTATTCTTGATGTCTGGCTTAGAGTATCTGTCATCACCATGGTCATTAACTTTCCTTTACCTGTTTTTGGCCTGTTTGATGAAGAAAATGATAAATTCATATCTTCTAAAGAAAAACTGTAATCATCATTAACAATTTTGCACAAGCTGAAATGACAATTTAAATAATTGACACAGTTTTCTGCATTTTAATCGACTGACTGAACACATGTATTGGAGCACTGCGGTTCTAACCATGCATATTGCATTTGTGCTTTGATGAGGAATTTGATGGGGAGACAGTCTGTCTTGTCTGTGTTACGGCAGAGTGGACAGGAATCATTAACACCAGCGTGAAGGAGTCAGGCAGGGACTTTCTTCCTGTTAAAGTGTCTCATGACGTAAATTCTGAGGGAACAGTCTGAGTCACTGGAAAGAAAACTTTTGAAATTTAATGTTCTCCATGTTAAAATTACAGCCATCTAGAATAATGGATTAAATAATACTTTAACCAAACTCAGAAAATAAATACTCCATCAGACCCAAATTAGGCTGGTCCTGTAAGGACACAAAAACTGATAGAAAACTTTTAACAAAAGCTGCAAGAGCTTTGTTTTTTTTTTTTTCACCAATTGGAAACTATGATGCATAGCAAAATTACTCTTTCGCTTTGGACCAGTGGTACTCACGCAGACGACCCTGGCCCCTCTGAACGGGCTGTCGGCTGGCTGAGGGCTTTCAGCAGTGAACGTGCGCCTCAGTCAGTTCCTTTAAAGCAAGTAGGTTATTTCCTTGTCTTTTTCCTCACAGGCACTGCCCAGACTCCAGGCGTACCTTCACGAAACGGTTAATGCTGGAGAAACATATCCAACTCATGCACGGAATTAAGGATCCTGACTTGAAAGAAATGACAGAAGCCACCAATGAGGAGGAAACAGAAATAAAAGAAGATACCAAGGTCAAACACTGCACGTGTTCTCTTTACAGTGAAGTTGTGTTGACTTGCTTTTGCCATTTTTTCTTTTTGCGTTTAAATTATTCTACGGTTACACAGTTTTAAAAATTCAGACTGTGCGTAAAGCTTTAAAATAATAGGGACGCTCTCTCTGCACTCGTTCTGAGCTTTCATCTTGCTCCTAAAAGGTAACCTTTATTAAGTTTCTTCTGTATCCTTCCAGACACAACTTTAGGGATTGATCTACTTACATATAAAATTTTTTTAATTTTATGTTGACTCACAGAAGTAGTCTCTTAGCCAGGGGATTGTGTGAATCTAGACTCCTTTTCATTGGCAGTATATTGGTTGTGAGAGGTACCTAATCAAAATTGATTCCATTTAGCTTCTCTTTGTACTGATAAAGGATTACGATAAGATTCGTAGATAGTGCCTTATCAGTAGGTAGTGAACTTGAAGCAGACAACAGAACGTATACTAACCCGAGTACACAGTGTGTGTGTCGCAAGTGCTGTTGCAGTAAAGCAGACACTTAGGAGACCTGCTGTCTTCGGCCCTGTGCTGTGTCTGGAACGTTCCTGGGTAAAAGCCTGTGTGTGCTTTCAAGGAGTTAATCGTTGAAATCAGAATACACGTCAGGGGCTTCCCTGGTGGCGCAGTGGTTGAGAGTCCGCCTGCAGATGTAGGGGACATAGGTTCGTGCCCCAGTCCGGGAAGATCCCACATGCCGCGGAGCGGCTGGGCCCGTGAGCCATGGCTGGTGAGCCTACGCGTCTGGAGCCTGTGCTCCACAACAGAGAGAGGCCCGCGTACCGCAAAAAAAAAAAGAATACAAGTCAGAGTCGTGTTGCATTAAATTGTAACCCCTTCCCTCAAGTGATGGGGAGGCGGGGGTGGAATTAAAGAATGTATGTGCAGGAGCAGCTTTAGGTCAAGGCGGAAAAGCAGGACGGCCGCGGAGCTGGGAGGACAGGGCGTCCCCTCGGCTTGGATTTTTAGAGAGCTGGAAGGGAGACGATTTGATGGGGCTAGAGGGGAAGGAGTGGGAAGTGAGCGGGCAGGAAAGGGCGCTTAGGAGACCCGGGGAGGCTCGGGTGGCTCCATCTGAGTCTCGGGAAAAGCACAAGTGCAGACATCTCCTCCACGAGGTGCTTTTCAGTCCGCCCGCCCCCTGCCTCTCCTTGGCCTCATCTGCGCACTCACCTGGTCACCCTGCCCCGGCCCCCCTGGCCTGCCTCCTGGACCCCTTTCCCCATGTGGCCTCCTGGCTCAGGCTGTCCCTGCCACACTGCACGCTGGCTCCTTCATGGCTCTTTGTCACTCCATTGGCGCCTGCGTCCCACGAGGGCCGGGACCTGTCTGTCCTACCGAGCCGGCTGATGGAGGATGCCTGGTCATCCTGGAGCTGAGTCCACCTCTGTCGGGGGGCTGGAAGGCACGACCCTTGGGTGGGGTGGCGGCCGCGCAGCCGTCAGGAGCCCGCACCCCCCCGCTCCTGGGACACGTTTCCCCGCAGCCCGCGAGCACCGACCACCCGTCACCCGCCCAGAGACCGGTTTTCAGTGCGTCACCCGCTCTGTTTTTCTCTCCAAGGTTCCCAGTCCCAAGCGGAAGTTGGAAGAACCCGTTTTAGAGTTCAGACCTCCCCGAGGAGCCATCACGCAGCCCCTGAAGAAGCTGAAGATCAATGTGTTCAAGGTGCACAAGTGCGCCGTGTGCGGCTTCACCACGGAGAACCTGCTGCAGTTCCACGAGCACATCCCGCAGCACAAGTCAGACGGCTCGTCCCACCAGTGCCGCGAGTGCGGCCTCTGCTACACGTCGCACGTCTCCCTGTCCCGGCACCTCTTCATCGTCCACAAACTGAAGGAGCCGCAGCCGGCGGCCAAGCAGAACGGGGCCGGTGAGGAGAGCCAGCAGGAGAACAAGCCTGGCCCAGAGGACGCGCCGGCCGACGGCCCCGTGTCGGACAGAACATGCAAAGTGTGTGCAAAGACGTTCGAGACGGAAGCTGCCTTAAACGCCCACATGCGGACCCACGGCATGGCCTTCATCAAATCCAAGAGAGTGAGCTCGGCAGAGAAATAGCCGCGCACCCTTCCCGCCGAGAGTCCCGGTCCACATTGGAAACAAAGAGACAGTTTTCTTACAAAACGTTGGCAGTTCTCATAGAGTGAACAGTACTGTCTAGGCTGTTGCAATATATCCGCCTTCCACTCCCTTCTCCGCCTCCTCCTGTATATCCTCCTCGATTAAGTATTAAAACAGTATTTGAGTTGAAAAGAGTTTGTATATATTTAAATGAGTAACTTTTTATACTCTTTGTTACATGTTTATATCAGTATTTAGTGGGAAATGTTTTGAAGTTTTTTTGTTTTGTTTCGTTCTTGGTTTTTGTTTTTGTTTTTTAATTTGAGTTAGAATTTTTCTTTTTGTACTGTTTCTTTAAAACAGTTCTTAGTATCAGGGGCCGTTCCTGAATTCAAATAAACCATTTTGTATGTCACAGATTTGAATGGGTTAACTAATTACAGGCTACGATAAGGCCTTTTTTAGTGTTTTTAATTTTTAGAATTCACTACATAAATTGTAGGTGACTGTAGGTCTCAAAAACACTAGGGACTTTTAAGTGTCTTAGCACTATCCTCAACGTGCCTGCTCCGCCAGGGAGTGCCGGCCCCGCCAGGACTGCAGCCCGGCGTGTGGCGTCTTCTCCAGGCCAAACTGTGTCGAAAGCAGCCTTGCAGGTCGCTTCTTTCTCATAGGGGGATGAAAACTTGGGCCAGAAATCCAGTAAGGAACGTGGATTAGTTCCGTCTCAGAATGGGGAAGGAGGGTATCCTAAAGGGAAAAAACGGGGGTGCGGAGTGGCTGGGGGCAGCGGTGGCTTTCTGGGCCGATTTGCAAGGCTGACTTCTAAAGAGCACAAGGAGATATAGCAGCGAAAGGGCTGGACTACTGTAAAAGTTACAAATACATAGTTAGACCAATAGATTTATATAGTCAAGCTTTTGTCATGTAATTTATTAACTATTGCAAAGACACAACTAAAAATATCAAGTATTTCTCTGGCTCTTGACAGGTAAAAAAAAAATCACAATTGACTTAACCCTTTGCTGTCTAAAGAGTTGGCGTTTCCTGTTCAGGGTGCTACTGCCAAACGTCCTGGTACTTAGACTTGGGATGCACAACTTCCACCTTATTGATGCAGCAGCCGGCGTGTCGCAATTGGCCGTTCGAGTCAGCACTGAGCCACCTGGGTTTAGTTCAGCCATTTCAATTAGTATCGTTAACATCGGTAGTTCCGCTTTCTTAGTGCAGCCGAGGTACTCTTTTGTCCCTTCCAAACGTTTATAGTTCTCTGGGAGAGTTATACTTTTTGGTTTTGTGTTTTGTGTTTTCTTTCGCATTTTATATCTTGTATTTATCCCTAAACGTGTTTTGTACTTTTTTTTTTTAAGAGAAGAAATTCTTTTGTGTATATGTAGATATACCTGCATGAGATACTGTAGTCAACGTTCGGTTCCTCAAAAGGTCTTGCTGCTGTCAGGTGTCATGCACTAACCATGTCCATCCTAACTGTATTAAACACATGTCATATGTAAATAAACGTGGGACATTTGGCCCTTGTGCTTCCGTGAGAGAGTTATTGATGGTGGGTCGCTGACATCTTCATGAAGTTTAGGGAGTGATTCATTGCAGGGATGGGCTACGGGATATTGCTGAATTCTCCCTGCTCAGAAGAGCAGCATATTCATTCTCGTTAGCAATCAGCTCTTTTGTCACTTTCATATTGACTCCATCAGTACATCGGTATAACCCGAGGGTGTGATTAAGTACGCCTCGACTTGAAATTCAATTGCTGTTACTTGTTATATTTATACTGTATTGCTCTTAAGTTGTATTCATAGCACTTTTCATATGTTTCTGCATTTGAACCTTGCAATAAACCTGTGTGGTGGGCTGCACGGGTCTAATAGCCTAGTTTTACAGTCGAGGAAGCTGAACCCATTAAGTTCTTGGCCTAAGCCCTCAGAGCTGGTAAGTGGCTTTGCGTATGAGAACCCAGATATTCTTGCTCTAAATCTAGTGCTCGCGCTATGTGTTTATGTACATATTCACAAATACTCCTTTATTCAACAAATAAAAAGTATGTGCAAAACACAGTACTAGAAATTTTTGTTTGTGGCACTATGACTTTTATAAGATAACTTGGGAGTCTATCTACTCATAAATACCCAGATGTGCTGGGTAATGTGAAATTGGCGTCTATTAAATGCCTAGATGAGCATCCAGGAAAGTTTTAAAATAGGCCCAGAGGTCCAAAATGAAGAAGAAACTAAAATCCAGAGTAGAAAAACAGCACCCGATGCTGTAGCCCTGGGAGGAAACCTGGATGGTTCAACTGAAGAGAGAATTGATGAACTGGAAGATGGATTGTGAAGAAATTCCCTAGAATGCAGCAAAGAGAGAAGGAGATGAAATATATGAAAGAGCATAGGAGTCCAGAAGGACAAAATAAGCAGCTCTAACAAGTTTAATAGGAGCTCCAGAAGGGGGAATAGAAGGAACTGGAGAGAGCCGGTGTGGAAAATTCTTAGCTGTTAATGAAAAGACATGAATACTTGGGTTAACATGGTGAATGCTGAGCAAAAGGTCCACGTTGGGACTTGTGAATTCTACCCATTTTTCATTAGTTGAAGATACTGGGTGTGGTTGTCAATGTGGGCATTTGAGAAACAGAACATAGACCAAAGGTAGAAAACTGGGGCACATTCCATGAATTTTTAGGAGTCCCATTTCCTCTGTTGGTGGGGAAGGGGAGGTGAGGCTGACAGAGTAGCCTGGGTCCAAGGTGTAAAAAGCCTTGAATGACAATCTCGGGGGTTTGTACTCTGATAGAGATGAGTTATTTGGACAGGGGAGTGACAGCCAGATTAACTGGTGACAGTGCTTAAGATGGATGGTGGGAGGGACTTCCCTGGTGGCACAGTTGTTAAGAACCCACCTGCCGATGCAGGGGACACGGGTTTGAGCCCTGGCCCGGGAAGATGCCACATGCAGTGGAGCAACTAAGCCCGTGTGCCACACTACTGAGCCTGCACACTAGAGCCCACGAGCCACAACTGCTGAAGCCCGAGCGCCTAGAGCCTGTGCTCCACTACGAAGAGTAGCCCCCGCTCACCACAACTAGAGAAAGCCTGCACACAGCAATGAAGACCCAACACAGCCAAAATAAATAAATTTATTTTTTTAAAAAAAGGATGGTGGGAGTGTATCAATCAGCATAAGTTCCGTTATGCTATGGTTGTAACCCTGAATCTTAACGGCTTATAACAAGACTTCTTTTTCTTTTTTTCTTTTTTTTTGGCTGTACCCCACTGCATGTAGTATCTTAGTTCCCTGACCAGGGGTTGAACCTGTGCCCCCTGCAGTGGAAGTGCAGAGTCTTAACCACTGGATCGCCAGGGAAGTCCCCTGAGACTTATTTCTTGCTCAGACTGGAGACATTGCTCCAAATCTCTTTATCCCCTTACCCCACTTTCAACAAAAGTTGCTGCTTATTGGGGCAGACGGAAAGTGCAATTGAATGTTCTGGCACAGAAGTGACAGATGTCACTTCTCACAGTTCATTGACCAAAACCAGTAACGTGGTCCCACCTAATCACAAGGAGGTCAAGAAGTGCGATCCTACCATGTGCCCAGAAGGCAGAAGACTGAAAATATTTGCACAGCATAAATGACCATCACAGGAATAAAGTTTAAATCGAAGTAGCTATGGTGCCAACACAGTGGTCCACATGGGCATGAGGACTCGGCTTAGGGTGGGGGAAGTGATCTTGGAAAGAGGCTGCAGCTGTAGGTAGCATTTCAGAAGGAGTATCAAGGAAAATTTCGTGCTGTGGGATACAGAGAAAGAAGAGAAGCCTGAAAGTTCAAACCTAGGTGATTTCTTGAACAGATTTTTTTTCAACGTTTAGATTACTTAAATAGAAATATGGAAGTCAAAATTAAGAGCTGTTTATGGGGCAGATGAACTTTAGATATTCATTCAAGGTTAGTTTTTGTTTGAATGTGTGTGGTTGGGTGATTTTATTATCAATAATTGAGTAACAGTAATGCATAAGGAAGAATGCCATCAAGGTGGTAAAACATGAAATGAAGAAAAGGACAATGCAGGCTTAGAATCCCTGGCATAGACAACTGCTTCCTCCCAAACACATTTTCTGCAAATTCCTGACTCCTACTCCAGTAAGTATTCCAAAGAACAACTGTTCCACCCCAAAGCTCTGATGGGTGCCTCTCTTCGGGGTCGGTGGGCTAGTGAGTTCTGTCCCAGGATCTTTGACCAACGGAAATTTCCTGTTGAAAATTTTGGCTGAGATAAATACATCATTTCATAATATATTCATCATGCTGTGAGCACTGTTATTCTTTTTTTTTTTTTGATGCCTACTTGGAAGGGGAAAAAAGAAATGTGTTTAAAGAACTTCATAAATAAAATATGACTTAAAGGAACCATTCATCTGTCCCAGAGAATTGTCTGAAAATAAAGAGGGGAGTGCCAAATGCAGGATGCTATTTATGCCATTTAGTTTCTCTCTCTCTCTCTCTCTCTCTCTCTCTCTCTCTCTCTCTCTCTCCAAATCAGATGCTGTAAGGATCCCAGATTGTAGCTCTTACTTTTAAGCATACATCTTTTAAATAACCTGGAATTAGTCTCCTTAAAAACTTGGCTTCTGCTTTTGCACTATGCAGTCTTCGCTTAAATGGATCCTTGAACCTTCTTGTTTGACTTTCTTTTTGCAGTGAGGAACCTCACATCCCTACAGAGTTAATCGTAAACCTTTGGGATATGACAATGTGAACTTATTTCTCTGCAAAGAGCCTCTTTTCCTGCTGCTAGAAGCTTCTGGACTAGCCAGTTGTAATTTTGTAGTCACCATTACTCCCAAAGCGCTGATTCTGAACAGCCCGGTCTCGGTCTACATGTTTTGGGTGTAAGGCCAAATTTGAGACTTGGCTACTGTCCGCTGTCCGTCTTCCCTAGCTAGTTTCCAAATTAAATTTATGAGGTTAGTTTTGACTCAGAAAGCAACACTATTTATACTCTTTCACAGTATTTAAAGGAACTGATTATTTAATTTGCTTTGCTTTTTATTATAAGCTGCTATCCTTGAGCTTTTCTTACAGTTATAACTGTAAATTACACTACCATGGCAAGTCTGTTTCTAAGTGCACTCCTTTGCAAGATGATATTTTTATCTAGAGGCACTCTATAATTAGAGTTCACCCTAGCACACCTCCAACTCAGTTCCAGAAAGTGTGGGTTTAGCCTAAGAGTAATTGTCTGACCTTCAGGTCGAGTCAAGTTTAATTGGATCAGTTATTTCTGGAGAAGAAGCATCATCTATTTTTTGAAAAAACAAGGAAGGCAGAGATCCACTGACTGGAGAGAATGGTGTGAGGTTGACATGAGTCAGGAAAAAGCAGAGTTGTATGTGTCAAAGGGAACGACCCTGTCTTGGAAAGGGTAGAAGATGCATCTCTAAGTAGGGGTGATGGACATTTATCTTGACTTTGTCAGTTCAGTATCTGATCCCTTTCTGGGGTTGGGAATCTACATTGTATGAATCTCTGAGGGATGGATCTTGCCTCCTACTCCCGAAACAGAAGGTCACTCTCCCTGACCCCCAGCAGCCTAACCTTAGGCATGGGATGACCAATACTTGGTCCAAATGATGCTCCTGCTTTGACTCTCAAGCGGGTGATACAACAAAGTAGGGACAGTTTAAATGTACTCATTCTGGTGGCATGGGGGCGATGGTCATGGTGATTGCAGGTGGAGAATTACACAGAGCATTGCTTTTGTTGGTCAGGGAAAAGGAAGAACCAAGATCTGGAAGAAAAGAATGTAGACATTCCTCGGAATCTCGGCCAGTTGGGAACCAGTCTGCCTTCCGGAAACCACAGACCATCTTGGACCCGGGGTGCCATCATGGTGGGGCATTTTGAAGCTTAAGCCTTTCCTTCCCTCTTAATAAGACACCATCCAAGCAACATGACAATATCAATTATTTTATTTTATTTTAATATTTTATTGAAGTATAGTTGATTTACAGTGTTGTGTTAATTTCTGCTGTAGAGCAAAGTGATTCAGTTATACATATATACATTCTTTTCATATTATTTTCCTTTAGGGTTTATCACAGGATATTGATATTGAGTATAGTTCCCTGTGCTATAGGGACACGTAGGACCTTGTTGTTTATGCATCCTATGGATACTAGTTTGCATCTGCTAACCCCAAACTCCCAGTCCTTCCCTCCCCCACCCCTCCTCCTCCCATCACAGGACTTGGCACTTGCTGATCCCTCTGCCTGGACTGCTTGCCCCAGTTGTTATTCCCACGGGGGCCTTTCCCCTTCTTTCAGGTTGGCTCTGAAGTCACCTGCTCAGAGGGATCTCGGGGTCACCTCACTCAAAGTGCCCACGCCCACCAACAGCACACACCCGCTTCAACACTCTCCATTTCTTTACCCGCATTATTTTTCTTCCCAGCACTAATCCCTCCTGCTACTGTATGCTTATTTGTTAAGCCTGTGCCATCCTCTGGATGAAACATTCCAAGCTGTTCCATGAACTCTTGCCTGCTTTCTGATCTGCGTTCACCATTTCCTCTCATTGCAAGAGGCGTTTTTCGAAAATTTTGCAACCTGGGAGCAGCAGGTATTAGTTTTCCCATCCGGTTGACCCTTATTCTTGTCAGCAAAGACAACTCCTTGTTTTCTCAAGTCCATTGCCAAATGATGAGAGGCCGAATGCTCTTTCCTTTTCTGTAGAGCTAGTTACTGGAATAAAATGACTGTGGCATGAATACCAGCATCAGCTAGTGATGGCCACAGCCTCAGGACATGATAGAGGCTTGCTTTCAGGAAAGGAAGGCGTTATTTATTTTCATGTCCTATTTTTATGCCCAGCTCATTGCCTTGTGGAAAACAGGTGCTTAAAATGTCTTCATAAAACAGCTGAATCTCTTTGAAACTTGATTAGTCATAATTTTATTCCTTGAGGGTTGGGACAAACGTTACAACGATCTTGAAACGTAAGATTCTCTTTTTCCTTTTTGTTTAGGTGGAATTTAAAAACTCATTGAGGCGGTTTTTATTACTAATGATTAAAATGTGGATGTGTTCCGCTCATTACATTTTGCCCCCAGTTGACAAAAGATGGAGTACTTAATACTGAATTCTAACAGCGATTTCATATTTTCAATAACTACACAATATCAACAACTGACTTGGAAATACATCTAGGTTTCGGGGATTTTTCTGTTTAAGCATTCTTAAAGATTCAAAGTACCTGAACCTCCAGTAGTTTCACCCCTCCCCCTTCTTCACCTTTTCTTAACTTCTAAAGAGAGTTAAGCACAGGAGATACATACGGAATTGAGACCTTAAACCACTGACTAATGTTTGTCTATCACTCTAACGTAAGCCTAGGAAACAACTGAGGTAGGCTGATTATGTGCTTTTATGAATTTACAGATGAGGAAAGTGAAGAGCTTAAACCTGGTTTCTGGTGCCAAATTAGGTCCCTTTTTAGTCCAAGTTGTTGCTTTCTCTGTGTAGTTCCAGATTGGATGTTATCCTTCATTTTTCGCCACTGATATTTCAGCTTCTACTTCAATTTAAGAACAGTGTCCCTGGTGCATAGTAACAACCAATGTATTCATGGCAGAAAATAATTTTGAAGGTAGACTCAGAGGGTTTCAAGGTCAGAGAAGACCTTAAAGGTAATTTTTTTTTTTTTGCGGTACACGGGCCTCCCACTGTTACGGCCTCTCCTGTTGCGGAGCACAGGCTCCGGACGCACAGGCTTAGCGGCCATGGTTCACAGGCCCAGCCACTCCGCGGCATGTGGGATCTTCCCGGACCGGGGCACGAACCCGTGTCCTCTGCATCGGCAGGCGGACTCTCAACCACTGCGCCACCAGGGAAGCCCAAAGGTAATTTTTATAAAGACCATTTGATGCTGAATCTTGTCTTTAACACTCTCATCCAGTGCTCAACCACTATTTGGATACCTCCAAGGTTGGAGACCTCTATACCACTGGAAAGAGCCCAGGCCATCTTTGGGGTAGTTTTGAAGAGAAAGCTCTTTACTGTTTCAAAAGTGGTC